>NW_027272518.1:600000-976260 GCF_040938485.1 Diadema antillarum
ACACATTTTCAATCATATCTCATTAATGGAATGGAATATTTCAATGAAATTTACGTCACATATATTTCAAGTCAAGCGCATTCTACTCATATTCTCAAAATTCATATTTATCTCAAAACGCGCGCGTACGCGCGCGTTGAAATATTTGTATGCTCAAATCCAGCTCAAATTTTTTTTTGCACACGTTTCAGACCATTTGGAGCATTTTTTGAAAAATTGAAAAAATTGGACGGACGCGTACGCGCGCGCACATATACGCACGCACAGCTAATATGAAATAGAAATTTTCAATTTTTTCACACGGATCGGATGTCCGAAATTTCAAGGAATATTTCTACCAAGTTTCAAGTCGATCCGACTCAATATGACGTCATACGGGCCCGTCAAATTCAAAATTCCGCGCGTGCGTCAATGGGGATACACAGTGCAACTATGCCAAAAAACCGCCAATTTTAAATCGGATTTTACTCGTCAGGATGGACGGTGACCCCCCATTTTCTTTACATATTCTGAAAGGTGATGAGTTGTACATGTCATTTCATGGGCTGGCTATGCTGATAAAATGATTAAAAGATATCAAATTTCTTAATAAAGTAAAAAAAGTAAATTTTCAAAATGACGTCATCAAATTTCAAGTTTACTCGAGCGTATCTCACTAATCCTTTGCCAATTTTCACCCAAATTTCAATATATTGTAGCTTATGAAATGTTCTTTCATAAATGTAATTAAACAATTTTGATTTGATGACGACATCACCTCAAAAAATGGATTGAAGGTAACCTTGTCAAATTTGACCAGTTTACGTGTAATCTCTATGGGAGTGCAATTTTTATGGAAATGAAAATTGACATGACTATTTTTATCGAGCACTAGCTCACTTATGCTTCGGTGAATTTCTCTAAGATTTTAATATGTTGTAGCTGAGATGTAGGGCTATCGTTAATGTGCTCTTCGTTTTTTCATACGTTGTCGGGATCACGTAAAAAAACTTGGTTGAAATTAAAGTTTATCTTCGATGTATTGAAATATTTCTTTCTTTTTGCAACTTTCTTTGCAATAACTCAAGAAAAACAGCCCCTATCACCTTCATATTTTGCACATGTTTAGTTCATGTCACGAAAATTATTTCATAAAATCACAACTACTTGATCAGACGCCATCTTGGGTATGTAAATTAGGGTCAAAGGTCATAGATGTTTCATCCTGTATCTTGGTGAATACATGTCCTATCTTTCCCATATTTTGCACACGTAAAGACCATGTTACAGGGATCATTTCATAAAATAACCACTTTTTGCTCAGATGCCATCTTGTCTGTGCAAAGTGGGGTCAAAGGTCATATGTACTTCTTTTTCTATCTTTGCTATGACGTGTTATCTCTATGGGAGGGAATTTTTTAGATGTGAAAATTGACATGACTCTCTTTATCGAGCACTATCTTACTTATGCTTCGGTGAATTTCTCTCAGATTTTGATATGTTGTAGCTGAGACTTTGCAGTATCAGGACTCGAATCATTGATTAAAAAAAAGATCGGATCACCTTAATTTGTCAGTGATGACAAATTACAATCTCTAGTTAGGTGATCCGAGTATCCTCTCGGATCACCTTCTGTATCTGTACTGATTCTTTTTAGGTGATCCGAGTATCCTCTCGGATCACCTATTGTATCTGTACTGAATCTTTCTTCTTTATTTCTTTCTCCTCAAATGTTGTGCAGCGATTAACTCAAAAAGTCATTCACCTATGACTTTTAAACTTATACCATATATGTATCACGTCATAAGAACGACAGATCTAATGTATCATTGTGATCAGTCAACCATGACGTCACTATGACGTCATTATCTGAAATCACGTTTACATTCGTATCTCATTAATGAAATGGAATTTCTCAATGAAATTTACATATTATATAGTTCAAGTCAAGTTCTATCGATATATTTAATAAAATTTCATCGCGACCCTGGTAAACGAGCGCGTACGCGCGCGTTGAAATTTTAATATGCTTCAATCGAGCTCAAAATTGTTTTGCGCACGTTTCAGGTCATTTGGAGTATTTCAGAAAAAATCGACGGACGCGTACGCGTGCGCGCATATACGCACGCAAAGCTCATATGCGATGAAAATATCCCGTTTTTTTACGCGGATCGGATGTCTAAAATGTCAAGGAATATTTCTACCAAGTTTCAAGTCTATTCGACTCAATATGACGTCATACGGGCCCGTCAAAGTTGAAATTCCGCGCGCGCGTCAATGGCGATATACAGTGCAACTATACCAAAAAACGCTAATTTCAAATCCGATTTTACTCGTCAGGATGGACGGTGACCCCCCATTTTCTTTACATATTTTGAAAGCTGATGAGTTGTACATGTCGTTTCATGGGTTGGCGATGCTGACAAAATGATTAAAAGATATCAAATTTCTTAATAAAATAAAAAATGTAAATTTTCAAAATGACGTCATCAAATTTCAAGTTCATTCGAGCGCATCTCACTAATCCTTTGCCAATTTTCACCCAGATTTCAGTATTTTGTAGCTTATTTAATGCTTTTTCAGAAATATTGTAACACAATTTTGATTGGATGACGGTTTCACCTCGTAAAAAGGGATTAAATGTAATCTTGTCAAATTTGACCAGTTTACGTGTTATCTCTATGGGAGTGCAGTTTTTCTGGAAATGAAAATTGACATGACTATCTTTATCGAGCACTAGCTCACTTATGCTTCGGTGAATTTCTCCCAGATTTAAATATATTGTAGCTGAGACTTTTTGCTATCGTAAGTATGCCCTTCATTTCTTCATACGATGTCGGAATTACGTCGAAAAACTTGGTTGAAATTAAAGCTTATCTTCGATGTATTGAGATATTACTTTCTTTCTGCAACTTTCTTTGCAATAACTCAAGAAAAACAGCCCCTATCACCGCCATATTTTGCACATGTTAAGTTCATGTCATGTACATTATTTCATAAAATAACAACTACTTGATTTGACACCATCTTGGGTATGTAAATTAGGGTCAAAGGTCATAAATGTTTCATCCTGTATCTTTGTGAATACATGTCCTATCTTTTCCATATTTTTCACACGCAAAAACCATCTTACATGCATCATTTCACAAAATAATCACTTTTTGCTCAGATGCCATCTTGTCTGTGCAAATTGGGGTCAAAGATCATATCTACTTCTTTCTGTATCTTCGTTATGACGTGTTATCTCTATGGGAGGGAATTTTTTTAAATGTGAAAATTGACATGATTGTCTTCATCGAGCACTAGCTCACTTACCCTTCGGTGAATTTCGCCCAGATTTTAGTATGTTGTAGCTTAGACTTTGCGCTATCGCTTTAAAACCTTCATTTTTTTCATATGGTGTCGGGATTACGTCAAAAAACTTGGTTGAAATTTAAGCTTATCTTCGATGTATTGAGATATTTCTTTCTTTCTGCAACTTTCTTTGCAATAACTCAAGAAAAACAGCCCCTATCGCCCCCATATTTTGCACATGTTTGGTTCATGTCACGTACATTATTTCATAAAATAACAACTACTTGATCGGACACCATCTTGGGTATGTAAATTAGGGTTAAAGGTCATAAATGTTGCATCCTGTATCTCGGTGAATACCTGTCCTATCTTTCCCATATTTTGCACACTTGTAGACGATATCGGAACAATCATTTCACAAAATAACCACTTTTTCCTCAGATGCCATCTTGGGAGTGTAAAGGTGGGTCAAAGGCCATATGTATTTGTTGCTGTATCTTCGTTATTCAGTGTATACAGAATTTGGTACCAAAGATGGCAGATATGACTCCCTTTTGTAAATGAGAATCCAAACATCACACGGCCAATGTCTCTAAACACAGATGAAACTTGTATGGTCATGCCTATTGCGATCAGGACTCGAATCATTGATTAAAAAAAATCGGATCACCTTAATTTGTCAGTGATGACAAATTACAATCTCTAGTTTTCCTTCTTCTTCTTTATTTCTGGACAAAATTTGTGTATCAGTTAGCTCAGAAAGTCCTCTTCCTATCAATGTCAAAATTATACCATATATGTATCATGTCCCAAAGACGACGGGTCAAGTAAAATCGTAGTGATCAGTCGACCGTGACGTCACTATGACGTCATTATATGAAAACACATTTTCAATCATATCTCATTAATGGAAAGGAATTTTTCAATGAAATTTACGTCACGTAAATTTCAATTCAAGGGAATTCTACTCATGTTTTCAAAATTCATCGCATTGTTAAAACGTGCGCGTACGCGCGCGTTGAAATATTTGTATGCTCCAATCGAACTCCAAATTATTTTGCATACGTTTCAGACCATTTTAGTAGAGCAGATAAGCCCTCAAAATCACGTGAATTGTGCAAAATTTGACTAAAGCATGAAACTTTCACCAGTGTTAGTACATACCATAAGATTTATTTTAAGATCGGGAGGTAAGTCTGATTTGACCTCTGATGACATCCAGAGGTCAATGTACTTTAGATATCAGAAAATCGATGTTTTTAGACATTTGCGAATGATATATGTGGTTATGTTGCACTAAACATGCATTTATACCACAGAGAAATCATTTCCAGATTCAACAGAGCACTGACAGGTTTTTACCTTTGACCTCTGATGACCTCCAGAGGTCAATGAACTTTAAATATCAAAATATCGATGTTTTTAGACATTTGTGAATGATATATGTGGTTATGATTCACTAAACATGCATCTATACTTCAGGGAAACCATTTTCTAATTTCACAGAGCATTGACAGATTTTAACCTTTGACCTCTGATGACCTTTGGAGGTCAATGACCTCAAAATATATTGATCTGTGATGTCATTGGTTAATGGTAACCATTGTTAAGATGTACAAAACAAGCACATCTGTCTTACAATGAAATTGTCTTTATATTCTAAAGAGCAGACAGGTTTCTACCTTTGACCTCTGATGACCTTGAGAGGTCAACGACCTCAGAATATCAGAATATTGAAGTATGACATCATTGATGAAAGGTCAAACATGGTAAAGATGTACAAAACAAGCATATCTGTGTACAATGACATCGTCTTCATATTCCAAGGCACACAGACGAGTTTCTGCCTTTGACCTCTGATGATCTCGAGAGGTCCATGACCTCAAAATATCAGAATAGTTTGGCATCATCAATTGTAAACATGATGATGTTCTAGAGAGCACTCGTAGGCCCTGCTTATTAACGAGCCATTACCGTTCACCTATGAAAATCACACAAGGTCAAATACCTCGAATGAAATGTGAGGATGTTAATATTGATATTGCGATAGTTAATAGTTAATAATTGTTTATAATATAGGGCTTACAAACCATGCATTTCTGTTACCAAAAAAGTGGCTACTCATTCCGCAGAACTTTTCAGGTAATTATCTAAGTCGGGTATGTGCACAGAGCAAGGGGTGTCGATCTGTTTTCACGTGGGGGGGGGGACTTGGAAAATATGTAAAAGCATAAGTTCATGGTGCAAAGGAATGAAGCGGAGGGGGAGGGGGAGGATGTGGGTGGGGGATTGGATTTTTGCAGGTTTAGACCTGAAATCAGTATTTCAGTGTAGCTCTTGTTTAATGTGTGCGTCATCACTTATACGGTTGATGGGGTGTGGGCGCATCTCACCTACCCTCCTCCCAAAGACGAAGTTTTTTTTTTTGTTTTTGTTTTTTTTTAAGAATCTGATGCATACGTTTTGGGGAATATTTGGAAAATTATGGATCACCAAGGTGTACCAAGTCTATATGGATGGGAACCCAGCAAGCGCAGCGTTGGCGAGGGTAGGGTATTCCACTATTTTGAGAAATGAGATTCAACGACCTGGCACACAGGCACTTTTGAAGGAATACCTCGAAATTTGTATCAAAAAGGTGTAGTAAGTCAGCCATCTATGGAGGGAGACCAATCGACAGAAGGATGTGGGTGGAGGTATCCCCCTCCCACATTATGGAGCTTTTGCATTCTTTCGTTTGCAATTCAATGATCTCGTGCCACTCTTGGTTGAACTACAATTTTGAAAAAAAGTCCATACCCAAATGTGTAGCCATAATCAATGCATGGAGGAGAGGTTGATACAGCGAGAGGAGGGTATTAAAAAGGGGCTGTCCCGCAATCCTTCCCATGCGAGGGAGCCTTTGCAGTAAGAATAGAAATGTAAAAAAAAAAATCGAGTATACACATTTATGATGGAATATTTGGGAAATTATCAGTAAAAGGAGTGTTCCAAATCTAAGGGTAGAAACCGAGGAGGGATTGTTAACTGAAAGATACACTACCCCCTCCAACAAGAGGGATTTTCTTTAATATGTCGGAACTGAAATTAAAGATCTAGTACATACTTTGTGATGATATAGAACAAAAATGGGACAAAAGCACTGAGCGTATATGGAAGGGGACATAACGAAAGATAGTGTGGGGGAGGGGGTATGCAAAGGAAATTCTGCCTTTTAATCTGGTGCATACTATAGCTGAAATGTTCAGTGACAATTCATTTTCTGTCAAAAAAGTGAAGAAAAAAAAATCTCCATCTCAGGAAATACTTGGAGGCAAAGTTCTATGTCCCCACCATTCCCCCTCCCATATTTTCTCGGGAGGCGGGGCAAATGCCTCTTGCCCTCCAAAATGAACAATCGTGCATATATAGGAAAGCCTTTTCATCTTTGGAATTCAAATAAAAATATCTCTTAAAAACATTTTTCATAGAATAAGGGAAATTATCATTCCCCAAAGTATGTTATATCTGTGGAAGGAACCAAGCAGGGGGAAGGAGTCTGTTGAAAGCAGATATCCCCTCTCACAGAAGGGAGATTTTGCATTTCAGAATTAAATTTTAACAATCCAATGCACACTTAAAGTGAAAAACTTGGGCAGGTTTCTGTCTAAAAAACAAAAAGCAAAAAACAACAAAAACTAACAACAACAAAACATAGTCCACATCTCAGAATTTAATGGGGTGGGGGTCAACTATCCCTGCCACCACCCCACCCCTCCTCCAAACCGATGCCCCGGTATGTGCATGTGTTTTATTCCATTTGTTGAAAAGAAGAGAGAGTTTTAAGAAACAATATTGTTCAGTGGTCGCTATCCCAGTCAAGTAAATTGTTTATCAATAAGGTGATTTCCTTCACCTGTATACCTTAAGATGATGTAGGCCTAGTATTTGCCTTGCACGTTATTACATCTATTTCATTTTTAGTATTCTCGTTTATATTTTGATGTGAAAGTTGTTTACTTTGCCACGATTTTATTTGTACATAGAAAAAATAATCCAAGACTGCAAATGAAACTGATACAATATTTAATGATTGACATGATGCACATATTGTGTATTTCTATAGCAATAAAAGTGAGCAATTCAAAAGGCGTGTACTCATTTCACATGAACATTAGCGATGATCCTCTGACCTCTGGAGGATATTGAAAGATATGCATCAAAATGTAAGAATATTGATGTCTGGTCTCATTTGTTTGTAAGGCCAGCTGCTTATGAAATAATAATTATATTAAAAAATGCATTGTGTGTGTGTGTGTGTGTCCAAAATTGTATGCAGAGTATTCCACACACAGTTCAGTTTTGACTTCCATCTAGGACAATGAGCGGTTACTTTTTTCTCAACTACACTGTAATATCAAAATCTATTGAAAAAACACGGTGGCGGCTGGGTCTAACACATTATCATTCCTTTTCGTTGGAGATCCATGCGGGATGGTCAAAACAAACATAAAAAACAGATATCTCAGACCTAATTGTTATAACAAAGCATCATATCCTCATATACCCAACCCAACCCTCTATGCCCAGACAATGTAAACCACCCAATGGACTTACTTGGAGCTTTAGAATATCCTCTGTCAACAGAGAGAGACATCCAAACCTTTGCAGTGCCGACTAAGATCTGCCATGGAACTGATTGGTATTGGCTCTGCATCATTGACAGCAGATCTCGTTTCTTATTCTCCTTCTTCTTCTTCTTCTTCTTCTTCTTCTTCTTCTTCATTATACTGTGTAATCTTGTAATCTGCCATGGAGCCTTTTCTTAATTGGTTAAAGAAGGTATCCAAAGAGCTATATGAAGCAAAAAACAACAAACAAATGCAAAAACAAAAAGAGAGACATATGTATCTTTAATAACAGAGCTGAATATTGAGTATCTCTCTCCTGAAGTGTTTCAAAGAGATACAAGAGACAGTGGCCTACAGTAGCGGCCACCTTTTTTTGGAGTAGGCCTACTTTGTGTTCTTGCAAGTGATGCCTGACATTTTTGGTCATTGGCCTTTTTTGAAGAATGCAGCAATAGAGCCACAACTTCCTGCGGAGTGGATATTGTGGGGTTCTTGATGCAGAACATCATCGCTGAATTTGCCTGTGCTGTACTTTCTTACAGGGATTGCCATTGTAGTTTTGTTTTGTTTTGCTTTGTTTTGTTTTTCAAGTGTGGCTGTAACACTGCTTGTTTTGCATATGATGGTCATTGCAGCTAAAGAGTGCATATCTTCTCTGGATCATTCCAAACTTCATGTTGTTTCACCTGGGTGAATGGATCCCAGATGATGCATGCATATTCCAGGACAGTCCTGAGCGGCATGGAGTAGCAAAACACCTGAACTTTATGATACTCGTATCTTCGTCTGGAGAGAGTCTTTGGTTGAAGTATAACCTTTTTAAGCTGCTGTGGCGATTTGATTCCAGCTGAGCCTCCTATTGGAACTCCAAAATATTTTGCACAATCCGCTTTCTCCATGGTTTGCCATGAATGCTTATCTATTCCCTGGGTAGGTCTCGGATGGCAATAGCTAGTTGCAATACACAGGATTGCTTCATGTGGAATGCATGTTGGGCCTCACAGTATGTCGAAGTTTTCAAGATGGTTCATGATGTCGCAGCTGTGGACTGTATACTCCAGGACCATGAGTCATTCATCGCAGTCATACTGTAACAACCCACCAGCTTTACACTGGCCAATACAAGCCCACCAGCTGGAAACTATGCAAATATTGCCCATGAGCTTGACACTTAGGCAAACCAGTCCCATAATGAGTCCGACAAATGGAGGAAAAGATCTATGAGACTTACACTGAATAGATTAAACACTCTGTATATCAGTCTCGTGGGCCTTGTTTTCCTCGAGTGTCGAGATAATGGCCATATTTGCCTATATTTGCTAGTCTACATAACTAACCCAAACATAACAGTTATATTTGAGGTCACTGCCATCACTCAAGAAACTTAAGCTTTATTTCTGAAGGAATTGACCTCTCACATTTCAGAGACCTGTTACTATAAACCAATGCTCTGTGAAATATGCATACATACTTTGATCAAAACGTCAATGCGTGATTTGTACATGATTAAGCATTTACGATTACACCAGTGAAGCCAAACATCAATACAGGTAAGCCTACACATGTGACCTCAGTGACCTCTCATTGTCCTGAGAGGTCAAAGTTGGATATAATGCACAAGCTAATGACCAATGTTCCGTGGAATGACAAGATTCTTCTATTATAGCATAAATGATTGTACATCGGGTATTACAAAGTTGACCATTGACTATACATAGAATATCAATATTCTGATATTTTGAGGTCATTGACCTGTCACTTTCCTCAGAGGTCAAAGGTAGAGACACGTGAGTAATTTCTCTTGCTCTGTGGAATAGGAAAACAATTCAATTGTAATACAAATGAATATAACATCTAAATCATGTTTGTCATCAACCAATTGCACCAAATATCAATGTTCTAACATTTTGAGGTCATTGGCCTCACCATAGGTCATCTGAGGACCACTCATCAGAGGTCAAAGGTAGAAATCTGACTCGAAAGGCTCAGTGGAACATTGAGGCAATTCCTCTTACAAAAATTAGTTTTTAGTACATAATTATCGTGTTTCAGTTATGAGTGACGCATTAAAATATCAATTTTCTGACATTTTGAGGTCATTGACCTATGGAGGTCATCAGAGGTCAAAGACAGAAACCTGTCAGGGCTCTGTGGAATATAAAGATAATTTCACTGTGACAAAAATTAAGTTTTAGTACATCATTACTGTGTTTTATCATTAACCAATGATGCAAAATATCAATTTTCTGACATTTTGAGGTCATTGACCTCTGGAGGTCATCAGAGGTCAAAGGTAGAAACCTGTCAGGGCTCTATGGAACATAAAGACAATTTCACTGTGACAAAAAGTAATTTTTAGTACATCATTACTGTGTTTATCATTAACCAATGACGCAAAATATCAATTTTCTTAGATTTTGAGGTCATTGACCTCTAGAGGTCATCAGAGGTCAATTCAGACTTACCTCCCGATCTTAAAATTAATCTGATAGCATGTACTAACAATGGTGAAAGTTTCATGCTTTAGTCAAATTTTGCACAATTCTTCGGCTTATCTGCTCTACTATTTGGAGCATTTTTTGAAAAATTAAAAAAAATTGGACGGACGCGTACGCGCGCGCACATATACGCACGCACAGCTCATATGCAATAGAAATTTCCCGTTTTTTTACACTTATCGGATGCCTGAAATGTCAACGAATATTTCTACCAAGTTTCAAGTCAATCCGACTCAATATGACGTCATACGGGCCCGTCAAAGTTGAAATTCCGCGCGCGCGTCAATGGCGATATACAGTACAACTATGCCAAAAAACTGTCAATTTTAAATCCGATTTTACTCGTCAGGATGGACGGTGACCCTCCATTTTCTGTACATATTTTGAAAGCTGATGAGTTGTACATGTCATTTCATGGGGTGGCAATGCTGACAAAATGATTAAAAGATATCAAATTTCTTAATAAAGTAAAAAAAGTAAATTTTCAAAATGACGTCATCAAATTTCAAGTTCATTCGAGCGTATCTCACTAGTCCTTTGTCAATTTTCACCCAGATTTCAGTATGATGTAGCTTATTTAATGTTCTTTCAAACATAAAATTACAATATTTTGATTGGATAACGGTATCACCTCATAAAAATGGATTAAATGTAATCTTGTCAAATTTGACCAGTTTACGTGTTATCTCTATGGGAGTGCAGGATTTCTGGAAATGAAAATTGACATGACTATCTTTATCGAGCACTAGCTCACTTAAGCTTCGGTAAATTTCTCCCAGATTTTAATATGTTGTAGCTGAGACTTTACCCTACCGTAAGTGTGCCCTTTGTTTTTTCATACGATGTCGGAATCACGTCAAAAAATTGGGTTGAAATTCAGGCTTATCTTCGATGTATTGAGATATTTCTTTCTTTCTGCAACTTTCTTTGCAATAACTCAAGAAAAACGGCCTCTATCACTTCTATATTTTGCACATGTTTAGTTCATGTCACGTACATTATTTCATAAAATAACAACTACTTGATCGGACACCATCTTGGGTATGTAAAGTAGGGTCAAAGGTCATAAGTGTTTCACCCTGTATCTTAGTGAATACATGTCCTATCTTTCCCATATTTTGCACACGCAAAGACCATGTTACAAGGATCATTTCACAAAATAACCACTTTTTACTCAGATGCCATCTTGTCGTTGCAAATTGAGGTCAAAGGTCATATGTACTTCTTTTTGTATCTTCGTTATGACGTGTTATCTCTATGGGAGGGAATTTTCTTTAATGTGAAAATTGACATGATTGTCTTTATCGAGCACTAGCTCACTTACCCTTCGGTGAATTTCTCCCAGATTTTAATATGTTGTAGCTGAGACTTTGCGCTATCGTTTCATTTTCCTTTGTTTTTTTCATACGATGTCGGGATTACGATAAAAAATTGGTTGAAATTAAAGCTTATCTTCTATGTATTGAGATATTTCTTTCTTTCTGCAACTCTCTTTGCAATAACTCAAGAAAAACACGCCTTATCACCCCCATATTTTGCACATGTTTAGTTCATGTCTCGTACATTATTTCATAAAATAACAACTACTAGATCAGACAACATCTTGGGTATGTAAATTAGGGTCAAAGGTCATAAATGTTTCATCTTGTATCTTAGTGAATACCTGTCCTATCTTTCCCATATTTTCCACACGTATAGACGATGTCGCGAGAATCATTTCACAAAATAACCACTATTTCATCAGATGCAATCTTGGGAGTGCAAAGGTGGGTCAAAGGTCATATGTATTCATTGCTGTATCTTCGTTATTCAGTGTATACAGAATTTGGTACCAAAGATGGCAGATATGACTCCCTTTTCTAAATGAGAATGCAAACATCACACGGCCAATGTCTCTAAACACAGATGAAACTTGTATGGTCATGCCTATTGCGATCAGGACTCGAATCATTGATTAAAAAAAAAAAAAAAAAATCGGATCACCTTAATTTGTCAGTGATGACAAATTACAATCTCTAGTTAGGTGATCCGAGTATCCTCTCGGATCACCTATTGTATCTGTACGGATTCTTTCTTCTTCTTTATTTCTTTCTCCTCAAATCTTGTGCAGCGGTTAACTCAAAAAGTCCCCTACCTATCACTTTTAAACTTATATCATATATGTATCATATCTTAAGGACGACAGATCTAGTGTATCAATGTGATCAGTTAACCATGACGTCATTATGACGTCATTATCTGAAATCACGTTTACATCAATATCTCATTAATGGAACGGAATTTTTGAATGAAATTCAGTTATCATGTAGTTCAAGTCAACGTCTATTGATATATTTCATAAAATTTAGTCACGTTCATTGTAAATGAGCGCGTACGCGCGCGTTGAAATGTAAACATGCTCTAATCAACCTCAAAATTGTTTTGCAGACGTTTCAGGTCATTTACAGTATTTCAAAAAAAATCGACGGACGCGTACGCGCGGGCGCATATACGCACGCACAGCTCATATGGAATTGAAATTTCCCATTTTATCGCACGGATCGAATGTCTGAAATGTCAAGGCATATTTCTACCAAGTTTCAAATCGATCCGACTCGATATGACGTAATACGGGCCAATCAAAGTTGAAATTCCGCGCGCGCGTCAATGGCGATATACAGTGCAACTATGCCAAAAAACCGCCAATTTTAAATCCGATTTTACTCGTCAGAATGGACGGTGACTCCCCATTTTCTTTACATATTTTGAAAGTTGATTAGTTGTACATGTCATTTCATGGGGTGGCAATGCTGGCAGAATGATTAATAGATATCAAATTTCTTAATAAAGTAAAAAAAGTAAATTTTCAAAATGACGTCTTCAAATTTTAAGTTCACTCGAGCGTATCTCACTTATCCTTCATTAATTTTCACCCAGATTCCAGTATGTTGTAGCTTGTTAAATCGTCTTTCATTAATGTAATAATAATATTTTGCTTGGATGATGGCATCACCTCGTAAAAATGGATTGAAAGTAACCTTGTCAAATTTGACTAGTTTACGTGTTATCTCTATGCGAGTGCAGTTTTTCTGGAAATGAAAATTGACATGACTATCTTTATCGAGCACTAGCTCACTTATGCTTCGGTGAATTTCTCCCAGATTTTGATATGTTGTTGCTGAGACTTTGGGATATCGTTATTGTGCCCTTCGTTTTTTCATACGATGTCGGGATCACGTTAAAAAACTTGGTTGAATTTAAAGCTTATCTTCGGTGTATTGAAATATTTCTTTCTTTCTGCAACTTTTTTTTTGCAATAACTCAGGAAAAAACATACCCTTTCACCCCCATATTTTGCACATGTTTAGTTCATGTCACGTACATCATTTCATAAAATAACAACTACTTGATCAGACGCCATCTTGGGTATGTAAATTAGGGTCAAAGGTCATAAATGTTTTATCCTGTATCTTGGTGAATACATGTCCTATTTTCCCCATATATTGCACACGTAAAGACCATGTTACAAGGATCATTTCAAAAGATAACCACTTTTTGCACAGATGCCATCTTGTCTGTGCAAAGTGGGGTCAAAGGTCTTATGTACTTCTTTCTTTATCTTCGTTATGACGTGTTATCTCTATGGGGGAGTTTTCTAGATGTGAAAATTGACATGATTGTCTTTATCGAGCACTAGCTCACTTACCCTTCGGTGAATTTCTCCCAGATTTTAATATGTTGTAGCTGAGACTGCGGGCTATTGCTAAAGTGCCCTTTGTTTCTCATACGGTATCGGGATCACGTCAAAAAACGTGGTTGAATTTAAAGCTTATCTTCGATGTATTGAGATATTTCTTTCTGCAACTTTCTTTGCAATAACTAAAAAAGGACATTCCCTATAACCCCCATATTTTGCACATGTTTACTTCATGTCACGTACTACATTTCATAAAATAACAACTACTTGATCGGACACCATCTTGGGTATGTAAAGTAGGGTCAAAGGTCATAAATGTTTCATCCTGTATCTTGGTAAATACACGTCCTATCTTTCCCATATTGTGCACACGTAAAGACCATTATACAAGGATCATTTCAAAAATCACCACTTTTTGCTCAGAAGCCATCTTGTCTGTGCAAAGTGGGGTCAAAGGTCATACGTACTTTCTGTGTCTTCGTTATGACGTGTTATCTCTATGGGAGGGAATTTTTCTAGATGTGAAAATTGACATGATTGTCTTTATCGAGCACTAGCTCACTTACCCTTCGGTGAACTTCTCCCAGATTTTAATATGTTGTAGCTGAGACTGCGCGCTATCGCTAGTGTGCCCTGTGTTTTTCATACAATGTCAGGATCACGTTAAAAAACTTGGTTGAAATTAAAGCTTATCTCCGATGTATTGAGATGTTTCTTTCTTTCTGCAACTTTCTTCGCAATAATTCAAGAAAAACAGCCCCTATCACCCCCAAATTTTGCACATGTTTAGTTCATGTCACGTATATAATTTCATAAAATAACAACTACTTGATCGGACACCATCTTGGGTATGTAAATTAGGGTCAAAGGTCATAAATTTTCATCCTGTGTCTTGGTGAATACATGTCCTACCACTTCCATATTTTGCACACGTAAAGACCATGTTACAAGAATCATTTCAGAAAATAACCACTTTTTGCTCAGATGCCATCTTGTCTGTGCAAAGTGGGGTCAAAGGTCATATGTACTTCTTTTTGTATCTTCGTTGTGACGTGTTATCTCTATTTGAGGGAATTTTTCTAGATGTGAAAATTGACATGATTGTCTTTATCGAGCACTAGCAGACTTACCCTTCGGTGAATTTCTCCCAGATTTTAATATGTTGTAGCTGAGACCTTGGGCTATTGATCATGTGCCCCTCGTTTTTTCATACGATGTCGGTATCACGTAAAAAACTTGGTTGAAATTAAAGATTATCTTCGATGTATTGTCATATTTCTTTCTTTTTGCCACTTTATTTGCACTAACTCAGGAAAAACAACCCCTATCACTCCCATATTTTGCACATATTAAGTTCATGTCACATACATTATTTCATGAAATAACAACTACTTGATCGTTCAATGTCATTATTTACACGAAATTTAATGTTTATTGTTTCAAAATAGTGGAAGCATATTGTTCACTCTGCAAGACTTTTAAGAAGGAATAAGAAGTTACCATGACAATGTATTGTCACGTACAAACACGATGGTCCAAATACATGAAAGTGGTTCAATTGAAACCATGGTTTAAATTGGGTTTACCCAAATTTCTTCTGTGTAAAATTATACCATTGACAGACTGCGTAAGCCAATGTCCCAGCTGACGTCAAGCAGCAAATGCTATACACAGTTCGGTTAAGGCACGCCTATTTCACACTTATTTAAGACCATGGTCTAATGTCTACCATTGTTTAGATTCAATCCACCTTCGTAATTTCAGGCCAAAGTGTAGGCCTGTGTGTCTTGCATAACTACATCTACAGATCATTAAACTAAACATACCAAATTTGAAATGTCGTTACCAATTAAGCAACATCTTCTTTGACAAACACACACACGCACCCACACACAAACACACACACACAACACAAAAGCAACAAAGTCTCGCACATCTACGCATCTGCATGGGTTAAGAAAAGAGTAAATTCTTTTCAGAATTTGTTTGTTGTGATATCTGTTTCTTTATTGCTTTCTTAAAAGGTTCACCAAAAGTCAACCACTGTGATCAATGTCACAGTCACATTTTTTTTTCACACTGTGTAGATAAACAACAAAAATAATCACATTCCATAAAAAAATGTTGCTTCCTGTGCTACACAATTTCAATTGGTGTATGTAAATTCTTTTCACACTTATCTGTAGGCCTATACCAGTACATAGCTCATACAAATGAACTTTGCTATTTGCAGATACAGCGTACAGTGTGTTTATTTTCATCCACCCACATACCTGTAGTTACCACACTGTATGCTCAATGCATGCTGTCATAAATGATACTGTACAGGCTACTCTTATCATCTGAAAATTATCTTATTATTCCTACTTGATGCACCAGAAGCCTGTCGCATAAAAGTTACAATTATGGTAACTTTGCCATCCAATGATAGCGACCATGGCTACAGTTCTCAACAGCCTATCAAAATCAAGAATTCCATAGAAGTTACTATCGGATGACAGAGTTACAATAATAGTAACTTTTGTGCAACGGGCCCCAGATGTTTACTGACACATAAAAAAGCATAGTTTGCTTTGTAACCACATATGTCACATCTTGTGTTTGCATGTGTGAACTTTATTTCCTTTTACACTTTATGAATGCAATAGCATGCACTGATTAAATTGTCACATACAATGGGTTGGAATCAATAGCCAATGTACCTTTTGTGTGTATTTCTGTAGGTCTACGTCAAATTGGCACATCCACCAGTATATTCTACTCATGCTGTTGACATTCTTGCCTGCCTTGCATGCAATGAACATAATGAACAAAGCAACTCTTTGATCTTGAGCACTTCAAATATCAACACTTATTACATATGCACTGTGTCATTACTCAAATCATAAAACTGATCTAATTGTTATTAATGTGGAACTGCAAATGTACAATTGTTAGAGTGTAGCTGAAACCTTGGCATACATCTATCAAAAAATCTGCCACTTTAGGCAGTGCATGATGTCAGCTTCTAACTGATTCATAGTTTGTGTGATACAGTTCCATTGACATAACACCTTCAGCCTTGCCTGAGGAAGACACCAATCCATAACTTTCACCACTGTATGAATTAGTTCAGATGTGCCAATTTGGTGAACTCCAAATTAATCTGGTGCAATGCAGCTGTATCAACTACATCAGTGCTTTAAATTTGTTGAATGAATCATTATCTATGGCTATAGCATTAACATTGTTTCACATCCTCAAAAGAAATTTTTCACAGGAAGTCTCATTTTTATCCTTTTTCCATGTCCAGAAAACATACAATGTACGGGCTCTAATGCCTGTGGCACGTACTTGACATTCTTTCATGTCAGTTTCAAAATAACACTCAATTTGCATCAACCAAACATAGACACTCATCATTTTTATCCTTTTTCCACATCCAGAAAACACACAATGTACAGGCTCTAATCTCTGTGGCATGTACCTTGACATTCTTTCATGTCAGTTTCATAATAACACTTGGTCAATTTGCATCAACCAAACATAGACTCTTATATTTACATGTGCAATATATATTGTGACAAGACCTTGTATCTGCAATTTTGGTGAAAATGACTTTTTTGGATTAATGGTCAAATAATGGATTAGGTGATGTCCTATCGAAATCCCAAATGTCTTACTGCGAAAATGAAGCCACCACGGCATGTCAAAGGATAGGCTATTCCATTCACCACAATGTTTTGGCTACCATGTTTTTTTGCTCTCCTGAACATTTGACATTTTTTAGATACGAGTCTTGTCACCCCAGCGACGATGTGCGAGTTAAAGGGGACCTCCGGATGATTTTCAGACTATTACATTTGAACAACTATAAATTAGTTAAACTGAGTACAGAGTTTCAGAATATTAGTGACTGGGATGAGGAATGAGAATGTTTGCAAAATCTATAACAAATTGCAATGAACAAGGATAATGACATAGCAGCCTCACCATAAGAATGCATGAGTTGGGGCTCAAGGAAGCAGAACAAAAGAAAAAGGCATGCATAGATTTTTTACAGGTGAGCTTGTTGAACAAGCGGTATTGTAATGGAATTACACTGCTACATTTCTGAAATGTCATCAACACTGTTTAGTGTAATTTGTTTAAGATTTTTAATTCATTGGTTTCTCTGCTTAAGGACCACAATAAATTCCACAAATCTATACATGGAGCTGTCAATTTATGTACTACATGATGTGAAATTATGAAAATCGTCCGGAATGCCCCTTTAACCTAACTGCAAATTCCAGCAATTCCGTTTATACATGTGCCGGTATATTGTGTAAGTATATTATAAGACATTATACTGTATGGCCAAATAAATAAATAGATAAATAAAAAAATATAAAAAAATATATAAATATATATATTTATAAATAAATAAATAGTAGTAATAATAGCTGTAAAGTTTGAGTCTCACCTTCATTTACACTTTTTGAGGAACCATTTGACAGGAATTTTATTCTTTTTTTTTTCTCATCTGGACTGGAACACATCCATCATTTCTGGCAAATTCCTAAGAAAGGCTGTAAAAACCCATCAGCCTTCCCACAGACAACCACACAAGATTGTTTCAAATGAGGCCCACATTTTATGCCAAATTTAACGTCTATGGTGTCTTTCAATGAGTGAAAACACAGCAAATAGTGCAAACAAGAAAGTTTTGACACACTTCTGGTTTTGTTCAGCAAAACAGCCTCAATATCATAATGTATCCCGAGTTTCATCAAAACTGCTTCAAAACTGTATGAGTTAGGTATGCAACATTTGCAACAGACTGCCCACCTCACCACAAGCTGATTCGTACTGTATAATACATGTGATGTTTTCATTTGCAAAAATAAGTGTACATGAAAATACAAGCTTATAACCAGACATAGATGTAGGCAAATCTGTTCTGTGACAAAAATGGTGACCATTTCAATAATGGCTATGATTTTTTTTTTAAAGTTGTTGATACTAAAGATTAAATACATTCTTGCATGTAAATTTCTTCCTGTAGTATTTTTGATTAAACATTAGTAATGTTACTATAAAGCCACCTTTTTCAAGATGCTCGCTAGCACTCTTTCCTGTTGGCTATGTGACTAAGAGCAATTTCCCCTGCACTGACAAAAAAAAAACACACCACAAAAGAAAACAACACAAAACAAAAACAAAACAAAACAATGAACTGTACACTACAAAGTCACATTCTGGCATTTTGAACTTCTTCTGCATCTTTCTTTTTCCCCAACGAGATTGCCAGAGTTAACCACAAATTTCTCCACTTGTTGCATCGACTCCAACAGCATGTAAGTCTGGCAATGGTATGACGCTGAATACAGTTGTGATGTCTCCATAGGTAGTCCAGCTGCCGATGCAATCTCTCTGCCTCGTGACAAAAACAAGACACCAAATCATTGCCACTATTAGCATGAAACATTGGCATGGCACCACATCAGCCAGGGCTAAGACTTTGGTGATTGCATGAAAACCAATTAACCTGAAGCTCTTCCCAGCTCCAAAGGCAATCCATTGTTCACAGACTTTTCGGTGATGACTGATGGTATGACAAGTCCATATTGACACTTTGCTGAACTATTTATTGTAAGACATCCTTTAACATGCACAAGGATACAATGTACCAGTGTCAGCCTCCTCATGTCTGCATGGTGCTTTATTACTGTGTTTGACATGTCCTGACAATCAGAGCAATGAATGTGACTACCTTGCGTGGTGATGAGATCCTTGTTGGTGTCAATGTCTACCACGTTAGAAACCAAAAAGTACAGCAGCATTATCTGGATGTCATTAATGCAAGAAAACTCTTGCCATTTTTTAGGAAAATAGTTGAAGGCTCAAATTGTTTCCTGCTTCCACTCCTCTCATGCTGGAAGAATCTGTCTGCAACCTGTCTGCCATATTTAGACCTGACACAATGTGTAGTGTGTCAGGATGTCCTCTCAATGTGTAGTCCATCAGACATCACTTACTTGTAGGAGTGATCCCCTGGCATAACGTGTAGGATGGCTCCATTGGATTCACTTTGTCTGAGTATGGAGTGGCTAATTACATGAAAGGATTGGAGTCTGATCGGGGTTCAAGACATCAACTACAGTCTTCAAGATATCCTTCGCATGGCAGACCATGGCTACAAAAATAGCCTTGTCAAAAAAGTAACTCAATTATTTGCCAGTTCAACTAAAACATGGACAATGACATGGACAATGACAGCCATTTTTGTCTTAAAACAATGCTCAGCTGAACATAAAGACAGTAAAAAACGCTGATCTGTGACTTCCAATACTGTAAGTCAATATAAAAAAGAAACATTTCCTTTGTTCACCTTGATATCACCTACATCATATAAGTACAACATCAAAGAATATCACTTAGCAATGGCAGTTGTCTTGAGCATGCCATGCAGCTAGAAAAATACCACCATTTTTGTCACAGGTCATATCTCGTATCTGGACAACATATCTATGAAAATATATAAATAAAGTATTAATTCTGCTGGATTTCAATAAACTTACCAGGGGCAGATCCAGGAATCTGTAAAGGGGGGGGGGGGGGGGGGGGGTAACTAATATTTCTGGTGCCACTTCCGTGTTTCATTTCATTTTTTTCTTTTTAGTTCTTTGTTTTGAACGACAAATACAGGGGGGGGGGCGTGCGCCGGTTGCACCTCCCTCTGAATCCGCCACTGCTTACAATCAGAATATGAAATAAGCAATGACAACTACCTTCAACATGGCAATCATTTTGTTTCAAGTCACACTGCAACATGTATGTTATGTGGACACAATTACTAATATGCAATCTATGATACAAAGGACAACATTTCCATCATTTGATTCAATTCTTATTACACTGCTAAAGAATTCTACATAAGACACAGAAAACACATCAAAAATAATGACTTTAATTTTTTTCAGAGACAACCCAATATCCAAAATCACCAATGAAACTTGTTCTAAATACTAAATCCCACCCTTGTTCATGAAAACACACAAATTTTCTGAATTTTCACTTCATCTGCAGTTGGGAAAGGTAAGGTATTTTATGTAAATTTTTGTTTCTTGCATGATGCAATAAAAATAACTTGATTATTTTGCAGAAATTTGTATCATGCCATTTCATTGAATCCTTTGGAAACATTTTGTAGCTGGTTCTTTCTTGCTATTCCCACATAGAAAATCAGTATAACTTTCAAAAAACAGATTAAATGGCTTAACTTGCCCCACCTATGGGCATCTTGTGCATTGATCAAAATAAAGATATTAAAATATGCAAATACAATGTCTGAAAAAAACCCTCTTTAAAAGAAAAAAAAATCCTTTTACATAGTACATTCAAATATAGAGCAGATGGGCTTCCTTTTGTTACTTTCATACCTCAAAAAAAAAAAAAGGATATGAAATGAACTGCTTCATTATACACACTGTATTTGGTGAAATGGGCTAGGCTTTATGACCTGAATTCACAAAAGTGGTAAAATTAAAACCAGGGTTTCACAGAACATGGATAATCCGTATGGCGCGCCAAATGTTGCATGACCTAGTTCTTCAAAAAATCAGTCATTTTGTCAACGAAATGATAATTTCATCACAAAATGACATTTCATTAACAAAATTAACATTTTTGTCAAACAAATTACTGATTTTGTGCTGAAATAGGCCATGCGACACTTAATACTCTATACAAATTGTCCATGATTTAAAACATGGTTTCAACTGCACCACCTTCGTGAATTCAACCTATGGGGCTAGTTGAGCCATAGCTCAATTTGCCACATAGGGTCCTGCTCAACTAACCGCAGACCTAACACTACTAGAGGTTTAGGTATGTGTAAATACACAAATTTTAAGCATCAATTATTCATAAGGATACAACAGAAAAATGACACATACCTGCTTTTCACAGTCACCATTTAATATCTATGTCAGAGCTTTGTTCCATACTAGGAAAACGTAAAAATAAGGTGCTGCACTCATGTGTTCACACCATTCTACTTTCATGGTTAAATTTTGGCTTTGCCCTTTACCTTAGAAGTTTCTGTGTCGATCTAGAAAATAACACAGTTGGGTTAAAGATTATTATATGAGCTGAAATTTTCACGGTAGTTTTATTTTCGCGAATTTCGTGAATCGCCTTTGAACCGCGAAAATAACAACACGCGAATATAACAATGTGCAAATAGTTACGTTCAATTAGACCGTCGCAAAATTAACAACACGCCCAACGTCCTCCCAGTAGCAATTCGCGAAAATATCTGTACGCGAAAATTTCAGCTCGTACAGCATGCTGTGGGTCATTAACACATGGTACCACTTGCCCTGTTGCATAAAACCCTTACCGCTGGACAAATTAGAGGTAAATTTTATAATCCTCAATGCTGATTGGCTGTGATGCCTAATTTTGACGGTAGTAACGATTGAAATTCAACGGTAAGTTTTATGCAACGGGCCACAGCAGGAACGGTGGCTTAACGTGCCCGTATAGTTAACCTACTGCATTTTCCAGTACTACACATGATTTGCTCACTACGACATAAACATGAAATTGATGATTATTCAGGTATTTTATATTGCATAACTATTCCATAATACTTCAAATAAATTTACACGTTTTGCTTTTCCATTTATCAGGCACAATGTATTCTTCACTGTCCTTAAAATCATTGTAGATGGTAGAGAGTGGAAGTCTCAACACACTATGAACTTGCTCATCTGCTATCATCTGATAAGAAGTATCTTGCATGCCAACCAAGTTTGATCCAGGATTGACAGTTGTCCACACAGTTGATATAGATGGGGTCCATACCTGGTCTAATCGACTGGTTTTGGGCCTTTAGATTTCTACTCCCTGTGCTATACCAACACTACAAAGCAAAGCTGGTGTGTCCTTTCTGCTGGGCAAGACCTGGCGCAAAAGACATAAAAGACATACTGTTACCAATGAAGGACACGGTCCTTTCAACAGTGCTAAAACAAAAACACTAAAATATGTGTTGTTAGAATGTGAGAACATATGTGTCAGCATGACAAATGTTATGGAGAAAGTTGCACAATATTTTACATATTTTAGACAAATAGAACCAATTTGTTGTAGTGATGACAACTTGTGAATATAACTGTACTGAAAAATTAACAGCTTGACACAGCATAACATCACCTTTTATGTTTATTCTTCCACTTCACGATTACATGTACTTATTGCGCCTACAAGAGTACAGTGTGTACCTTATAACTCTCTGGATGTATATCAAGTTTTGTAGCTACAATGTAGGTCAGACAAAACAAGAATTGCAAACAATCACATTATATATAATATGGAAATGCATAAGCAAAATTTCATAAATGCAATATGGAATTAACAAATATTAACAAAAGTATTTAACACCAAACACAGGCCAACCAAGAATCCCACATCCAAATCAGAGAGATTCCATACAGCAATGAGGAAGATGTGTGTGCATTCTACGCATTTCGATGAGCAAAAATAATTCCCAAATCAGGTAGATTTTAACATTCTCTTATTCAGACATGAGCAGATTTTGGCATTTTCAGGGAGACTCCTGCAGAATCAGGGAGACATGGTAGTTCTGCAAACACTTTAGAAACATATGATTACAAACATTTCAGGGGAAAAAAATATTTCTAAAGAAATATCCTGCTCACACATGATTCTACAGGTTACTTTTATAGAACTTAAAAACACACATCCTGGAGAGATTATTACATTCAGTGTCTAGTTTCAACATTCTGTATGATTGAGCCTGATTTTGACAAAATGTAGAAAAAAGGGGAAAGGAAAGAAATAGAAAACTTACCAGTAAAAACACTTGGACCCAAGGATGGATATGTTAGGCACAAGCACAGACCAGTTCATTCTTCCCCAGGCAAAAGGAAAGCCATAAAGATGTTAGCGATAAAGGCCTAGATGCAACACACCAAAATTGATGCATTATTTTGTCAGTGCTTTACTTTCACCACCATAGCTGCCAAAGACTAATAAAATAACAACTAATTAAAGCAAATTTTTGACAAACACATGTCAGATATCATTTAGCATTAATTTGCTTGATATAATTCAAAACTTGTGTTATTTAGCACATAGTGTAAACAGGAAAAATGCAATTAATATTACTTGTCAAAACAAAATTTATCAAAACTGTATTCTAACAGCTTCATGATAACTGTAGTAAAGAGGAATAACTTCGGTGGTAAGTTTATCAATACCTATGCTATATACATGATCAATCAATGTGTCACCTTCGGTTGTGGCATCATGTACATGTTGTTGGTATCCATAAGAACACATCAATTTATGCACATGTGAATCACCTGGGCTTTGTCTGAGATTTTCATTGAAGTCCCCAATAACTATGCATTTTGTACTTCTTTGCTGTAATTCTACAAGTAATTTCCTTAATTTCTCACAAAACTGTTTCTTGTCATATCTAGGAGGTCTATATATCACTGAAATAAGAAATGAAGGATGAGTTACTGCAAATGTTATAAATTCTAGGTTCTTGATATGTAATGTCAGCCTACTAATAGATTTGATTTTGCTGTACACTGCAACTCCCCCATGTGCTTGTTTTTTCAGTGCAGAAAATAAGGGACTGTCGTCAGAATAAGATTTTGACCGAGGCTGATTGTACATTTTAAACTGATCTAAATTCACATCAAAAATGTCATCATTAAGCCAAGTTTCTGTTAAACAAATGATATCAGAGTTTTGAAAGACAACATTTGACTGGATATCTTTGAAATGTGCTTTGAGGCCTTGAGTGTTATGTAATATGATATTCATAGTTGTATTGGTAACATCATTGGCAATACTCTTTTCGTCAAGAAATGTTGGCATGGTCTCTAAGCTTTCTTTAACGGCTGGATTGCAATACATAACTTTTGAATTAAATTCTTCAATAACTAGTCCAGATAATGACGTTACACGGCTCAGAGCTACATATGCTTGTCCAGGCAAAAATATATTTTTCAGAGAAACAACAGCTCTTTCTATTGTCATACCTTGTACTTTATGTATTGTGCATGCATATGCTAATTTCAAGGGAAATTGTCTCCTAGTATATTTTTTCCCAATTGATTCCTGTTGCATTTCTATTGACTGAGTTCCTATTTTTTCATTGTCAAATTTCACCAATACACTCGTTGGTCTTGAATTTTCATTCAATCTCATTATGTCAGTCACAGTGCCAATGCAGCCATTTGATAAACCTTTGGTCACATTTACATTTCTGATAAGCATCACTTTAGAATTTACAGCAATCCAAAGATACGCCGACAAAGAAGCTTTAGCACATTTTCGTGGTTTGTCACATGCTCTGTTTTTACCCTCATCACCCAGTTCATAATCTTCTGCATCGATGCATATGATATTTGTGCATTTCTTGTGAAGCATTCTTTTATTCCAATCATTTACTTGCTTGTTTGAAGAATATATGTGCAAAGCACCCTCACATTGTTCTCCAGTTTCGCGTGATTGAAGAACTGCTACATCATCAGTTGATAATTCATCTTCCTTTCCCTTTACCCTTACTTTGTTCACATGCCGTCAATCCCTCGTTTGAGGCGAGTCCCCAACTGGGGCATACCCAAAGTGGGGTGCGTATATTTGTCGTTTGGGAGTTGGGAGTCGAAGTACTTGTCCATTGCAAATAAACTTTCTGCTCAGGCGTGACAAACCTGGAGGCCAAGCCAGGGTTTGATGACTCCAGCAGCTGTCGTATTACGTAAGAGCATGATAAGGATATCTGCCTGTGGCAGACCATTCAAAGTGAACTCAATTTTCTCTATCCTTTCTAAAGTTTTCAATTTTATATTCTATTGAGAAATTCTATGGTCATCCATTTTACATTTCGAACGAAAAAAATTGACCTGTAAATAACGAAAATACAGGAATAAGAAGGAGAGCATTGCCAGTTTGCCGGTGCTGACAATGTGCTATTTGGCAGTGAGTTACAACGGGGAGGTGAGACTACCTCCCTGGTTACAATCAGCCTGCTGACTGGATCATTGAGAAAGCAGCTGTCGTATTACGTAAGAGCATGATAAGGATATCTGCCTGTGGCAGACCATTCAAAGTGAACTCAATTTTCTCTATCCTTTCTAAAGTTTTCAATGTTATATTCTATTGAGAAATTCTATGGTCATCCATTTTACATTTCGAACGAAAAAAATCGACCCGTAAATAACGAAAATACAGGAATAAGAAGGAGAGCATTGCCAGTTTGCCGGTGCTGACAATGTGCTATTTGGCAGTGAGTTACAACGGGGAGGTTGGTAGCTCCATGGTGAGACTACCTCCCTGGTTACAATCAGCCTGCTGACTGGATCATTGAGAAAGAGAGAGAGAGGGAGAGAGAGAGGGAGAGAGAGAGAGGGGGGGGGGGGGGGAGAGCGAGGGGGAGAGAGGGAGGGAGAGGGGGGAGAGATGGGGGAGGGAGAAGGGGAGAGCAAAATGGAATGACAATAGTTCCGGTCACTACAGTACAGGCATGCTCTGTCTGCACAGGGAGGTGTGAGCACACCTCCCTGGTCTGCATACGCTGAATGTCTACACACTCACACACACACACGTACACACACACACGCACCATGGAGCTACATGGCCCATGCCAAAACCAAAACAATCTCCTCCTCTCGCGGTGCCCCCCCCCCCCCCCCCCCCTCCTGTGGCGCTGTGGCGATGACTGATGCTTAGATTAGGCCAGGGTCAAGAAACAGGTGTTTTATATCTTTGACTTTAAGTCATTGATTGCCAAGATATGCACTGGCATTATTTACTGGGGTGTAGCCTCTTCAAACGAGAGATTTGCGTCATGAGAAGAATAGCAAACGCTGCGTCATCCTTTTGTCTCATTATTTCATCCAAGTTAATTATAGAGAAGTTGTCTGTCCATAGAGAACTTTGCAATGAATCTTTATACAAAGGAATACCTTTTACTGGGGGTAACTGGTAGAAATCTCCAACTGCAATAACTGAAACCTTTCCAAATGGAGCATCATCACGTGTCTGCTTTATTTGTCTCAAACGTCCATGTATATACCACAACAGTTTTTGATCAACCATGGATATTTCATCAATTATAAGCATCTGCAATTGACCCAGTTGATTACGTAGATGACTTATCTTTTCTTCTCCAAGGGGTTGGTAAGGAAGTGTTGCAGAAATGGGTATGGATAGAGCATTATGAATAGTACTTCCTTCAATGTTGTAAGCTGCAATTCCAGTTGGAGCTACTTTCATAATTGAAATATCATCTGGGTTACGCATCATTCTGCTAAGAATTCGCGTCCCTTCATTACATATGCATTTCACAAGATGGCTTTTCCCCGTTCCAGCACCACCTGTCACAAAAATCTGAAATGTTGCAGGCTGTTTTCCATTAACTCTGTCAAGACACCATTGTCGTATTTTGTAGAATACTTTTTGCTGCTTGCTATTTAAAGTTCTTAATAACACATTACTGTCTTCTTTTGTAATGCTACATGATCGAAATTCTATGCCATATAACTCTTTCTCTCCTGATTTAGATTCAAGATCTGGGATTCTAAATTCATTGTCAACATCTTCAATTTCTTCACGGATTTTAACCGTTTCATGTCTTTCTACTTCTGTTTCTGGACAAAGTAGGCCCCATGCATCTTCTTGTGGACCAAACTTCTCAAGAAATTCTTGTGCTTGATCAATTGTATCAGCATTTTGTTCGTACTGCCTTAGATTTTCATTGACAATGTTTTTAACACTTTCAAGTCTCTTGTTCAACATTCGTACAGAACCAGTCTTATAAAAATCCTCATAAGTCAAAAATTGATCAGGTTTTAACTGTTTATCAGTACGAAACGGTAAAAATAGTTGCAGTATGCTCTGATAATACTTTTCAGGGGTTACAGTCATTGAAAAACGAGGATATCTCACTACAGCATCACTGGTTCTTGTTCGTTTTTGCACATAGCCAAGCTGACCTCTCAATTTGAACACATTCTGTTTCTGTTTCTTACCCTTTATATCAGATTCACTAAGTAGTCTATACTTTGAACAAAATGTGGCTAAACACATATTTTCAAATTCACAACCATCAGGTCGGGCTTTATATTTATCAATTCTGCTGGGCATCCATGGACTCCTATCATCATCGTCTCGTCTACTTTGTATAACACTCAATGGTAAACTCATTCTAATGGGATTTGGTCCAACAGGTATAAACTCTACTTTTCGTGAGCACTCTTTCAATCTCAAGCTACAAACACGATACACACTTTCTTGTGCTGAAACTTCACGATTTTGCATATAGACATGTCCTATTTTTTTCATACTCTTTCGAGCATCTTCATTGCCTTCTTTCATTTCACTTTCTGCATTTTTCAAGAGCAAACCCATTTCTCTTTCGGCTTTTGACAAGTATGACACAACATAAACAATGCAGGCATACTCATTTGTTATATACTGCAAATCCATATTGGCATTCCAAGCTCTGAGTAAGAATTTATTATACTGATTCACCCATATATCTTTTGGATCTCTTCTCATGACTATATCTCCTTTTGTAGCTACAGCATTATAGGCATCTTCAAATTCCTTTTGAGATATCCCAAGAACTTCAAAGAGCTGTCTAGCATTATCGTGTTTCCCTTCCATACATGATGAATTCTTTACTGTAGACAGAATATCCTGTGCTTCATCAGTAACTTCTGGATTATCATCAGGCTTCACAACAAAAGTTTTCTCAGAGGGTGGTCTTGGAAAATTAAATCTACAAGCTGTTCCCTTTTTCTGGCATGATTTTGAATGTTTCTTTGAGTGAAGCTGAACATTACTCACTATTTCATGTAGTTCATCATCTTCATCTTCACATGGATTGTTGCATGAAATGTATTTATCAACAAAATCTATGACAGTTTCATCTTTATCAACCCCCAATTTTGGTGCATTTTCAACCCAGAATAAACAGTGTGTGTGTGGAGATCCTCTCTGCTGAAATTCAATCCTGTAAAAGTAGTCAATTATTTTTCCTATAGGCTCTGCCTGGGAAAGAATCACTTTGTTCAAGAATGTATGAAAGCGTTTATCAAACATCCGTGCCACTGTCACAGGATTTGACTTAAGTAAGTTACACTTATCCATCCAATCTAGATCATTTGCTTTTCTTGTATCTCCTTGTTGACTTAGCAACGTGTCAACAACTTCAAGCCATCTCATTTCAGCTGATGAAAATGATGCAAACCATGTAGGCTTCCCAAGTTGTCTAACCATTGCTAATACATCTTTCTGTGTAGATTGCCAGTATGAAGGTGTTCCCCGTATTTGTTTCAAAAATTTGAACCCTTTATTAGAATCCAGAATCTCATGAACTCTTCTAACATCTTTTAGATCTGAAGTTTTCACTGAAATGGCATTATCTATTTTTTCTGAGCTTTGTCTGAGAGCAATAGAAACATTAGAAAGCATTTGTTGCAGTTCATAAATACACTGCGCATAAAATATATATTCTGTGTTTTTTGCAAATCTGTTGTCTACATGCATCAGACGATTATGTAAATAACGTCCCAGTGTTATTCCAATACACCTAGTATCATGAAACGTTGGCTGGCCTGTTGGAAATAGAGCAGGAAAACATTTTGCTTCATTAGCGTTATCCATCAACAATGATACAGGACTATTCTTTTCACAAGGTGCACAACAGATAATATCATTGAAGTACTGATCAAGCACTTCCTGTCTCATATCAACTTTTTGTAAACATGTGTCCAACTGAATACCTTGTAATCTTTGGTCTTGATCATCCTCTATATCACCATCCTCATCATTAGTTTCACTTGAATCCAACAATTCAACACACGCTACTTGACTATTCTTTGATAAATCAGAGCTCCATTCACTATCAATAGTAATATCAGAATACCACTTATTATTTTTCTTTAAATATTCCAATGCAGCCAGGACATTCTTTTTCTTGACAAACTGATATTCATGATGTCCTTTATATGATAGTTTCCTTTTTAGTTTTACTCGAATAAATTGGTCATCAGTCTCTGGTCGAGGTAATATGTTTACAGTTTCAGCCGTGCATGAAGGTACACAAACTGTTGGACCATGTACTCCATACTGTCCTCCTTTTGGCAGGTTCAAAATTTTGATGAATGGAATGTTCAATGCAATTAAATGGGTTTCCAGCTTATTCAGATTTTTAAGTTCAGCAGGTATAGCATGTAATTCCAAGTTATTTCTGGTAGCTTCAGCAGGCATATTACCAGCCAATAATTTCCTGTTGCAAGTATAACAAATCCACAATGAACTTCTTGATGACTTTGCTATTTGACAATCAACATCACAGTCATTACTGCATGAATGCAAAAATTCTTCTCTGACACATAATGGATTCTCATATTTTGCTTTTGCGCATTTCAATACTTGATTTCTGAATAATAATTTTAAGCATACACAACACACAAATTCAGGGCCATGCGAAACAATTTCTCTAAATTTTTTCAAAACATGACCACAGTTTCTCATATTCACTTCTTCTTGTTTTTTTCCGTTTTGCATTTCTTATAGCAACCTGTTGTCTGTAAACAGAATTTGCCTTATACCTAATGTTTGCAATTTTTCTCAATATTTTCTTACGCCTTTCTCTGAATGAAGCATCGTTACTATATCTAGCTTTCCTCATTTTCTTTAACTTTTCTCTGAATGAAGCATTGTTCTGATACTTAGCTTTCCTCATTTCCTTAAGCCTTTCTCTGAATGAAACACTGTTTTTATATTTGGCTTTCATCATTGCACTCATCAATTTCTTAACATTTTCTCTGTACCTGGGATCCAAGCAATACTTGTCTTTCTGCCTCACTCTGGCTTGCTTTTTTTTCTCACTCCTGTATGTACATGTGGGATTGTCATACTTTTCTTTCTGTCTCTCCTTCACTTTCTTTTTCTTTTCTAACCTGTGATTTATATCTGTTTGATATCTTACTCTCTTTGCAGCTGCATTTTTAAGTTTTCGGAGTGGGAAAGACTGATCATCTAGTAGAATTTCTGTTTGTAGTTGCTTTCGGTCACTTTTTGCCTTTTCTCTTTGTGCTCTCATTCGATCTCTATTTTTTTGTCTGGTAACATTGGCATTCCTTTTTCTTCTTTGTTTTTTCCTTTTTGTAGTTCGCATAATAGTTTTAACATCTTCAGATTCCTCAGTGTGCCTACTCATTTTAACGGCAGGTTCCATGTCATCCTCTAATACTTGATCATTCAAAAAATTGATTTGACATTCATTGACTTGTTTCATAACTTTCCTCTTTGTCGTGAGTTTTCTCTTTCTTGTCACAGGTATTTCCATATCAGCAGTGTTTTGTGGTCTTGGCAAGTTTTGGGATGAACTTGATGTTTGGATCCTTGGACACACAGATTCTACAACATCGTAATGATTGCCATTTGTGTGTTGCAAGTAAATACCTCTTTCTGATGTAACAATTCCAAACTGAAGTTTGCTTGCGCCAAATAATTTCCATTTTGAAAGGTTTTCTTCATATACATAAATATCAGTATCTAGTAGATTTGATAAGGCCATTATTTCCAATTCTGTAGCCCATGTGCCATTGTTGAATACTCTTTCCTTTGCAATGTATTTCACAATATCTGTGTATCCTGATCTTAAAAGGCTTGCATATTCTTGCCTGTTTTGTAAAATATGCTTAACTATTGCTTTTCGAACATCACGGTGTGAATCTTCTTTGCCACATATGACATATGATATAGCTCTGTAAAAGCAATTTCCATCACCAGTAATTCTATAAATAGTCAATGGTTGTGACAGGATAGTAATATCACCCTTTTCTACCATATCTTTTTGCATATCATTACTGCTACATTTGTCATTAACCTTTATACCTAATTTGCAACAAAGCTTCTCTCTATCAGATTTATTTACTGGTCTGTACATGACATTAATCTTTTTTATTTCTCCCACTTGTTTCACCTCAGATACATCAATGTTGGCATTTACTGTCTGTTCACATGTGTTTTGTACTGGAATTTGTGTCTCTTGCAAATTTGATACCATTATTTGTTTGGACATCATTTTCTTCACTCTAACACTGCATTTCTTTAATGTCAGGTTTTTAGTAATCTTAGATGATTTATCATGACTTTCCTTCTTGTTTTCTACACTTGTATCTGAAGTCACATGAAATACAGGTAATTTGTCATCCAAAGTACTAGACAGAACAGTAGTTACACTTTCCACTGCATCAAAATGATTGCCTCCAGTGAACAGAATATATATGCCTCTCTCAGTTGTTACTTTGTTGTGGTATCCAGGTTTCCTTGCAGACAGTATTTGCCAATTTTCTGTTCGATCATCATACACATATATATCATGATCTAACATATGTGCCATTGAACTAATATCAGTATGACCAGCCCATGTTCCTAAATCCATCAATTTCTCTTGAAGTACAAAGTCCCTGACACTCTGATATTTCACTGTGTCTATTACATTTTTAAATAAATCACCCGTTTCCAGTAAATGTGCCACATTGGATTTCCTGAACATGAAATGGTTTCTTTCGCTGCCACTAACTACATGAGCAATACTTCTGTAAAAGCAATTGCCATCACCCATAACTCTCTTGATATTCACAGGTTTCCCAATACACAAACTTTCAGTCCTATCCTCCATTGATACATTGGCAGTACCACTGTAAATGAAATTCAATTTATTGCACAAATGCTGCTTGTCTACGTACATAATTGGCACAAATTTGAAATTTCGATCTCTTCTTTCTGTCATCTTCTCAACTGAAACACATTCAACTTCATTCTCATTTCCATAGTCATCACTGTTTACATTTACTCTGTTTTTCTTTGTTTCATTTTGAGTCTTACTGCTATCACTGTTAATATCATTAGCATCATCACAGTGTTTTGAAATGTTGCTATTTTGATCATTTGTATTCCTACATGCAGTATTTACTGAGTTTGATCTCTTGGAGCCACTAGTTGTCATTGCATTTTTCTTAGAATTGGTTTCTACTGCCAGACCAGTTAGTTCAAACTGAGTGGTACGTAAATCACATGCCATTGATTTTGCCAAATTCAAACAGTGTACCTGTACGCCTTGCCATGATGAAATGTTAAGCAAAACACTGCATCCATCTTGCACCAAACATCCATCATGACTTCTGGAATGAGAATCAAACACATAATAACCCTTGTCATGTGTGATGATTGCAAATGTACTCTCAGCAAAATTCATAAGACATGCATCATATCTGCACAGTTCTTGTTCTAATGCTTGGTTCAATGACAAAGCACCAAAATTTGACAAATTGTTTTGATTTCCATCCAACACACCACATTTTGATTCAGCATAGGTTATTTGAAAGTTTTCATCCAGAATATGAAGTTCCTTGGGTAATTCATCTATCATTACAAGCTCTTCATTCAATGGTGAATCCTTCTTTATGTAATAATACAACTCATTCCCGAGGGTCAGAATCTGATCAAGATCACAAGGTCTCATTTCCATTCCATTCTTAGTTTGAGTGTAGAGAACTGCCACAAGAGAATTACATGCACATTGTTTGCCAGCAGTATAACCAAATCGTTGATCACCTTGATTAAAATTTCCTTGTGCGATTGTTTTGGTCATAGAATATGATTGCCTTCCACCACATTCAGAATCTGAAAGAGAAACAGGCTCAAACACACGTTCTTCAGTCTCTAAATTATTTGCAGCTGGTTCATCATCTAATATAAGTACTCTCGATTCCTGAACATCATATGAATAATGGTGGACAACACTTTTGGCAGAATCATCATTCGTTACTATGCAATCAGATGGATTAGTAGTTTTTTCACACTCAGGCAGGAATATTGATTCATTACAAACTTGAACACACATGTTTTGTGTACCTGAAACAGGTCTGTGACATGGAGAGTGAACATTTACATTTGTTGTAGAATTCATAGAGAACAATTCCTTCAATGATATTTGACTGTCACCTTCAACATCTTTTGTTTCACTGTAACATGGGTTTAGTTCATGCACATTGTGGATTCTGTCACATTTCACTTTGGACATATCATTCGAGCCTGTGTTATCTCTACTTGTGGAATTACTGCCCTCATGATCAGATATTTCATTCTTACACAACTTTTCATTCTTTACTGCAAGTTCTCCTTCAGGAATGTCATGTTTCACCTTTTCATTATTACGCACCTGTGAGTCAGCATTTTTCACCGGTGGCACACTTTGCTTGTTGCGGATCTTCAGGTTCTTTCTTGTTTGCCGTGCATTTCCACCTCCATAGAGCCTGTTTACATTCCAAACTGCTTTTTCAATGTTTGTGGAAAGGACAGAGACACATGTAGCCTGATCACCATTCAGTACGAAGCATTCATTAATCATATTCGGAGTGCTTCTAGCCACATCAGCCCAACTTCTCTGTGTTTTTGCATAGATTTGCTCAGAGTATTTTGCCATAACATGAGGTGACTGAACACACTTTGAATATACATTCAACACAGATTCAGCATATACCTGCAGACCATCATTTCGTTCTGCGTCCAAGTTTGCATTCATATTTCGCTTCACGAGTTCACCATGTTCTTCTTGCCTTGTTTCTACTTTTGATTTTTTGCCTTTGCTGGTCTTGGCTCTTCTCTGTTTTTCAAGATAGTAGGCTTTCATTGCTTTGCCAATGTAGGTCACGCCAGGTTGGAGAATCACACCATTTACTGATCTCACTGAGCTCTTGTTACTGGTCTTGGTCTTAGGATTGTCAGTCATTGTTTCGGATGTTGTCAGTTTGGCCTTCTCAATCATTTTTGTCTTCCTTGATTTCACAGTTGTCCAACCATCATCAACTGCAGTTTCTAATGGTTGAAATTGCCTCCTAGTGAGATTTGTAGTGAATGTCGGATCTGATTCATCTCTGTCACAATTTGCTCTTTCCTCCACACACACATTTGTCATTCCTAGAACACCACGTTTGTTCTTTCTTTTCACATACCTCTTTTTCAGTCTCTTCGTTGGTTTCTTTCTCTGGTTGCTCTTGCATGATGAAAGTGAAACATCAACATGAAAATCTTCATCACCAAGGTCTTCGAGAAGCTTGTATCTATTGAAATGACAGGGAATGCCAATTTTGTCAAAGATGCGATGGGCAATATTATTGCTTCCACATGCTGAACATATCCAAATCAACCTTGCATCACACATTCTAGCCTCATGAGAAATAGCTCCTGCACACATCACATGAAACTGCTTGCCACAATCCTCACATGGTACTCTGCTTTCATTTTCATTGATCACATTGCAACATGCATCACATTCACTGACCTCTACATTTCTCATCAAGTCACAACTATGGAGGATATCTAGGATATCACCAACAACAATCTTGAATTCACTTGCTTCCATTGTCAAACTACAGGGCTTTCGAATCTTTGAAAGTATGTGGTACCTATTACTAAATAAATGTATATCAACCAACTGTTCAATCAACACAGTTATGTTCTTTGAGTCACTATACTTTTAACAGAAATTTCAGCTTCAACAGTTAATTTGACCAAACTATGCCTTTATCTTGAGATTATGCTCTTTGCAATAAAGGTTTCAATTTTACCAATTATGCTTTTGCCTTAACTGCACAATAACCAGTCTCCCTTATATGTTTTTCTCTTAGGGTAGATCTTTTTGCAACAAAAATTTCAATTTCACCAATTATTCTTTGTTTTCACTGACAATTAAAGAAACAGTAATGTTTCTCTTTTGAGATGACTCCTTTTGCAATAAAGTATGTCTTTTACTAATTGTGCTTTTGTTTTCACAGCCCAATAATCATAAATAGCCCTTGAAGGTGCAATATTAAAGTCTCTCCATTCGTTTACTATGACTAGAATGCTTTCATCTGAAGATGGTGCTCTTCAATTATTCTTTTATCCTATCAACAAATAACGAAAATTCAAAACTCAAGATACCAAAAAATATTTTTACATAAAATTTTTAGTTTACTTCTCGCCTCACCTCATAAATTTTCTCACACTTTTAACAATTCCTTCAGAATTTCAACTCCTAGCTATTAACTCTTTTCAACTGTAGTTGAATTATTTGCAGCAACTTTCAATGCAGAATATATCAAATATCAAATAGTCCTTGAAGGTGCAAATATTGTCTACCCTAATTATGTTTACGACACTATGATGCTTTCGTCTCAAGACAGCACTCTTTAATAATATTTCAGTGTATTCTGGATTCTTAAACACCTTTTCTCAAATCAACTGTTTCTGTTTTCAAGTTTTCAACAAACTTCTCGCCTTCTCTACGACAATTCTCTTTTCACAGTTTTTAACTATCCTTTTAAAGAATGAACTCTCTCATTCAAACACTCCTTAAAACTCTGTTATTCTGTTTAATTTTTACTCTTTTTTTGTCAACTCTCACTCTTCCTCTTTTTGATCTCACTCTTTTTCTCTTTGACTCTAACTCTTTCTGCCTCTGATTCTGAAACTTTCTCTCCTTCTGATACTGTCTTATTCTCATGCACTCAGAAGTTTTCTGTTCTCAGCTTTCTTCAAGTTCAAGTTAAGGTATTTCAGGTAAAGTTCAGGTATTTCATGTATATTTCAGATATATCAGGGATGAGTTCGTGAATTCCAGGATGAATTTTCAGATGTAATCTCAGTGAATATTCAGTGAATATTCAAGGATGAAGGTGAAATGGTATGAGATGAAATGTAGGATGAAGATGATTCAACAAATAACAAACACAAACACAAACGTACTTTCAACAAAGACCAACACGAATCTCGTTCCAAGGTAACCAGTACCTGCAGAAAGAAAAAAAAAGGAAGAACACAAACATTACAACAAAACCTGTACAGTGAACTCTCTAAAATTAGCACTGATGAAACGAAGTTCACTATAACAAGGTAATTTTTTGTGGTCCTAGATTGTAATTTTCATTTGTATTGTATTATTTTCGTAACCCTGATATAACAAGGTTTCATTATAACAAGCACATTTTTCTGGTCCTGAGGACCTTGTGTTAAGGAGAGACCACTAATAACGTAAGGTACACACATTCTGAAAATACATACTTGAGAGGAATATGACGCACAACGCCCAAATGTTTTATACAAATCTTTGTAAAATTATTTCACTGTTCCTGCAATCTAAACTACTCTTTTAACAAAGGAGAACCATCTTTTAAACTTATAATCTTCATTAAAAACACATTTTTCACTGTGCATACATACACAGGGAAACCCTATTGTTATAACACGGTCAGTAACTCAGTGAAATTAGCACAAAGTCAAGCTTTTGATGTATAATTGTGGGACTGCATACTGGAAAATAAATGACTTTTCTTCAATTACATTTCATGATTAAACAGGAAAGATACTTCTGTGTGACAAAACAAGGTCCAGGCTAAGTAACGTTATATTTCTTCCCCTGCATGCCCCCTAAAAAAAAAGATGAAATAAACGAATACAGGAATCACCCCTATATAGCACTGTAAAATACGCCCTCTACTGGTCGTGGTGTTGGCTACGCATTACGGCCTCCGCATTTCGCCCAGCCCACAAGCGAATCACGGGAGTAAGCCCCATCGGTAAGCACTCTTAGCCAACGTCAACTCTTAACGTAGGTTCTTTGAAAGTTAGCCTTCCTAGTAATTACATAGCAAATCACGATATGGCTCACACCTTGTCCATTCAGGAAACGCGGTCTAACGTTAAAAACTACGCAACTTCCTTCCTGATACTCCTGACATTTAAACGCACGGTGTACGCACTACAACAGCTTAGTACACGTATAGGGCCTGAGCTGTGGTCGATACGATGGGCATGATGAGGCCAGACACTACTGAACACATAAGACTCAGTGATACTACTGATAGACTCTAACGTTTCTCGTCACAACACTAACAGCACCACGACTACACACATTTTTTGTTCTAAAAACCCAAATATCTGTGTTTAGGCATGCCTGCGTTTACAGACTAATACCCACCTGGTACTCGAACCCCAAACTAATCAAACCGTCAGTTTCCAGCAAAGCCAAAGGTCCTCGGAGGTCGTATTTGTGAGCCTGTGACTGCGCTGTCACGCCAAGTAGCTCACGTAATGATTGACGTCAGATCATAGAGATGTATGTACATATCTCTATGACGTCAGATACATCGCCAACCCCGTACTACGCGTAGGTACTACGTATAAGCGAACCGTACCAAGTAATAAAGAGCATTGAAGCGCACGCGTGCGCTTCTATACTCTTTGGTACGTATACTTCACGCATGCATGCACTGTATGGATCATGGAGGGAGCACCGCGAGACGCGATACACCATGGAAAGCCCGGCGCACACGCCCGAAATTCGAGAGTGTTTCATAAAGCTGGGGGCATTTCATCAAGGAGTTCGTCGTCGGTTTTCACCGACGAATTTGCTATCAGCCAGTCAGACGCAAGGATTTCAGTAGCTTTTAACAGTTGTCAATGTACATCACTGACAAAAAGTTTCATGAAACGGTCCCCAGTTCTTGTGCTGAATTATTGAAATTCTGATAACTATAGCAATCCAGAACTGATCACGTCGCTCGTAAGTTGTTCGTAACTATATATACGAACAGCTTTATGAAACAAGTTACGCATAACTTTGTCTTCACATACTATAGTACATACATATGTATTCTCAAAGCTGCGGCGATGAATGGTACATTTCCCCCTTTCATGGGTAGCCGTTGACCGACAAATCGGTCTGCATAATTACTTCTTTCTGCAAATTTCTTTGCAGAAACGCATGAAAAACAGCCCCATCACCCCAAAATTTTGCACATGTTTAGTTCATGTCACGCACATTATTCCACAAAATAACAACTACTTGATCGGACACCATCTTGGGTATGTAAATTAGAGACAAATATTACAATTTTCTCATCCTGTATCTTGGTGAATACATGTCCTACCTCTCCCATATTTTGCACACACAAAGACCATTTTACAAGAATCATCTCACAAAATAACTGCTTTTTGCTCAGATGCCATCTAGCCTATGCAAAGTGGAGTCAAACGTACGCCATACGTACTGTACCAGGTACTTCTTTCTGTATCTTCATGACGTATACGTGTTATCCCTATGGGAAGGAATTTTTCCAGATATGAAAATTGACATAATTGTCTTTATCGAGCACTAGTTCACTTACCCTTAGGTGAATTTTTCCCACATTTTAATATGTTGTACCTGACACTTTGACCTGTAGTGTGAGCGTCCTCCGTGTTTTCACACGATGTCGGGATTAGAAGTGAAAATTGACATGATCCCCTTCATCAAGCACTTGCTCACTCACCCTTCAGTGAATTTCTCCCAGATTTTAATATGTTGTAGCTGAGACTTTGCGCTATCGTATGTGTGCCCTTCGTTTTTCATGCAATGTTGTGATCACGTTAGAAAACTTGGTTGAAATTAAAGCTTATCTTCGATGTACTGAGATATTTCTTTCTTTCTGCAACTTTCTTTGCAATAACTAAAAAAAAAAACGGCCCCTATCACAACCATATTTTGAACATGTTTACCTCATATCATGTACATTATTTTATAACATAACAACTTCTTGATCGGACACATCTCGCGTATGTAAAGTAGAGACAAAGGTCATAAATGTTTCATCCTGCATCTTGGTGAACACCTGTTATCTTTCACATATTTTGCACACGTGTAGACAATGCCCAAGAATCGTTTCACAAAACCATAGAGATTGTAATTTGTCATGACTGACAAATTAAGGTGTTCCGATTTTTTTTCTAATCAATGCTTCGATTCCTGATCGCAATAGGATGACCATGCAGGTTTCAAATGTGTTTAGAGACATTGGCCGTGAGATGTTTGGATTCTCATTTAGAAAAAGGAGTCATATCTGCCATTTTTCGGTATGTATAAATTAGGGTCAAAGGTGATAGATGTTTCATCCTCCATCTTGGTGAATACATGACCTACCTTCCTCATATTTTACACACGCAAAGACCATGTTACAAGAAGCATTTCACAAAATAACCACGTATTGCTCAGATGCCATCTTGTCTGTGCAAAGTGGGTTCAAAGGTGGTGTACTTCTTTCTACAGTTATCTTCGTTATGACCTACATACGGGAGGGAATTTTTCTGGATGTGAAAGTTGACATGATTGCCTTTATCGAGCACTGGCAAACTTACCCTCGGTGGATTTCTCTCAAATATTGATATGTTGTAGCTGAGGCTATGCGCTAACGTATGAGTGTCCTTCGTTTTCCCACACGATGTCGGAATCACGTTAAAAACTTGGTTAAACTGAAAGCTTAACTTCGACGTATTGAGATATATCTTTCTTTCTGCAACTTTCTTTGCAGTAACTCAAGAAAAACAGCCCTTAACACCCCCATATTTTGCACATGTTTAGTTCATGTCACGTACACTATTTTATAAAATACCAACTACTTGATCAGACACCATCTTGGGTATGTAAATTAGGGTCAAAAGTCATAAATGTTTCATCTTATATCTTGGTGAATACCTGTCCTATTTTCCCCATAATTTGCACACGAATAGACGACGTCGAAAGAATCACTTCACAAAATAACGACTTCTTCCTCAGATGCCATCTTGGGAGTGTAAAGTTGAGTCAAAGGTCATATGTATTTCTTGCTGTATCTTCTTTATCTAGTGTATACGGAATTTGGTACGAAAGATGGCAGATGCATGTGACTCCCTTTTCTAAATGAGAACCCAAACATCACACGGCCAATGTCTCTAAACACATATGTGACCCTGCACCTCAAAACAAACAAAAAGTCGCCAGACATGAATTTTTAGTTAAGACTATATTCTGAAAGAGCAGACTTTAAGCTTTAAAATGATGTATAACTCAAATCAAAGGGACTCTCCAAACCTATCTAAATATTGGAAAGAAAGCACAAACTCAGGAAAAATGTGAACTGAGAAAAGAGGCTCTGAAGTACAGTGTCTATTCAAGCGCTTAATCTTTACCAAACCGTGCTGGCTGTGCGATGAATAGGACAAAAAACAGGAAGTAAACCACCAGAGTAACAACAATGAAGGGATTATCAGATTAAACCGGAATTAAGCATGCCTCATTAACACATTCTGTCCATAAATAATGCTAACTTTCAAAGCAGTAGCACTATCCTTTCAAAAGTTATTAGAGTTGAAAGTGAAGAGGGTGGACAAGGTTTTTTAGAAATGAAAAAGGGATTCTAAAGACACACCTAACCACACTATTCTGCCAAAAATGTTTGAGATAAACTGCTAAAAAAACACACTTTCCTGCCCGTTTTATGATACCAAATTTTAGCATAATGTAAAAGAAGACCCGCTCTTTCAGAAAATATGAAAAAGTCATGTTCGGCTAGGTTGACCCATTTCACTTATTTTCAGTCCTCACGCAAAATCAATGTGTGCGACTTTATGTTCGTTTTGAGGTGCACGGTCACATATGAAACCTGTATGGTCATGCGTATTGCGATCAGGACTCGAATCATTGATAAAAAAAATCGGATCACCTAATTTGTCAGTAATGACAAATTACAATCTCTAGTTTTCCTTCTTCTTCTTCTTTATTTCTGGACAAAATTTGTGTATCGGTTAGCTCAGAAAGTCCTCTTCCTATCAATGTCAAAATTATACCATATATGTATCATGTCCCAAAGACGACGGGTCAAGTAAAATCGTAGTGATCAGTCGACCGTGACGTCACTATGACGTCATTATATGAAAACACATTTTCAATCATATCTCATTACTGGAATGGAATTTTTCAATGAAATTTACGTCACGTAAATTTCAATTCAAGGGAATTCTACTCATGTTTTCAAAATTCATTGCATCGTTAAAACGTGCGCGTACGCGCGCGTTGAAATATTTGTATGCTCCAATCGAACTCAAAATTTTTTTGTATACGTTTCAGACCATTTGGAGCATTTTTTGAAAAATTAAAAAAATTGGACGGACGCGTACGCGCGCGCACATATACGCACGCACAGCTCATATGCAATAGCAATTTCCCGTTTTTTACACTTATCGGATGCCTGAAATGTAAAGGAATATTTCTACTAAGTTTCAAGTCAATCCGACTCAATATGACGTCATACGGGCCCGTCAAAGTTGAAATTCCGCGCGCGCGTCAATGGCGATATACAGTGCAACAATGCCAAAAAACCGCCAATTTTAAATCCAATATTACTCGTCAGGATGGACGGTAACCCCCTATTTTCTTTACATATTCTGAAAGCTGATGAGTTGTACATGTCATTTCATGGGTTGGCGATGCTGAAAAAATGATGAAAAGATATCAAATTTCTTAATAAATTTAAAAAAGTAAATTTTCAAAATGACGTCATCAAGTTTCAAGTTCACTCGAGCGTATCGCACTAATCCTTTGCCAATTTTCACCCAGATTTCAGTATGATGTAGCTTATTAAATACTCTTTCATTAATGTAATAACAACATTTTGATTGCATGACAGCATCACCTCGTAAAAATGGATTAAATGTAATCTTGTCAAATTTGACCAGTTTACGTGTTATCTCTATGGGAGTGCAGTTTTTCTGGAAATGAAAATTGACATGACTATCTTTATCGAGAACTAGCTCCCTTATGCTTCGATGAATTTCTCCTAGATCTTAATATGTTGTAGCTGAGACTTTGGGCTATCGTAAGTGTGCCCTTCATTTTTTCATTTGATGTTGGGATCACGTCCAAAAACTTGGTTGAAATTAAAGCTTATCTTCGATGTATTGAGATATTCCTTTCTTTTTCCAACTTTCTTTGCAATAACTCAAGAAAAACACGCTCTATCAGCATAATATTTTGCACATGTTTAGTTCATGTCACGTACATTATTTCATAAAATAACAACTACTTGATCGGACACCATCTTGGGTATGTAAAGTAGGGTCAAGGTCATAAATGTTTCATCCTGTATCTTGGTGAATACATGTCCTATCTTTCCTTTTCATATTTTGCACACGCAAAGACCATGTTACAAGAATCATTTTATAAAATAATCACTTTTTGCTCAGACGCCATCTTGGGTGTGCAAAGTGAGGTCAAAGGTCAAATATACTTCATTCTGTATTTCCGTTAGTGTATACGGAATTCGGTACCAAAGATGGCAGGTCTGACTCCCTTTTCGAAATGAGAATCCAAACATCACACGGCCAATGTCTCTAAACACAGATGAAACCTGTATAGTCATGCCTATTGTGATCAGGACTCGAATCATTGATTAAAAAAAAATCGGATCACCTTAATTTGTCAGTAATGACAAATTACAATCTCTAGTTTTTTTAGACACTTTTTAGGTGATCCGAGTATCCTCTCGGATCACCTTCTGTATCTGTACGGATTCTTTCTTCTTCTTTCTTTATTTCTCCCCAAAAGTTGTGCAGAGGTTAGCTCAGAAAGTGCTATGCCTATCAAGTTCAAACTTATACCATGTATGTATCGTGTCCCAAAGACGGCAATCGAACTAATATCAAAGTGATCAGTCGACCTTGACGTCACTATGACGTCATTATATGAAAACACATTCTCAATCATATCTCATTAATGGAATGAAGTTTTTCAATGAAATTTACGTAACATTTATTTCAAGTTATGCGCATTCTACTCATATTCTCAAAATTCACATTTTCTCTTGATATGTGCGCGTACGCGCGCGTTGAAATATTTGTATGCTCAAATCGAGCTCAAATTTTTTTGCACACGTTTCAGACCATTTAGAGCGTTTTTTGAAAAATTGAAAAAATCTGACGGACGCGTACGCGCGCGCGCATATACGCACGCACAGCTCATGTGCAATTGAAATTTCCAGTTTTTTCACTTTGATCGGATGTCTGAAATGTTAAGGAATATTTATACCAAGTTTCAAATCAATGCGACTCAATATGACGTCATACGGGCCCGTCAAAGTTGAAATTCCGCGCGCGCGTCAATGGCGATATACAGTGCAACTATGCCAAAAAACTGCTAATTTTAAATTCGATTTTACACGTCAGGATGGACGGTGACCCCCCATTTTCTTTACATATTTTAAAACCTGATGAGTTGTACATGTCATTTCATTGGGTGGCAATGCTGACAAAAAGATTAAAAGATAGCAAATTTCTTAATAAAGTAAAAAAAGTAAATTTTCAAAATGACGTCATCAAATTTCAAGTTCATTCGAGCGTATCTCACTAGTCCTTTGTCAATTTTCACCCAGATTTCAGTATGTTGTAGCTTATTTAATGTTCTTTCAAACATAAAATTACAAAATTTTGATTGGATAACGGTATCACCTCGTAAAAATGGATTGAAAGTAACCTAGTCAAATTTGACCAGTTTACGTGTTATCTCTATGGGAGTGCAGTTTTTCTGGAAATGAAAATTGACATGACTATCTTTATCGAGCACTAGCTCACTTACCCTTCGGTAAATTTCTCCCAGATTTTGATAAGTTGTAGCTGAGACTTTACGCTACCGTAAGTGTGCCCTTTTTTTTCATACGATGTCGGGATCACGTCAAAAATTTTGGTTGAATTTCAGGCTTATCTTCGATGTATTGAGATATTTCTTTCTTTCTGCAACTTTCTTTGCAATAACTCAAGAAAAACACGCCCTATCACCCCCATATTCTGCACATGTTTAGTTCATGTCACGTACATTACTTCATAAAATAACAACTACTTGATCGGACACCATCTTCGGTATGTAAATTAGGGTCAAAGGTCATAAGTGTTTCATCCTGTATCTTAGTGAATACATGTCCTATCTTTCCCATATTTTGCAAACACAAAGATCATGTTACAAGGATCATTTCACAAAATAACCACTTTTTACTCAGATGCCATCTTGTCTGTCCAAATTGAGGTCAAAGGTCATATGTACTTCGTCGTTATGACGTGTTATCTCTATGGGAGGGAATTTTTTAAAATGTGAATATTGACATGATTGTCTTTATCGAGCACTAGCTCACTTACCCTTCGGTGAATTTCTCCCAGATTTTAATATGTTGTAGCTGAGACTTTGCGCTATCGTTAAATTTGATTTTGTTTTTTCATACGATGTCGGGATCACGATAAAAAACTTGGTTGAAATTAAAGCTTATCTTCTATGTATTGAGATATTTCTTTCTTTCTGCAACTTTCTTTGCAATAACTCAAGAAAAACACGCCCTATCACCCCCATATTCTGCACATGTTTAGTTCATGTCACGTACATTACTTCATAAAATAACAACTACTTGATCGGACACCATCTTGGGTATGTAAATTAGGGTCAAAGGTCATAAATGTTTCATCTTGTATCTTGGCGAATACCTGTCCTATCTTTCCCATATTTTGCACACGTATAGACGATGTCGCAAGAATCATTTCACAAAATAACCACTTTTTCCTCAGATGCCATCTTGCGAGTGTAAAGGTGGGTCAAAGGTCATATGTATTTGTTGTATCTTCGTTATCTAGTGTATACGGAATTTGGTACCAAAGATGGCAGATATGACTCCCTTTTCTAAACGAGAATTCAAACATCACACGGCCAACGTTTTTAACAACAGACGAAACCTGTATGGTCATGCCTATTGCGATCAGGACTGGAATCATTGATGAAAAAAAAAATCGGATCACCTTAATTTGTCAGTAATGACAAATTACAATCTCTAGTTTCTTCTTTTTCTTTAGTTAGTCTTAATCTCCCTTCCTAACTTTATCTTTTTCTGATTTTTTTTATGCTTCTCCTTCAAATTTCTATAAAATAACATAATTTTTTCTTTATTAGGTGATCCGAGTATCCTCTCGGATCACCTTCTGTTTCTGTACGGATTCTTTCTTCTTTTTCTTTATTTCTCCCCAAAAGTTGTGCAGAGGTTAGCTCAGAAAGTACATTGGCTATGAATGTCAAACTTATACCATATATGTATCGTGCCCCAAAGACGACAATCGAAATAAAATCAAAGTGATCAGTCAACCGTGACGTCACTATGACGTCATTATATGAAAACACATTCTCAATCATATCTCATTAATGCAATGGAATTTTTCAATGAAATTTACGTCACATATATTTCAAGTCAAGCGCATTCTATTCATATTCTCAAAATTCATCTATATCTTGAAATATTTGTATGCTCAAATCGAGCTCAAAATTTTTTTGCACACGTCTCAGATCATTTGGAGCATTTTTTGAAAAATTGAAAAAAATTGGACGGACGCGTACGCGCGCGCGCATATACGTACGCACAGCTCATATGCAATAGAAATTTCCCGTTTTTTTTACTTTGATCGGATGTCTGAAATGTCAAGGAATATTTCTACCAAGTTTCAAATCGATCCGACTCAATATGACGTCATACGGGCCCGTCAAAGTTGAAATTCCGCGCGCGCGTCAATGGCGATATACAGTGCAACTATGCCAAAAAACCGCCAATTTTAAATCCAATTTTACTCGTCAGAATGGACGGTGACCCCCCATTTTCTTTACATATTTTGAAAGCTGATGAGTTGTACATGTCATTTCATGGGTTGGCGATACTGAAAATATGATTAAAAGATATCAAATTTCTTAATAAAGTAAAACAAGGAAATTTTCAAAATGACGTCATCAAATTTCAAGTTTATTCGAGCGTATCTCACTAATCCTTTGCCAATTTTTACCCAGATTTCAGTATGTTGTAGCTTATTAAATGTTCTTTCAGTAATGTCATAACAACATTTTGATTAGATGACGGCATCACCTCGTAAAAATTGATTGAATGTAATCTTGTCAAATTTTACCAGTTTACGTGTTATCTTAATGGGAGTGCAGATTTCCTGGAAATGAAAATTGACATGACTATCTTTATCGAGCACTAGCTCACTTATGCTTCGGTGAATTTCTCCCAGGATTTAGTATGTTGTAGCTGAGACGTAGGGCTATCGTTAATGTGCCCTTCGTTTTTTCATACGTTGTCGCGATCACGTGAAAAAACTTGGTTGAAATTAAAGTTTATCTTCGATGTATTGAAATATTTCTTTCTTTTTGCATCTATATGTGCAATAACTCACGAAAAACATACCCTATCACCACCATATTTTGCACATGTTTAGTTCATGTCACGAACATTATTTCATGAAATAACAACTACTTGATCAGACGCCATCTTGGGTATGTAAATTAGGGTCAAAGGTCATAGATGTTTCATCCTGTATCTTGGTGAATACATGTCCTATCTTTCCCATATTTTGCACACGTAAAGACCATGTTACAGGGATCATTTCATAAAATAACCACTTTTTGCTCAGATGCCATCTTGTCTGTGCAAAATGGGGTCAAAGGTCATATGTACTTCTTTTTCTATCTTCGCTATGACGTGTTATCTCTATGGGAGGGAATTTCTTAGATGTGAAGATTGACATGACTCTTTATCGAGCACTATCTTACTTATGCTTCGGTGAATTTCTCTCAGATTTTAATATGTTGTAGCTGAGACTTTGCAGTATCAGGACTCGAATCATTGATTAAAAAGATCGGATCACCTTAATTTGTCAGTGATGACAAATTACAATCTCTAGTTAGGTGATCCGAGTATCCTCTCGGATCACCTTCTGTATCTGTAGGCCCTACTGATTCTTTGTTTTCCTTCTTCTTCTTTATTTCTGGACAAAATTTGTGTATCGGTTAGCTCAGAAAGTCCTCTTCCTATCAATGCCAAAATTATACCATATATGTATCATGTCCCAAAGACGACGGGTCAAGTAAAATCGTAGTGATCAGTTGACCGTGACGTCACTATGACGTCATTATATGAAAACCCATTTTCAATCATATCTCATTAATGGAATGGAATATTTCAATGAAATTTACGTCACATATATTTCAAGTCAAGCGCATTCTACTCATATTCTCAAAATTCATATTTATCTCAAAACGCGCGCGTACGCGCGCGTTGAAATATTTGTATGCTCAAATCCAGCTCAAATTTTTTTTTGCACACGTTTCAGACCATTTGGAGCATTTTTTGAAAAATTGAAAAAAATTGGACGGACGCGTACGCGCGCGCACATATACGCACGCACAGCTAATATGAAATAGAAATTTTCAATTTTTTCACACGGATCGGATGTTCGAAATTTCAAGGAATATTTCTACCAAGTTTCAAGTCGATCCGACTCAATATGACGTCATACGGGCCCGTCAAATTCAAAATTCCGCGCGTGCGTCAATGGGGATACACAGTGCAACTATGCCAAAAAACCGCCAATTTTAAATCTGATTTTACTCGTCAGGATGGACGGTGACCCCCCATTTTCTTTACATATTCTGAAAGGTGATGAGTTGTACATGTCATTTCATGGGCTGGCTATGCTGATAAAATGATTAAAAGATATCAAATTTCTTAATAAAGTAAAAAAAGTAAATTTTCAAAATGACGTCATCAAATTTCAAGTTTACTCGAGCGTATCTCACTAATCCTTTGCCAATTTTCACCCAAATTTCAATATATTGTAGCTTATGAAATGTTCTTTCATAAATGTAATTAAACAATTTTGATTTGATGACGACATCACCTCAAAAAAATGGATTGAAGGTAACCTTGTCAAATTTGACCAGTTTACGTGTAATCTCTATGGGAGTGCAATTTTTATGGAAATGAAAATTGACATGACTATTTTTATCGAGCACTAGCTCACTTATGCTTCGGTGAATTTCTCTAAGATTTTAATATGTTGTAGCTGAGATGTAGGGCTATCGTAATGTGCCCTTCGTTTTTTCATACGTTGTCGGGATCACGTAAAAAAACTTGGTTGAAATTAAAGTTTATCTTCGATGTATTGAAATATTTCTTTCTTTTTGCAACTTTCTTTGCAATGACTCACGAAAAACAGCCCCTATCACCTTCATATTTTGCACATGTTTAGTTCATGTCACGAAAATTATTTCATATAATCACAACTACTTGATCAGACGCCATCTTGGGTATGTAAATTAGGGTCAAAGGTCATAGATGTTTCATCCTGTATCTTGGTGAATACATGTCCTATCTTTCCCATATTTTGCACACGTAAAGACCATGTTACAGGGATCATTTCATAAAATAATCACTTTTTGCTCAGATGCCATCTTGTCTGTGCAAAGTGGGGTCAAAGGTCATATGTACTTCTTTTTCTATCTTTGCTATGACGTGTTATCTCTATGGGAGGGAATTTTTTAGATGTGAAAATTGACATGACTCTCTTTATCGAGCACTATCTTACTTATGCTTCGGTGAATTTCTCTCAGATTTTGATATGTTGTAGCTGAGACTTTGCAGTATCAGGACTCGAATCATTGATTAAAAAAAAAGATCGGATCACCTTAATTTGTCAGTGATGACAAATTACAATCTCTAGTTAGGTGATCCGAGTATCCTTCGGATCACCTTCTGTATCTGTACTGATTCTTTCTTTATTTCTCCTCAAAAGTTGTGCAGAGGTTAGCTCAGAAAGTGCATTGCCTATCAATGTCAAAATTATACCATATATGTATCATGTCCCAAAGACGACGGGTCAAGTAAAATCGTAGTGATCAGTCGACCGTGACGTCACTATGACGTCATTATATGAAAACACATTTTCAATCATATCTCATTAATGGAAAGGAATTTTTCAATGAAATTTACGTCACGTAAATTTCAATTCAAGGGAATTCTACTCATGTTTTCAAAATTCATCGCATTGTTAAAACGTGCGCGTACGCGCGCGTTGAAATATTTGTATGCTCCAATCGAACTCCAAATTATTTTGCATACGTTTCAGACCATTTAGAGCATTTTTTGAAAAATTAAAAAAATTGGACGGACGCGTACGCGCGCGCACATATACGCACGCACAGCTCATATGCAATAGAAATTTCCCGTTTTTTTACACTTATCGGATGCCTGAAATGTCAACGAATATTTCTAACAAGTTTCAAGTCAATCCGACTCAATATGACGTCATACGGGCCCGTCAAAGTTGAAATTCCGCGCGCGCGTCAATGGCGATATACAGTACAACTATGCCAAAAAACTGTCAATTTTAAATCCGATTTTACTCGTCAGGATGCACGGTGACCCTCCATTTTCTGTACATATTTTGAAAGCTGATGAGTTGTACATGTCATTTCATGGGGTGGCAATGCTGACAAAATGATGAAAAGATATCAAATTTCTTAATAAAGTAAAAAAAGTAAATTTTCAAAATGACGTCATCAAATTTCAAGTTCATTCGAGCGTATCTAACTAGTCCTTTGTCAATTTTCACCCAGATTTCAGTATGATGTAGCTTATTTAATGTTCTTTCAAACATAAAATTACAATATTTTGATTGGATAACGATATCACCTCGTAAAAATGGATTAAAAGTAATCTAGTCAAATTTGACCAGTTTACGTGTTATCTCTATGGGAGTGCAGTTTTTCTAGAAATGAAAATTGACATGACTATCTTTATCGAGCACTAGCTCACTTAAGCTTCGGTAAATTTCTCCCAGATTTTAATATGTTGTAGCTGAGACTTTACGCTACCGTAAATGTGCCCTTTGTTTTTTCATACGATGTCGGAATCACGTCAAAAAATTGGGTTGAAATTCAGGCTTATCTTCGATGTATTGAGATATTTCTTTCTTTCTGCAACTTTCTTTGCAATAACTCAAGAAAAACGGCCTCTATCACTTCCATATTTTGCACATGTTTAGTTCATGTCACGTACATTATTTCATAAAATAACAACTACTTGATCGGACACCATCTTGGGTATGTAAAGTAGGGTCAAAGGTCATAAGTGTTTCACCCTGTATCTTAGTGAATACATGTCCTTTCTTTCCCATATTTTGCACACGCAAAGACCATGTTACAAGAATTATTTCACAAAATAACCACTGTTTACTCAGATGCCATCTTGTCGTTGCAAATTGAGGTCAAAGGTCATATGTACTTCTTTTTGTATCTTCGTTATGACGTGTTATCTCTATGGGAGGGAATTTTCTTTAATGTGAAAATTGACATGATTGTCTTTATCGAGCACTAGCTCACTTACCCTTCGGTGAATTTCTCCCAGATTTTAATATGTTGTAGCTGAGACATTGCGCTATCGTTTTATTAGGTGATCCGAGAATCCTCTCGGATCACCTATTGTATCTGTACGGATTCTTTCTTTCTTTCTTTCTTTCTTTCTTTCTTTCTTTATTTCTGGACAAAAGTTGTGCAGAGGTTAGCTCAGAAAGTGCATTGCCTACCAATGTCAAACTTATACCATATATGTATCATGTCGCAAAGACGACAGCGCAAGTAAAATCATAGTGATCAGTCGACCGTGACGTCACTATGACGTCATTATATGAAAACACATTTTCATGCATATCTCATTAATGAAATGGAATATTTCAATGAAATTTACGTCACATATATTTCAAGTCAAGCGGATTTTACTCATATTTTCAAAATTCATTTTTATTTCAAAAAGCGCGCGTACGCGCGCGTTGAAATATTTGTATGCTCGAATCGAGCTCAAATTTTTTTTGCACACGTTTCAGACCATTTGAAGCATTTTTTGAAAAATTTAAAAAAAAAACGGACGCGTACGCGCGCGCACATATTTGCACGCACAGCTAATATGAAATAGAAATTTTCAATTTTTTCACAAGAATCGGATGTCGGAAATGTCAAGGAATATTTCTACCAATTTTCAAGTCAATCCGACTCAATATGACGTCATACGGGCCCGTCAAAGTTGAAATTCCGCGCGCGCGTCAATGGCGATATACAGTGCAACGATGCCAAAAAAACGCCAATTTTAAATCCGATTTTACTCGTCAGGATGGACGGTAACCCCCCATTTTCTTTACATATTCTGAAAGCTGATGAGTTGGACATGTTATTTCATGGGTTGGCAATGCTGGCAAAATGATTAAAAGATATCAAATTTCTTAATAAAGTAAAAAAAGTAAATTTTCAAAATAACATCATCAAATTTCAAGTTCACTCGAGCGTATCTCACTTATCCTTTGCCAATTTACACCCAGATTTCAGTATGTTGTAGCTTATTGAATGATCTTTCATTCATATCCGTACAACATTTTGATTGGATGACGGCATCACTTCGTAAAATTGGATTGAAAGTAATATTGTCAAATTTGACCAGTTTACGTGTTATCTCTATGGGAGAGCAGTTTTTCTGGCAGTGAAAATTGACATGACTCTCTTTTTCGAGCACTAGCTCACTTATGCTTCGGTGAATTTCTCCCAGATTTTAGTATGTTGTAGCTGAGACTTTGGGCTATCGTAAATGTGCCCTTCATTTTTTCATACGACGTCGGCATCACGTCGAAAAACTTGGTTGAAAATGGCACGAGGCTTCGATGCAGCGTCATTTTGCTTAATACACAGGGCCTATGGAGAATGAAATAGGTCATTGCGTAGCGCATCCGACTCGTAATCCTAAGGTCCCTGGTTCGAGCCTCACCCCTGCCAATATTTTTTTTTAAATTTTTTAAACACTTTTTTTCTTCTTTTTCTTTAGTTAATCTTAATCTCCCTTTCCTTACTTTATCTTTTTCTGATTTTTTTATGCTTCTCCTTCAAATTTCTATAAAATAACATAATTTTTTCTTTATTTTTCTGTCTTTCTACTACTTTCTGTGCAATAGATGAACAACAACAATGGCTATCAATCCCATATTTTGCACATGTTTAGTACATGTCAAGTACATTATTTCATAAAATAACAACTACTTGATCGGACACCATCTTGGGTATGTAAATTAGGGTCAAAGGTCATAAATGTTTCATCCTGTATCTTGGTGAATACGTGTCCTATCTTTCTCATATTTTGCACACGCGAAGACCATGTTACAAGAATCATTTCATAAAATAATCACTTTTTGCTTAGACGCCATCTTGGGTGTGCAAAGTGAGGTCAAAGGTCAAATATACTTCATTCTGTTTTAGCTTTCTCTCGCACTTGTCAATTATAGACCACAAAGCACAGTCGTTGAAATTATCTAAAAGCTGATCTTCGATGTATTGAGATATTTCTTTCTTTCTGCAACTTTCTTTGCAATAACTCACGAAAAACATACCCTATCACCACCATATTTTGCACATATTTAGTTCATGTCACGTACATTATTTCACAAAATAACAACTACTTCATCAGACGCCATCTTGGGAATGTAAATTAAGGTCATAGGTCATAAACGTTTCATCCTGTATTTTGGTGAATACATGTCTTTTCTTTCCCATATTTTGTACACGTAAAGACCATGTCACAAGGATCATTTCACAAGATAACCACTTTTTGGTCAGATGCCATCTTGTCTGTGCAAAGTGAGGTCAAAGGTCATGTGTACTTTTTTCTCTATCTTCGTTATGACGTGTTAACTCTATGGGAGGGAATTTGTCTAGATGTGAAAATTGACATGATTGTCTTTATCGAGCACTATCTCACTTACCTTTCGGTGAATTTCTCCCAGATTTTAATATGTTGTAGCTGAGACTTTGCGCTATCGTTTCTTTGCCCACTCTTTTTCATACGACATCGAAATCACGTCGAAAAACTTCGCTAAAATTAAAGCTGAGCTTCGATGTATTTTCATGTTTCTTTCTTTCTGCAACTTTCTTTGCAATAACTCAAGAAAGATATTCCCTATTACCCCCATATTTTGCACATGTTTAGTTCATGTCACGTACATTATTATAAGATAACAACTACTTGATCGAACACCATCTTGGGTAGGTAAATTAGGGTCAAAGGTCATAAATGTTTCATTCTGTATCTTCGTTATAGTGTATACCGAATTTGGTACCAAAGATGGCAGACCTGACTCTCTTTTCTAAATGAGAATTAAAACATCACACGGTCAATGTCATTAAACACAGATGAAGCCTGTATGGTCATGCATATTGCGATCAGCACTCGAATCATCGATTAAAAAAAATCGGATCACCTAATTTGTCAGTGTTGACAAATTCCAAGTCTAGTTTCATTTGTTTTTTCATACGATGTCGGGATTACGATAAAAAATTGGTTGAAATTAAAGCTTATCTTCTATGTATTGAGATATTTCTTTCTTTCTGCAACTCTCTTTGCAATAACTCAAGAAACACACGCCCTATCACCCCCATATTTTGCACATGTTTAGTTCATGTCTCGTACATTATTTCATAAAATAACAACTACTAGATCAGACAACATCTTGGGTATGTAAATTAGGGTCAAAGGTCATAAATGTTTCATCTTGTATCTTAGTGAATACCTGTCCTATCTTTCCCATATTTTCCAAACGTATAGACGATGTCGCGAGAATCATTGCACAAAATAACCACTATTTCATCAGATGCAATCTTGGGAGTGCAAAGGTGGGTCAAAGGTCATATGTATTCATTGCTGTATCTTCGTTATTCAGTGTATACAGAATTTGGTACCAAAGATGGCAGATATGACTCCCTTTTCTAAATGAGAATGCAAACATCACACGGCCAATGTCTCTAAACACAGATGAAACTTGTATGGTCATGCCTATTGCGATCAGGACTAGAATCATTGATATAAAAAAAAATCGGATCACCTTAATTTGTCAGTGATGACAAATTATAATCTCTAGTTAGGTGATCCAAGTATCCTCTCGGATCACCTTCTGTATCTGTACGGATTCTTTGTTTTTAGGTGATCCGAGTATCCTCTCGGATCACCTATTGTATCTGTACGGATTCTTTCTTCTTCTTCTTTCTTTATTTCTCCCCAAAAGTTGTGCAGAGGTTAGCTCAGAAAGTGCTATGTCTATCAAGTTCAAACTTATACCATGTATGTATCGTGTCCCAAAGACGGCAATCGAACTAAAATCAAAGTGATCAGTCGACCGTGACGTCACTATGACGTCATTATATGAAAACACATTCTCAATCATATCTCATTAATGGAATGAAGTTTTTCAATGAAATTTACGTCACATATATTTCAAGTTATGCGCATTTTACTCATATTCTCAAAATTCACATTTTCTCTTGATACGTGCGCGTACGCGCGCGTTGAAATATTTGTATGCTCAAATCGAGCTCAAATTTTTTTTTGCACACGTTTCAGACCATTTGGAGCATTTTTTGAAAAAATTGATAAAATCGGACGGACGCGTACGCGCGCGCGCATATACGCACGCACAGCTCATATGCAATAGAAAATTTCAGTTTTTCACACGGATCGGATGTCCAAAATGTCAAGGAATATTTCTATCAAGTTTCAAGTCGATCCGACTCAATATGACGTCATACGGGCCCGTCAAATTCAAAATTCCGCGCGTGCGTCAATGGGGATACACAGTGCAACTATGCCAAAAAACCGCCAATTTTAAATCTGATTTTACTCGTCAGGATGGACGGTGACCCCCCATTTTCTTGATATATTCTAGAAGCTGATGAGTTTTACATGTCATTTCATGGGTTGGCGATACTGAAAAAATGATTAAAAGATATCACATTTCTTAATAAAGTAAACAAAGTAAATTTTCAAAATGACGTCATCAAATTTCAAATTCACTCGAGCGTATCTCACTTAAATTTCGCCAATTTTCACCCAGATTTCAGTATGTTGTAGCTTATGAAATGTTCTTTCATTAATGTAAAAACAACATTTTGATTGGATGACGTCATCATCTCGTAAAAATGGATTGAAAGTATCCTTGTAAAATTTGACCAGTTTACGTGTTATCTCTATGGGAGAGCAGTTTTTCTGGCAGTGAAAATTGACATGACTATCTTTTTCGAGCACTAGCTCACTTATGCTTCGGTGAATTTTTGCCAGATTTTAGTATGTTGTAGCTGAGACTTTGGGCTATCGTAATTGTGCCCTCCATTTTTTCATACGACGTCGGCATCACTTCGAAAAACTTGGTTGAAAATTGCATGTGGCTTCGATGCAGCGTCATTTTGCTTAATACACAGGGCCTATGGAGCATGAAATAGGTCATTGCATAGCGCATCCGACTCGTAATCCTAAGGTCCCTGGTTCGATGCTCACCCCTGCCAGTTATTTTTAAATTTTTTTAAACACTATTTTTTCTTCTTTTTCTTTAGTTAGTCTTAATCTCCTTTCCTAACTTTATCTTTTTCTGATTTTGTTCATGCTTCTCCTTCAAATTTCTATAAAAATAACATAATTTTTTCTTTATTTTTCTTTCTTTCTACTACTTTCTGTGCAATAGATGAACAACAACAATGGCTATTAATCCCATATTTTGCACATGTTTTGTTCATGTCACGTACATTATTTCATAAAACTAGAGATTGTAATTTGTCATCACTGACAAATTAAGGTGATCCGATTTTTTTTATCAATGATTCGAGTCCTTATTGCAATAGGCATGACCATACAAGTTCCATCTGTGTTTAGAGACATTGGCCGTGTGATGTTTGCATTCTCATTTAGCAAAGGGAGTCATATCTGCCATGTTTGGTACCAAATTCTGCATATACTATAACGAAGAAACAGCAACAAGTACATATGACCTTTGACCCACCTTTGCACTCCCAAGATTGCATCTGATGAAATAGTGGTTATTTTGTGAAATGATTCTCGCGACATCGTCTATACGTGTGAAAAATATGGGAAAGATAGGACAGGTATTCACCAAGATACAAGATGAAACATTTATGACCTTTGACCCTAATTTACATATCCAAGATGTTGTCCGATCTAGTAGTTGTTATTTCATAAAATAATGTACGTGACATGAACTAAACATGTGCAAAATATGGGGGTGATAGGGCGTGTTTTTCTTGAGTTATTGCAAAGAAAGTTGCAGAAAGAAAGAAATATCTCAATACATAGAAGATAAGCTTTAATTTCAACCAAGTTTTTTATCGTGATGCCGACAACGTATGAAAAAACGAAGGGCAAATTAGCGGTAGCGTAAAGTCTCAGCTACAACATATTAAAATCTGGGAGAAATTCACCAAAGGGTAAGTGAGCTAGTGTTCGATAAAGACAATCATGTCAATTTTCACATTTAAAAAAATTCCCTCCCATAGAGATAACACGTCATAACGAAGATACAAAAAGAAGTACATATGACCTTTGACCTCAATTTGCACAGACAAGATGGCATCTGAGTAAAAAGTGGTTATTTTGTGAAATGATCCTTGTAATATGGTCTTTGCGTGTGCAAAATATGGGAAAGATAGAACATGTATTCACTAAGATACAGGATGAAACACTTATGACCTTTGACCCTAATTTACATACCCAAGATGGTGTCAGATCAAGTAGTTATTTTGTGAAATAATGTACGTGACATGAACTAAACATGTGCAAAATATAGAAGTGATAGGGCGTGTTTTTCTTGAGTTATTGCAAAGAAAGTTGCAGAAAGAAAGAAATATCTCAATACATCGAAGATAAGTCTGAATTTCAACCAAAATTTTTGACGTGATCCCGACATCGTATGAAAAAACGAAGGGCACACTCACGGTAGCGTAAGGACTCAGCTACAACATATCAAAATCTGGGAGAAATTTACCGAAGGGTAAGTGAGCTAGTGCTCGATAAAGATAGTCATGTCAATTTTCATTTCCAGAAAAACTGCACTCCCATAGAGATAACACGTAAACTGGTCAAATTTGACAAGGTTACTTTCAATCCATTTTTACGAGGTGATACCGTTATCCAATCAAAATTTTGTTATTTTTTGTTTGAAAGAACATTAAATAAGCTACAATATACTGAAATCTGGGTGAAAATTGACAAAGGACTAGTGAGATACGCTCGAATGAACTTGAAATTTGATGACGTCATTTTGAAAATCTACTTTTTTTACTTTATTAAGAAATTTGCTATCTTTTAATCATTTTGTCAGCATTGCCACCGCATGAAATGACATGAACAACTCATCAGCTTTCAGAATATGTAAAGAAAATGGGGGGTCACCGTCCATCCTGACGAGTAAAATCGAATTTAAAATTAGCAGTTTTTTGGCATAGTTGCACTGTATATCGCCATTGACGCGCGCACAGAATTTCAACTTTGACGGGCCCGTATGACGTCATATTGAGTCGCATTGATTTGAAACTTGGTATAAATATTCCTTAACATTTCAGACATCCGATCAAAGTGAAAAAACTGGAAATTTCAATTGCACATGACCTGTGCGTGCGCATATGCGCGCGCGCGTACGCGTCCGTCCGATTTTTTCAATTTTTCAAAAAATGCTCCAAATGGTCTGAAACGTGTGCAAAAAAATTTTGAGCTCGATTAAAGCATACAAATATTTCAACGCGCGCGTACGCGCACGTTTTAAGAGAAAATATGAATTTTGAGAACATGAGTAGAATGCGCATAATTTGAAATATATGTGACGTAAATTTCATTGAAAAATTTCATTCCATTAATGAGATATGATTGAGAATGTGTTTTCATATAATGACGTCATAGTGACGTCACGGTCGACTGATCACAATGATACATTAGATTTGTCGTCTTTGGGACATGATGCATACATGGTATAATTTTGAAATTGATAGGCAGCGGACTTTCTGAGCTAACCTCTGCACAACTTTTGCGGAGAAATAAAGAAACAAAGAAGAACTAGAGATTGTAATTTGTCATCACTGACAAATTAAGGTGATCCGATTTTTTTTTTTTTAATCAATGATTCGAGTCCTGATCGTAATAGGCATGACAATACAAGTTTCATCTGTGTTAAGAGACATTGGCCGTGTGAGGTTTGGATTCTCATTTAGAAAAGGGAGTCATATCTGCCATCTTTGGTACCAATTCTGTATACACTGAATAACGAAGATACAGCAACGAATACATATGACCTTTGACCCACCTTTACACTCCCAAGATGGCATCTGAGGAAAAAGTGGTTATTTTGTGAAATGATTCTTGCGACATCGTCTATATTCGTGTGCAAAATATGGCAAAGATAGGACAGGTATTCACCAAGATGCAAAATGCAAAGTCTTAGGTACAACATAAAATCTGGGAGAAATTCACCGAAGGGTAAGTGAGAGCTAGTGCTCGATAAAGAAAAGCATGTCGATTTTCACATTAAAAAAAAATCCCTCCCATAGAGATAACACGTCATAACGAAAATACAGAAAGAAGTACATATGACCTTTGATCTCAATTTGCACACCCAAGATGGCGTCTGAGCAAAAAGTGGTTATTTTGTGAAATGATCCTTGTTACATGGTCTTTGTGTGTGCAAAATATGGGAAAGATAGGACATGTATTCACCAAGATGCAGGATGAAACATTTATGACCTTTGACCCTAATTTACATACCCAAGATGGTGTCTGATCAAGTAGTTGTTATTTTATGAAATAATGTACGTGACATGAACTAAACATGTGCAAAATATGGGATTGATAGCCATTGTTGTTGTTCATCTATTGCACAGAAAGTAGTAGAAAGAAAGAAAAATAAAGAAAAAAATATGTTATTTTATAGAAATTTGAAGGAGAAGCATAAAAAATCAGAAAAAGATAAAGTTAGGAAGGGAGATTAAGACTAACTAAAGAAAAAGAAGAAAAAAAGTGTTTAAAAAAATGAAAAAAAAATATTGGCAGGGGTGAGCCTCGAACCAGGGACCTTAGGATTACGAGTCGGATGCGCTATGCAATGACCTATTTCATGCTCCATAGGCCCTGTGTATTAAGCAAAATGACGCTGCATCGAAGCCACGTGCCATTTTCAACCAAGTTTTTCGACGTGATGCCGACGTCGTATGAAAAAATGAACGGCCCGCTTACGATAGCCCAAAGTCTCAGCTACAACATACTAAAATCTGGGAAAAATTCACCGAAGCAAAAGTGAGCTAGTGCTCGAAAAAGAGAGTCATGTCAATTTTCACTGCCAGAAAAACTGCTCTCCCATAGAGATAACACGTAAACTGGTCAAATTCTACAAGGATACATTCAATCCATTTTTACGAGGCGATGACGTCATCCAATCAAAATGTTGTTTTTACATTAATGAAAGAACATTTCATAAGCTACAACATACTGAAATATGGGAGAAAATTGGCAGAGGATAAGTGAGATACGCTCGAGTAAACTTGTAATTTGATGACGTCATTTTGAAAATTTACTTTTTTTACTTTATTTAGAAATTTGATATCTTTTAATCATTTTGTCAGCATTGCCTACCCATGAAATGACATGTACAACTCATCAGCTTTCAATATATGTAAAGAAAATGGGGGGTCACCGTCCATCCTGACGAGTAAAATCGGATTTAAAATTGGCAGTTTTTTGGCATAGTTGCACTGTATATCGCCATTGACGCGCGCGCGGAATTTCAACTTTGACGGCCCCGTATGACGTCATATTGAGTCGGATTGACTTGAAACGTGGTATAAATATTCCTTGACATTTCAGACATGCGATCAAAGTGAAAAAACTGGAAATTTCAATTGCATATGAGCTGTGCGTGCGTATATGCGCGCGCGCGTACGCGTCCGTCCGATTTTTTCAATTTTTCAAAAAATGCTCCAAATGGTCTGAAACGTGTGCAAAAAAATTTTGAGCTCGATTGGAGCATACAAATATTTCAACGCGCGCGTACGCGCACGTTTTAAGAGAAAATATGAATTTTGAGAACATGAGTAGAATGCGCATAACTTTAAATATATGTGACGTAAATTTCATTGAAAAATTCTATTTCATTAATGAGATATGATTGAGAATGTGTTTTCATATAATGACGTCATAGTGACGTCACGGTCGACTGATCACAATGATACATTAGATTTGCCGTCTTTGGGACATGATGCATACATGATATAATTTTGAAATTGACAGGCAGCGGACTTTCTGAGCTAACCTCTGCACAACTTTTGAGGAGAAATAAAGAAGAAGAAAAACAAAGAATCCGTACAGATACAGAAGGTGATCCTAAAGGATACTCGGATCACCTAACTAGAACCGGAATTTGTCAACACTGACAAATTAGGTGATCCGATCTCTTCGAAAATCAATGATTTGAGTCCTGATCCAAATATTCATGATCATACAGGTTTCATCTGTGTTGACGGAACATTGGCCGTGTGATGTTTGGATTCTCATTTAGAAAAGGGAGTGAGACCTGCCATCTTTGGTACCGAATTCCGTATACACTAATGGAAATACAGAATGCAGTATATTTGACCTTTGACCGCACTTTGCACACCCAAGATGGCGTCTAAGCAAAAAGTGATTATTTCATGAAATGATTCTTGTAACATGGTCTTTGCGTGTGCAAAATATGGGAAAGATAGGACATGTATTCACCAAGATACAGGATGAAACATTTATGACCTTTGACCCTAATTTACATAACCAAGATGGTGTCCGATCAAGTAGTTGTTATTTTATGAAATAATGTACGTGACATGTACTAAACATGTGCAAAATATGGGATTGATAGCCATTGTTGTTGTTCATCTATTGCACAGAAAGTAGTAGAAAGAAAGAAAAATAAAGAAAAAATTATGTTATTTTATAGAAATTTGAAGGAGAAGCATAAAAAAAGCAGAAAAAGATAAAGTAAGGAAAGGGAGATTAAGATTAACTAAAGAAAAAGAAGAAAAAAAGTGTTAAAAAAATTTTAAAAAATATATTGGCAGGAGTGAGCCTCGAACCAGGGACCTTAGGATTACGAGTCGGATGCGCTACGCAATGACCTATTTCATTCTCCATAGGCCCTGTGTATTAAGCAAAATGACGCTGCATCGAAGCCTCGTGCCATTTTCAACCAAGTTTTTCGACGTGATGCCGACATCGTATGAAAAAATGGAGGGCACACTTACGATAGCCCAAAGTCTCAGCTACAACATACTAAAATCTGGGAGAAATTCACCGAAGCATAAGTGAGCTAATGCTCGAAAAAGAGAGTCATGTCAATTTTCACTGCCAGAAAAACTGCTCTCCCATAGAGATAACATGTAAACTGGTCAAATTTGACAAGATGACTTTCAATCCATTTTTACGAGGTGATGCCGTCCTCCAATCAAAATGTTGTAATAATATTGATGAAAGATCATTTAATAAGCTACAACATACTGAAATCTGGGTGTAAATTGGCAAAGGATAAGTGAGATACGCTCGAGTGAACTTGAAATTTGATGACGTCATTTTGAAAATGTACTTTTTTTACTTTATCAAGAAATTTGATATCTTTTAATCATTTTGCCAGCATCGTCAACCCATGAAATAACATGTACAACTCACCAGCTTTTAGAATATGTAAGAAAAATGGGGAGTCACCGTCTATCCTGACGAGTAAAATCGGATTTAAAATTGGCGTTTTTTTGGCATAGTTGCACTGTATATCGCCATTGACGCGCGCGCGGAATTTCAACTTTGACGGGCCCGTATGACGTCATATTGAGTCGGATTGACTTGAAACTTGGTAGAAATATTCTTTGACATTTTAGGCATCCGAGAAGTGTAAAAAAACGGGAAATTTTCATTGCATATGAGCTGTGTGTGCGAATATGTGCGCGCGCGTACGCGTCCGTCCAATTTTTTCAATTTTTCAAAAAATGCTCCAAATGGTCTGAAACGTGTGCAAAAAAAATGTGAGCTCGATTTGAGCATACAAATATTTCAACGCGCGCGTACGCGCACGTTTTAAGAGAAAATATGAATTTTGAGAATATGAGTAAAATGCGCATAACTTGAAATGTATGTGACGTAAATTTGATTGCAAAATTCTATTCCATTAATGAGATATGAATGAAAATGTGTTTTCATATAATGACGTCATAGTGACGTCACGGTCGACTGATCACTATGATTTTACTTGATCTGTCGTCTTTGGGACATGATACATATATGGTATGAGTTTGACATTGAAAGGCAGTGCACTTTCTGAGCTAACCGCTGCACAAATTTTGGTTAGAAATAAAGGAAAATAAAAAGAACAAAGAATCAGTACAGATACAGAAGGTGATCCGAGAGGATACTCGGATCACCTAAAAAGAATCCGTACAGATACAGAAGGTGATCCGAAGGATACTCGGATCACCTAATAACAATTACTTGATCGGACACCATCTTGGGTATGTAAATTAGGGTGAAAGGTCATAAATGTTTCATCCTCTATCTTGGTGAATACATGTCCTATCTCTCCCATATTTTGCACACGCAAAGACCATGTTACAAGAATCATTTCACAAAATAACCACTTTTTGCTAAGATGCCATCTTGTCTGTGCAAAGTGGGGTCAAAGGTCACATGTACTTCTTTTTCTATCTTCGCTATGACGTATTATCTCTATGGGAGGGAATTTCTTAGATGTGAAGATTGACATGACTCTTTATCGAGCACTATCTTACTTATGCTTCGGTGAATTTCTCTCAGATTTTAATATGTTGTAGCTGAGACTTTGCACTATCAGGACTCGAATCATTGATTAAAAAAAATCGGATCACCTTAATTTGTCAGTGATGACAAATTACAATCTCTAGTTCTTCTTCTTTATTTCTCCTCAAAAGTTGTGCAGAGGTAAGCTCAGAAAGTGCAATGCCTATCAATGTCATACTTATACCATATATGTATTGTGTCCCAAAGACGACAAATTTAGTAAAATCATTGTGATCAGTTGACCGTGACGTCACTATGACGTCATTATATGAAAACACATTCTCAATCATATCTCATTAATGGAATGAAATTTTTCAATGAAATTTTCGTCACATATATTTCAAGTTATGCGAATTCAGTTCATATTCTCAAAGTTCATATTTTCTCTTAAAACGTGCGCGTACGCGCGCGTTGAAATATTTGTATACTCCAATCGAGCTCAAAATTTTTTTACACATGTTTCATACCATTTGGAGCATTTTTTGAAAAATTGAAAAAATTGGACGGACGCGTACGCGCGCGCACATATGCGCACGCACAGCTCATATGCAATAGAAATTTCCGGTTTTTTTACACGGATCGGATGTCTGAAAAGTCAAGGAATATATCTTCCACGTTTCAAGTCAATACAACTCAATATGACTTCATACCGGCCCGTCAAAGTTGAAATTCCGCGCGCGCGTCAATGGCGATATACATTGCAACTATGCCAAAAAAACGCCAATTTTAAATCCGATTTCACTCTTCAGGATGGACGGTGACCCCCCATTTTCTTTACATATTTTAAAAGCTGATGAGTTGTACATGTCGTTTCATGGGTTGGCGATGCTGACAAAATGATTAAAAGATATCAAATTTCTTAATAAAGTAAAAAAAGTAAATTTTCAAAATGACGTCATCAAATTTCACGTTCACTCGAGCGTATCTCACTTATCCTTTCCCGATTTTCACCCAGATTTCAGTATGTTGTAGCTTATTTAATGTTCTTTCATTAATCTACTAACAAAATTTTAATTAGATGACGGCATCATCTCGTAAAAATGGATTGAATGTAATCTTCTCAAATTTGACCAGTTTACGTGTTATCTCTATGGGAGTGCAGTTTTTCTGGAAATGAAAATTGACATGACTGTCTTTTTCGAAGACTAGCTCACATATGCTTCGGTGAATTTCTCCCAGATTTTAATATGTTGTAGCTGAGACGTTGGGCTATCGTAAGTGTGCCCTCCGTTTTTTCATTCGACGTCGGCATCACGTCGAAAAACTTGGTTAAAATTAAAGCTTATCTTCGATGTATTGAGATATTCTTTTCTTTCTGCAACTTTCTTTGCAATAACTCAAGAAAAACAGCCTCTATCACTTCAATATTTTGCACATGTTTAGTTCATGTCACGTACATTATTTGATAAAATAACAACTACTTGATCGGACACCATCTTGGGTATGTAAATTAGGGTCAAAGGTCATAAATGTTTCATCCTGTATCTTAGTGAATATATGTCTTATCTTTCCCATATTTTGCACACGCAAAGACCATGTTATAAGAATCATTTCATAAAATAACCACTTTTTGCTCAGATGCCATCTTGTCTGTGCAAATTGGGGTCAAAGGTCATATGTACTTCTTACTGTATCTTCGTTATGACGTGTTATCTCTATGGGAGGGAATTTTTTTTAATGTGAAAATTGACATGATTGTCTTTATCGAGCACTAGCTCACTCACCCTTCTGTGAATTTCTCCCAGATTTTAATATGTTGTAGCTAAGACTTTGCACTATCGTTTGTTAACCTTTGTTTTTTCATACAATGTCGGGATCACGTTAAAAAACTTGGTTGAAATTAAAGCTTATCTTCTATGTATTGAGATATTTCTTTCTCTCTGCAACTTTCTTTGCAATAACTCAAGAAAAACACGCCCTATCACCCCCATATTTTGCACATGTTTAGTTCATTTCACGTACATTACTTCATAAAATAACAACTACTTGATCGGACAACATCTTGGGTATATAAATTAGGGTCAAAGGTCATAAATGTTTCATCTTGTATCTTGGTGAATACCTGTCCTATCTTTCCCATATTTTTCACACGTATAGACGATGTCGCAAGAATCATTTCACAAAATAACCACTTTTTCATAAGATGCCCTCTTGGGAGTGCAAAGGTGGGTCAAAGGTCATATGTACTTGTTGCTGTTTCTTCGTTATAGTGTATACAGAATTTGGAACCAAACATGGCAGATATGACTCCCTTTGCTAAATGAGAATCCAAACATCACACGGCCAATGTTTCTAAACACAGGTGAAACTTGTATGGTCATGCCTATTGCAATCAGGACTCGAATCATTGATAAAAAAAAATCGGATCACCTTAATTTGTCAGTGATGACAAATTACAATCTCTAGTTAGGTGATCCGAGTATCCTCTCGGATCACCTTCTGTATCTGTACGGATTCTTTCTTCTTCTTAGGTGATCCGAGTATCCTCTCGGATCACCTTCTGTATCTGTACGGATTCTTTCTTCTTCTTTTTCTTTATTTCTCCCCAAAAGTTGTGCAGAGGTTAGCTCAGAAAGTCCGCTGCCTGTCAATTTCAAAATTATATCAATGTATGCATCATGTCCCAAAGACGGCAAATCTAATGTATCATTGTGATCAGTCGACCGTGACGTCACTATGACGTCATTATATGAAAACACATTCTCAATCATATCTCATTAATGAAATAGAATTTTTCAATGAAATTTACGTCACATATATTTAAAGTTATGCGCATTCTACTCATGTTCTCAAAATTCATATTTTCTCTTAAAACGTGCGCGTACGCGCGCGTTGAAATATTTGTATGCTCCAATCGAGCTCAAAATTTTTTTGCACACGTTTCAGACCATTTGGAGCATTTTTTGAAAAATTGAAAAAATCGGACGGACGCGTACGCGCGCGCGCATATACGCACGCACAGCTCATATGCAATTGAAATTTCCCGTTTTTTCACTTTGATCGCATGTCTGAAATGTCAAGGAATATTTATACCACGTTTCAAGTCAATCCGACTCAATATGACGTCATACGGGGCCGTCAAAGTTGAAATTCCGCGCGCGCGTCAATGGCGATATACAGTGCAACTATGCCAAAAAACTGCCAATTTTAAATCCGATTTTACTCGTCAGGATGGACGGTGACCCCCCATTTTCTTTACATATATTGAAAGCTGATGAGTTGTACATGTCATTTCATGGGTAGGCAATGCTGACAAAATGATTAAAAGATATCAAATTTCTTAATAAAGTAAAAAAAGTAAATTTTCAAAATGACGTCATCAAATTACAAGTTTACTCGAGCGTATCTCACTTATCCTCTGCCAATTTTCTCCCATATTTCAGTATGTTGTAGCTTATGAAATGTTCTTGCATTATTGTAAAAACAACATTTTGATTGGATGACGTCATCGCCTCGTAAAAATGGATTGAATGTATCCTTGTAGAATTTGACCAGTTTACGTGTTATCTCTATGGGAGAGCAGTTTTTCTAGCAGTGAAAATTGACATGACTCTCTTTTTCGAGCACTAGCTCACTTATGCTTCAGTGAATTTTTCCCAGATTTTAGTATGTTGTAGCTGAGACTTTGGGATATCGTAAGTGTGCCCTTCATTTTTTCATACGACGTCGGCATCACGTCGAAAAACTTGGTTGAAAATGGCACGTGGCTTCGATGCAGCGTCATTTTGCTTAATACACAGGGCCTATGGAGCATGAAATAGGTCATTGCATAGCGCATCCGACTCGTAATTCTAAGGTCCCTGGTTCGAGGCTCACCCCTGCCAATATTTTTTTTTTTCATTTTTTAAACACTTTTTTTCTTCTTTTTCTTTAGTTAGTCTTAATCTCCCTTCCTAACTTTATCTTTTTTTTTATTTTTTTATGCTTCTCCTTCAAATTTCTATAAAATAACATATTTTTTTCTTTATTTTTCTTTCTTTCTACTACTTTCTGTGCAATAGATGAACAACAACAATAGCTATCAATCCCATATTTTGCACATGTTTAGTTCATGTCACGTACATTATTTCATAAAATAACAACTACTTGATCAGACACCATCTTGGGTATGTAAATGAGGGTCAAAGGTCATAAATGTTTCATCCTGTATCTTGGTGAATACATGTCCTATCTTTCCCATATTTTGCACACACAAAGACCATGTAACAAGGATCATTTCACAAAATAACCACTTTTTGCTCAGACGCCATCTTGGGTGTGCAAAGTGCGGTCAAAGGTCATATGTACTTCTTTCTGTATTTTCGTTATGACGTGTTATCTCTATGGGAGGGATTTTTTTTTTAATGTGAAAATCGACATGCTTTTCTTTATCGAGCACTAGCTCTCACTTACCCTTCGATGAATTTCTCCCAGATTTTATGTTGTACCTAAGACTTTGCATTTTGCATCTTGGTGAATACCTGTCCTATCTTTGCCATATTTTGCACACGAATATAGACGATGTCGCAAGAATCATTTCACAAAATAACCACTTTTTCCTCAGATGCCATCTTGGGAGTGTAAAGGTGGGTCAAAGGTCATTCTTCTTTATTTCTCCTCAAAAGTTGTGCAGAGGTTAGCTCACAAAGTGAATTGCCTCTCAATGTCAGACTCATACCATATATGTATCATGTCGCAAGGACGACAGCGCAAGTAAAATCATAGTGATCAGTCGACCGTGACGTCACTATGACGTCATTATATGAAACACATTTTCATGAATATCGCATTAATGGAATGGAATATTTCAATGAAATTTACGTCACATATATTTCAAGTCAAGTGGATTCTACTCATATTCTCAAAATTTATTCTTATCTCAAAACGCGCGCGTACGCGCGCGTTGAAATATTTGTATGCTCAAATCGAGCTCAATTTTTTTTTGCACACGTTTCAGACCATTTGGAGCATTTTTTGAAAAATTGAAAAAAATTGGACGGACGCGTACGCGCGCGCACATATTCGCACGCACAGCTAATATAAAGTAGAAATTTTCAATTTTTTCACACGGATCGGATGTCCAAAATGTCAAGGAATATTTCTACCAAGTTTCAAGTCGATCCGAATCAATATGACGTCATACGGGCCCGTCAAATTCAAAATTCCGCGCGTGCGTCAATGGGGATACACAGTGCAACTATGCTAAAAAACCGCCAATTTTAAATCGGATTTTACTCGTCAGAATGGACGGTGACCACCCATTTTCTTTACATATTCTGAAAGCTGATGAGTAGACATGTAATTTCATGGGCTGGCTATGCTAACAAAATGATTAAAAGATATCAAATTTCTTAATAAAGTTAAAAAAGAAAATTTTCAAAATGACGTCATCAAATTTCAAGTTTACTCGAGCCTATCTCACTTATCCTTTCCCAATTTTCACCCAAATTTCAATATTTTGTAGGTTATGAAATGATCTTTCATTTATGTAATTACACAATTTTGATTTGATGACGACATTACCTCGAAAAATGGATTGAAGGTAACCTTGTCAAATTTGACCAGTTTACGTGTAATCTCTACGGGAGTGCAATTTTTATGGAAATGAAAATTGACATGACTATCTTTATCGAGCACTAGCTCACTTATGCTTCGGTGAATTTCTCTAAGATTTTAACATGTTGTAGCTGAGACGGAGATCTATCGTGAGTGTGCCCTTCGTTTCTTCATACATTGTCGGGATCACGTGAAAAAACTTGGTTGAAATTAAAGTTTATCTTCGATGTATTGAAATATTTCTTTCTTTTTGCAACTTTATGTGCAATAAATCAAGAAAAACATACCCTATCACCACCATATTTTGCACATCTTTAGTTCATGTCACGAACATTATTTCATAAAATAACAACTACTTGATCAGACACCATCTTGGGTATGTAAATTAGGGTCAAAGGTCATAGATGTTTCATCCTGTATCTTGGTGAATACAGGTCCTATCTTTCCCATATTTTGCACACGTAAAGACCATGTTACAGGGATCATTTGTGACCCTGCACCTCAAAACAAACAAAAAGTCGCCAGACATGAATTTTTTGTTAAGACCATATTCTGAAAGAGCAGACTTTAAGCTTTAAAATGATGTATAACTCAAATCAAATAGACTCTCCTAACCTATCTAAATATTGGAAAGAAAGCACAGACTCAGGAAAAGTGGGAACTGAGAAAAGAGGCTCTGAAGTACAGTGTCTATTCAAGCGCTTAATCTTTACCAAACCGTGCTGGCTGTGCGATGAATGGGACAAAAACAGGAAGTAAACCACCAGAGTAACAACAATGAAGAGATTATCAGATTAAACTGAAATTAGACATCCCTCATTAACACATTCTGTCCATAATTAATGCCAACTTTCAAAGCAGTAGCACTATCCTTTCAAAAGTTATTAGAGTTGAAAGTGAAGAGTGTGGACAAGGTTTTTCAGAAATGAAAAAGGGATTCTAAAGACACACCTAATCACACTATTCTACCAAAAATGTTCGAGATAAACTGCTAAAAAACACACTTTCCTGCCCGTTTTATGATACCAAATTTTATCATAATGTAAAAGAAGACCCGCTCTTTCAGAAAATATGGAAAAGTCAAGTTCGGCTAGGTTGACCCATTTCACTTATATTCAGTCCTCACGCAAAATCAGTGTGTGCGACTTTATGTTCGTTTTGAGGTGCACGGTCACATTTCATAAAATAACCACTTTTTGCTCAGATGCCATCTTGTCTGTGCAAAGTGGGGTCAAAGGTCATATGTACTTCTTTTTCTATGTTCGCTATGACGTGTTATCTCTATGGGAGGGAATTTTTTAGATGTGAAAATTGACATGACTCTCTTTATCGAGCACTATCTTGCTTATGCTTCGGTGAATTTCTCTCAGATTTTAATATGTTGTAGCTGAGACTTTGCAGTATCAGGACTCGAATCATTGATTTAAAAAAAATCGGATCACCTTAATTTGTCAGTGATGACAAATTACAATCTCTAGTTAGGTGATCCGAGTATCCTCTCGGATCACCTTCTGTATCTGTACTGATTCTTTGTTTTCCTTCTTCTTCTTTATTTCTGGACAAAATTTGTGTATCGGTTAGCTCAGAAAGTCCTCTTCCTATCAATGCCAAAATTATACCATATATGTATCATGTCCCAAAGACGACGGGTCAAGTAAAATCGTAGTGATCAGTCGACCGTGACGTCACTATGACGTCATTATATGAAAACACATTTGCAATCATATCTCATTAATGGAATGGAATATTTCAATGAAATTTACGTCACATATATTTCAAGTCAAGCGCATTCTACTCATCTTCTCAAAATTCATATTTATCTCAAAACGCGCGCGTACGCGCGCGTTGAAATATTTGTATGCTCAAATCCAGCTCAAATTTTTTTTGCACACGTTTCAGACCATTTGGAGCATTTTTTGAAAAATTGAAAAAATTGGACGGACGCGTACGCGCGCGCACATATACGCACGCACAGCTAATATGAAATAGAAATTTTCAATTTTTTCACACGGATCGGATGTCCGAAATTTCAAGGAATATTTCTACCAAGTTTCAAGTCGATCCGACTCAATATGACGTCATACGGGCCCGTCAAATTCAAAATTCCGCGCGTGCGTCAATGGGGATACACAGTGCAACTATGCCAAAAAACCGCCAATTTCAAATCGGATTTTACTCGTCAGGATGGACGGTGACCCCCCATTTTCTTTACATATTCTGAAAGGTGATGAGTTGTACATGTCATTTCATGGGCTGGCTATGCTGATAAAATGATTAAAAGATATCAAATTTCTTAATAAAGTAAAAAAAGTAAATTTTCAAAATGACGTCATCAAATTTCAAGTTTACTCGAGCGTATCTCACTAATCCTTTGCCAATTTTCACCCAAATTTCAATATATTGTAGCTTATGAAATGTTCTTTCATAAATGTAATTAAACAATTTTGATTTGATGACGACATCACCTCAAAAAAATGGATTGAAGGTAACCTTGTCAAATTTGACCAGTTTACGTGTAATCTCTATGGGAGTGCAATTTTTATGGAAATGAAAATTGACATGACTATTTTTATCGAGCACTAGCTCACTTATGCTTCGGTGAATTTCTCTAAGATTTTAATATGTTGTAGCTGAGATGTAGGGCTATCGTGAATGTGCCCTTCGTTTTTTCATACGTTGTCGGGATCACGTAAAAAAACTTGGTTGAAATTAAAGTTTATCTTCGATGTATTGAAATATTTCTTTCTTTTTGCAACTTTCTTTGCAATAACTCAAGAAAAACAGCCCCTATCACCTTCATATTTTGCACATGTTTAGTTCATGTCACGAAAATTATTTCATAAAATCACAACTACTTGATCAGACGCCATCTTGGGTATGTAAATTAGGGTCAAAGGTCATAGATGTTTCATCCTGTATCTTGGTGAATACATGCCCTATCTTTCCCATATTTTGCACACGTAAAGACCATGTTACAGGGATCATTTCATAAAATAACCACTTTTTGCTCAGATGCCATCTTGTCTGTGCAAAGTGGGGTCAAAGGTCATATGTACTTCTTTTTCTATCTTTGCTATGACGTGTTATCTCTATGGGAGGGAATTTTTTAGATGTGAAAATTGACATGACTCTCTTTATCGAGCACTATCTTACTTATGCTTCGGTGAATTTCTCTCAGATTTTGATATGTTGTAGCTGAGACTTTGCAGTATCAGGACTCGAATCATTGATTAAAAAAAAAGATCGGATCACCTTAATTTGTCAGTGATGACAAATTACAATCTCTAGTTAGGTGATCCGAGTATCCTCTCGGATCACCTTCTGTATCTGTACTGATTCTTTGTTTTCCTTCTTCTTCTTTATTTCTGGACAAAATTTGTGTATCGGTTAGCTCAGAAAGTCCTCTTCCTATCAATGCCAAAATTATACCATATATGTATCATGTCCCAAAGACGACGGGTCAAGTAAAATCGTAGTGATCAGTCGACCGTGACGTCACTATGACGTCATTATATGAAAACACATTTGCAATCATATCTCATTAATGGAATGGAATATTTCAATGAAATTTACGTCACATATATTTCAAGTCAAGCGCATTCTACTCATATTCTCAAAATTCATATTTATCTCAAAACGCGCGCGTACGCGCGCGTTGAAATATTTGTATGCTCAAATCCAGCTCAATTTTTTTTTGCACACGTTTCAGACCATTTGGAGCATTTTTTGAAAAATTGAAAAAATTGGACGGACGCGTACGCGCGCGCACATATACGCACGCACAGCTAATATGAAATAAAAAATTTTCAATTTTTTCACACGGATCGGATGTCCGAAATTTCAAGGAATATTTCTACCAAGTTTCAAGTCGATCCGACTCAATATGACGTCATACGGGCCCGTCAAATTCAAAATTCCGCGCGTGCGTCAATGGGGATACACAGTGCAACTATGCCAAAAAACCGCCAATTTTAAATCGGATTTTACTCGTCAGGATGGACGGTGACCCCCCATTTTCTTTACATATTCTGAAAGGTGATGAGTTGTACATGTCATTTCATGGGCTGGCTATGCTGATAAAATGATTAAAAGATATCAAATTTCTTAATAAAGTAAAAAAAGTAAATTTTCAAAATGACGTCATCAAATTTCAAGTTTACTCGAGCGTATCTCACTAATCCTTTGCCAATTTTCACCCAAATTTCAATATATTGTAGCTTATGAAATGTTCTTTCATAAATAAAATTAAACAATTTTGATTTGATGAGACATCACCTCAAAAAAATGGATTGAAGGTAACCTTGTCAAATTTGACCAGTTTACGTGTAATCTCTATGGGAGTGCAATTTTTATGGAAATGAAAATTGACATGACTATTTTTATCGAGCACTAGCTCACTTATGCTTCGGTGAATTTCTCTAAGATTTTAATATGTTGTAGCTGAGATGTAGGGCTATCGTGAGTGTGCCCTTCGTTTTTTCATACGTTGTCGGGATCACGTAAAAAAACTTGGTTGAAATTAAAGTTTATCTTCGATGTATTGAAATATTTCTTTCTTTTTGCAACTTTCTTTGCAATAACTCAAGAAAAACAGCCCCTATCACCTTCATATTTTGCACATGTTTAGTTCATGTCACGAAAATTATTTCATAAAATCACAACTACTTGATCAGACGCCATCTTGGGTATGTAAATTAGGGTCAAAGGTCATAGATGTTTCATCCTGTATCTTGGTGAATACATGTCCTATCTTTCCCATATTTTGCACACGTAAAGACCATGTTACAGGGATCATTTCATAAAATAACCACTTTTTGCTCAGATGCCATCTTGTCTGTGCAAAGTGGGGTCAAAGGTCATATGTACTTCTTTTTCTATCTTTGCTATGACGTGTTATCTCTATGGGAGGGAATTTTTTAGATGTGTAATTGACATGACTCTCTTTATCGAGCACTATCTTACTTATGCTTCGGTGAATTTCTCTCAGATTTTGATATGTTGTAGCTGAGACTTTGCAGTATCAGGACTCGAATCATTGATTAAAAAAAAAGATCGGATCACCTTAATTTGTCAGTGATGACAAATTACAATCTCTAGTTGTTTTCCTTCTTCTTCTTCTTTATTTCTGGACAAAATTTGTGTATCAGTTAGCTCAGAAAGTCCTCTTCCTATCAATGTCAAAATTATACCATATATGTATCATGTCCCAAAGACGACGGGTCAAGTAAAATCGTAGTGATCAGTCGACCGTGACGTCACTATGACGTCATTATATGAAAACACATTTTCAATCATATCTCATTAATGGAAAGGAATTTTTCAATGAAATTTACGTCACATATATTTCAGGTCAGGCGCATTCTACTCACATTCTCAAAATTCATCGCATTGTTAAAACGTGCGCGTACGCGCGCGTTGAAATATTTGTATGCTCCAATCGAACTCCAAATTATTTTGCATACGTTTCAGACCATTTGGAGCATTTTTTGAAAAATTAAAAAAATTGGACGGACGCGTACGCGCGCGCTCATATACCCACGCACAGCTCATATGCAATAGAAATTTCCCGTTTTTTTACACTTATCGGATGCCTGAAATGTCAAGGAATATTTCTACCAAGTTTCAAGTCAATCCGACTCAATATGACGTCATACGGGCCCGTCAAAGTTGAAATTCCGCGCGCGCGTCAATGGCGATATACAGTACAACTATGCCAAAAAACTGTCAATTTTAAATCCGATTTTACTCGTCAGGATGGACGGTGACCCTCCATTTTCTGTACATATTTTGAAAGCTGATGAGTTGTACATGTCATTTCATGGGGTGGTAATGCTGACAAAATGATTAAAAGATATCAAATTTCTTAATAAAGTAAAAACAGTAAATTTTCAAAATGACGTCATCAAATTTCAAGTTCATTCGAGCGTATCTCACTAGTCCTTTGTCAATTTTCACCCAGATTTCACTATGGTGTAGCTTATTTAATGTTCTTTCAAACATAAAATTACAATATTTTGATTGGATAACGGTATCACCTCGTAAAAATGGATTAAATGTAATCTTGTCAAATTTGACCAGTTTACGTGTTATCTCTATGGGAGTGCAGGATTTCTGGAAATGAAAATTGACATGACTATCTTTATCGAGCACTAGCTCACTTAAGCTTCGGTAAATTTCTCCCAGATTTTAATATGTTGTAGCTGAGACTTTACCCTACCGTAAGTGTGCCCTTTGTTTTTTCATACGATGTCGGAATCACGTCAAAAAATTGGGTTGAAATTCAGGCTTATCTTCGATGTATTGAGATATTTCTTTCTTTCTGCAACTTTCTTTGCAATAACTCAAGAAAAACGGCCTCTATCACTTCTATATTTTGCACATGTTTAGTTCATGTCACGTACATTATTTCATAAAATAACAACTACTTGATCGGACACCATCTTGGGTAGGTAAATTAAAATAACAACTACTAGATCAGACAACATCTTGGGTATGTAAATTAGGGTCAAAGGTCATAAATGTTTCATCTTGTATCTTAGTGAATACCTGTCCTATCTTTCCCATATTTTTCACACGTATAGACGATGTCGCGAGAATCATTTCACAAAATAACCACTATTTCATCAGATGCAATCTTGGGAGTGCAAAGGTGGGTCAAAGGTCATATGTATTCATTGCTGTATCTTCGTTATTCAGTGTATACAGAATTTGGTACCAAAGATGGCAGATATGACTCCCTTTTCTAAATGAGAATGCAAACATCACACGGCCAATGTCTCTAAACACAGATGAAACAAATTACAAATTACAATCTCTAGTTAGGTGATCCGAGTATCCTCTCGGATCACCTTCTGTATCTGTACGGATTCTTTGTTCTTCTTCTTCTTCTTCTTCTTCTTTCTTTATTTCTGGACAAAAGTTGTGTATCTACGTACTCAGAAAGTACCCAGAGTATCAACTTCAAACTCGTACCATATATGTATCATGTCCTAAAGACGACAAATCTATTGTATCATTGTGATTGGTCGATCGTGACGTCACTATGACGTCATTATATGAAAACACATTTTCATTCATATGTCATTAATGGAATAGAATTTTGCAATGAAATTTACGTCACATACATTTCAAATTATGCGCATTCTACTCATATTCTCAAAATTGATATTTTCTCTTAAAACGTGCGCGTACGCGCGCGTTGAAATATTTGTATGCTCCAATCGAGCTCAAATTTTTTTTGCACACGTTTCAGACCATTTGGAGCATTTTTTGAAAAATTGAAAAAATTGGACGGACGCGTACGCGCGCGCACATATTCGCACACACAGCTCATATGCAATGGAAATTTCCCGTTTTGTTAAATTTATCAGATGCCTAAAATGTCAAGGAATATTTCTACCAAGTTTCAAGTCAATCCAACTCAATATGACGTCATACGGGCCCGTCAAAGTTGAAATTCCGCGCGCGCGTCAATGGCGATATACAGTGCAACGATGCCAAAAAAACGCCAATTTTAAATCCGATTTTACTCGTCAGGATGGACGGTAACCTTCCATTTTCTTTACATATTCTGAAAGTTGATGAGTTGGATATGTTATTTCATGGGTTGGCGATGCTGGCAAAATGATTAAAAGATATCAAATTTCTTAATAAAGTAAAAAAAGTAAATTTTCAAAATGACGTCATCAAATTTCAAGTTTACTCGAGCGTATCTCACTTATCCTTTGCCAATTTACACCCAGATTTCAGTATGTTGTAGCGTATTAAATTATCTTTCATTAATATAATTACAACATTTTGATTGGAGGACGGCATCACCTCGTAAAAATGGATTGAAAGTAATATTGTCAAATTTGACCAGTTTACGTGTTATCTCTATGGGAGAGCAGTTTTTCTGGCAGTGAAAATTGACATGACTCTCTTTTTCGAGCACTAGCTCACTTATGCTTCGGTAAATTTCTCCCAGATTTTAGTATGTTGTAGCTGAGACTTTGGGCTATCGTAAGTGTGCCCTCCATTTTTTCATACGATGTCGGCATCAATTCGAAAAACTTGGTTGAAAATGGCACGAGGCTTCGATGCAGCGTCATTTTGCTTAATACACAGGGCCTATGGAGAATGAAATAGGTCATTGCGTAGCGCATCCGACTCGTAACCCTAAGGTCCCTGGTTCGAGGCTCACTCCTGCCAATATTTTTTTTTTAAATTTTTTTAAACACTTTTTTTTCTTCTTTTTCTTTAGTTAATCTTAATCTCCCTTTCCTTACTTTATCTTTTTCTGATTTTTTTATGCTTCTCCTTCAAATTTCTATAAAATAACATAATTTTTTCTTTATTTTTCTTCTTTCTACTACTTTCTGTGCAATAGATGAACAACAACAATGGCTATCAATCCCATATTTTGCACATGCCTAGTACATGTCACGTACATTATTTCATAAAATAACAACTACTTGATCGGACAACATCTTGGGTATGTAAATTAGGGTCAAAGGTCATAAATGTTTCATCTTGTATCTTGGCGAATTCCTGTCCTATCTTTCCCATATTTTGCACACGTATAGACGATGTCGCAAGAATCATTTCACAAAATAACCACTTTTTCCTCAGATGCCATCTTGGGAGTGTAAAGGTGGGTCAAAGGTCATATGTATTTGTTGTTGTATCTTCGTTATCTAGTGTATACGGAATTTGGTACCAAAGATGGCAGATATGACTCCCTTTTCTAAACGAGAATTCAAACATCACACGGCCAACGTTTTTAGCAACAGACGAAACCTGTATGGTCATGCCTATTGCGATCAGGACTCGAATCATTGATGAAAAAAAAAATCGGATCACCTTAATTTGTCAGTAATGACAAATTACAATCTCTAGTTCTTCTTCTTCTTCTTCTTCTTCTTCTTTCTTTATTTCTGGACAAAAGTTGTGTATCTACGTAATCAGAAAGTACTCAGAGTATCAACTTCAAACTCATACCATGTATGTATCATGTCCCAAAGACGAAAAATCTAATGTATCATTGTGATTGGTCCAACGTGACGTCACTATGACGTCATTATATGAAAACACATTCTCAATCATATCTCATTAATCTAATAGAGCTTTTCAATGAAATTTACGTCACATATATTTCAACTGATGCGCATTCTACTCATGTTCTCAAAATTCACATTTTCTCTTGAAACGTGCGCGTACGTGCGCGTTGAAATATTTGTATGCTCAAATCGAGCTCAATTTTTTTTTGCACACGTTTCAGACCAATTGGAGCATTTTTTGAAAAATTGAAAAAATTGGACGGACGCGTACGCGCGCGCGCATATACGCACGCACAGCTCATATGCAATAGAAATTTCCACCTTTTTTACACAGATCAGATGCCTGAAATGTCAAGGAATATTTCTACCAAGTTTCAAGTCAATCCGACTCAATATGACGTCATACGGGCCCGTCAAAGTTGAAATTCCGCGCGCGCGTCAATGGCGATATACAGTGCAACAATGCCAAAAAACCGCCAATTTTAAATCCGATATTACTCGTCAGGATGGACAGTGACCTCCCATTTTCTTTTTATATTCTGAAAGCTGATGAGATGTACATGTCATTTCATGGGTTGGCGATGCTGAAAAAATGATTAAAAGATATCAAATTTCTTAATAAAATAAAAAAAGTAAATTTTCAAAATGACGTCATCAAGTTTCAAGTTCACTCGAGCGTATCGCACTAATCCTTTGCCAATTTTCACCCAGATTTCAGTATGATGTAGCTTATTAAATACTCTTTCACTAATGTACAACAAAATTTTGATTGGATGACGGCATCACCTCGTAAAAATGGATTGAAAGTAATCTTGTCAAATTTGACCAGTTTACGTGTTATCTCTATGGGAGTGCAGTTTTTCTGGAAATGAAAATTGACATGACGGTCTTTATCGAGCACTAGCTCCCTTATGCTTCGGTGAATTTCTCCCAGATTTTAATATGTTGTAGCTGAGACTTTGGGCTATCGTTAATGTGACCTCCATTTTTTCATTTGATGTCGGAATCACGTCCAAAAACTTGGTTGAAATTAAAGCTTATCTTCGATGTATTGAGATATTCCTTTCTTTTTGCAACTTTCTTTGCAATAACTCAAGAAAAACAAGCTCTCTCAGCCCAATATTTTGCACATGTTTAGTTCATGTCACGTACATTATTTCATAAAATAACAACTACTTAATCAGACACCATCTTTGGTATGTAAATTAGGGTCAAAGGTCATAAATGTTTTATCTTGTATCTTGGTGAATACATGTCCTTTCTTTCCCATATTTTGCACACGCAAAGACCATGTTACAAGAATCATTTCACAAAATGACCACTTTTTGCTCAGATGCCATCTTGTCTGTGCAAAGTGGGGTCAAAGGTCATATGTACTTTTTTCTCTATCTTCGTTATGACGTATTATCTCTATGGGAGGGAATTTTTCTAGATGTGAAAATTGACATGGTTGTCTTTATCGAGAACTATAGCTCACTTACCCTTCGGTGAATTTCTCCCAGATTTTAATATGTTGTAGCTGAGACTTTGGGCTATTGTAATGTGCAATTCGTTTCTTCATACAACGTCGGCATCATGTCAAAAAACTTGGTTGAAATTAAAGCTTATCTTCGATGTTTTATGATATTTTTTTCTGAAACTTCTTTGCAATAACTCAAGAAAAACAGCCTTTATCACCCCCATATTTTCCACATGTTTAGTTCATGTCACGTACATTATTTCATAAAATAACAACTACTTGATCGGACACCATCTTGGGTAGGTAAATTAGGGTCAAAGGTCACAAATTGTTCATCCTGTATCTTGGTGAATACATGTCCTGTCTTTCCCATATTTTGCACACGCAAAGGGCATGTTACAATAATCACTTCACTAAATAACCACTTTTTGCTCAGATGGCATCTTGGGTGTGCAAAGTGGGGTCAAAGGTCAAATAAACTTCAGTCTGTATCTTCGTTAGTGGATACGGAATTCGGTACCAAAGATGGCAAGTCTGACTTCCTTTTCTAAATGACAATCCAAACATCACACGGCCAATGTCTCCTCGACACAAATGAAACCGGTATGGTCATGCCTATTGGGATCAAGACTCAAATCATTGATTTTCGAAGAGATCGGATCACCTAATTTGTCAGTGTTGACAAATTCCGGTTCTAGTATTATAGTTTGGGATCATAACGTGAATGGGACAGTGCATTTTTGCTTAGAGACTCTTCTTCATTTCCCGTAATCCTTTGCTTACTCTTCACTTTCAAGTCTGATAACTTTAGACAGAATAAGGCTAATGTTTTAAAATTCGGCATCAGTCATGAACAAAATGTGTTGATAAAATATCTTCGATTTCAGTGAAATCTGACAATCCCTTCATTGTTGTTGGCTCCTTGGATTACTTCCTGTGTTTTGTCCGTTTCATCGCACAGCTAGCACAGATTGGTAAAGATTAAGCGCTTTAATGCACCATAAGTACTTCAGAGCCTCTTTTCTAAATTCACACTTTACCGGAGTGTGTGCATGCTTCCCAGTATTCGGGGCGTTTAGAGGAGTCGATTTGAATTGAATCATACACTATTTGAAAGCTTAGAGTCTGCTCTTTGAGAATCTGCCCTCAACTAAAAATCCATATCTGGCCACCTTTGTTGGTTTTGTGGTCCTGTGTCACAAATGATAAGTTATAATATCCCCCCTCCTCGACCAAAGGGCCAAAAATGAATAAGTGAATTCATGTATAAATGTAAGACTGACCAAAGTTCTCGACTTGAGTCATATTGTGTGTCAGTAATATGTGTTGTCTGAAGTAAGCGTAACAAGAGTTAGCAATCAAGCCATTCTAGAAGATTTTGGGAAACGACATCAAACAATAAAACGACATGAAATGATACCAATTCACAATGAGCTTTGAACAATGGAATTAAATATTAAGGGATACAGTGACTAGTGTGCGATCAGAACTTTATGCGGTTACCTTCCTGCACTACAGACAGACGAGGAAAATTATGACATGTTAAAACTTAATCTTGATCATTTTTTTATCTTTTTTTTTTAATCCGGAGCCTTAAGCCTGAGCAAGTTTACCCGCATGTTGATGAGCACACCTCTCTCTCTCTCTCTCGGCCGTAATCTGGCAGAACTGCGCAAGTCGACTTGTTCGATTTTCAGGTGCTCAGTGGTTTGTGTGTGTGGGTGTGTGCGTGTGTGTTTGTTTCTCATGCTCTTTCAAGTGGACCAAAGAATGGGTTGTGATTCGCTACAGGAATATATTTTTAGAAACTACTTTTTGCCAAATTTCTTGCCAGAGAGATAGTTCAAACATCTTACAAAAAAATACTGGGACTTTCTTTGTGTTTCATTTCTGTAAATTACACACAACAAAATATTATACACGAGAATTGCATGCATATGATCGTCCCTTTTCATGAAAATTTACGATCGATATAGAAGCCATCAGAAGCCAAGTTTCAACTAGCATTTATTGATATGAGATTTCCAGTTATGTTCATGACCTTAAATGTTTACAAACTATTTGTTGTCGACTGACACTCAAGGAAGTCCATTCATGATTTCTTGTTTCGAAGTCGTGCAATATCGTTTAATCCAACACAAAAGAATAGTGTTTACATTTGATAAGTAGAAAGTGATAAGAAAAATGGAGCTATGATAGCACTTCATCCGTATGAACTATTATATCAGCAGAATCATATGCCTACCGTGACAGAGAGAAAAAAATCAACCCACAACTCCGATTCTCAAGTAATATACACATTTGTTGAAGCGATGTGAAAGATCGTTTTATTATTTGTTGTCATTTAGTGAGAGACAATAACTTCATTTATACGCCTCAATGGTAAATAATCAAAAGAAAGCTACTTTTTCCGATATCAACAAAATTAAAGATCTGTTCATGTAGTTGGAACATCAAACATCACATCAGAGATTACCACTGGAAGTCGCAGCTTTGAACCTGCACCTAGGCTGTCTGCAAACAAGAGGTCGCTCTTCTTTGAACCTAGGGCAGCTGAGAAGTTCTGCAGCATCTAAGGCGACTATAGAGCCCTGTTTATGGACAGCACTGTTTACCCTCGTATTAGGGAGGGGAATAGAAAAGGTGCCATATAAAATCATATCCTATTTAGCAACTGGTCAGCCTGTTGCAGCTGACAGAGTAACCGACAAAGCGGTCGGCATCAACAGAAACAGAAACAGCTGTGCAAAGAGACCCTCTGGCCGATCCTCTCAGAGCTTGGCTGCCAAACTAAGTTTGTGCATCTAATTCGTCTTTTCCATGATGGAATTGAAGGTCCCATCCTCTCCAATGAAAAAAAAAATCCAATGCCCTTTGAAATTACCAATGAGGTAAAAACAGGGATGTGTGCTGGCACTAGTCCTGTTCTCTTCTACCTATTCTTCACGTGTGTAATTAACCATGCTTTGTGAGACCTGGATAAAGGGGTGTACCTGAAGTACAGACTGGATTGATCTCTCATTGACTTGCAGAGACTGAATGCAAGGACAAGGGCTGCCTAGCGAATACTGCAAAACGCTTTTAGCTGACGAGTGAGCCCATATGGAGGCTGACCTCCAAGCCATCGTCAACAGATTCGCAGAGGCCGCTGGTTCATTTTGTCTGGACATTAGCATAGGCAAGACGGAAGTCATCCACCATCCATGTCCAGGAACCACATCAACCCATACAATCATCTCCAGGAACCACATCAACCCTACTAACCGTCTCCACTGAAGGTACTGAGTTGAAGACTGTAAATCAGGGTGGTGTTTCATCAATTTAGTCAGCGCTGACAAGTTGTCAGCGCTGACAATTTAAGAAAAATCTTTTTTTTTTGGATTGGTTGAGATGCTCTGGTCACTGACTGTTACCATGGTAATTGTCAGAGAATGACAATATGTCAGCGCTGACTAACTTGATGAAACACCCCCTGTTCAGGTATCTTGCTTGCATCATCTCCTGTGATGATAGTCTGGACAAAGAAATATCTACGCGCATCAACAAAGCAACCCAGTAACTCGACAACTTCGCTTTACGAGTATTGAGCGGAACATCAAGTTGAAAACGAAGATCAAAAAGTACAGAGCAGTCGTCCTAGCAACCTTAATGTATGGATGTGAAACTTTGACCCATACAGAAAGCACCTCACAAATTTCAATGCTTCCTCATCAGAGCACTGCGGTGAATCGTAGGGATCAAAATGTTTAATGGTAGGACAAAGTAACACTTTCATTTCCAATCAAACACAGGTAATACACTTTGACATGATTACATATATTGAAACATAATAATACATATTGGTTCTTAAAAGAACTTCATGGAAATGGAAATTGAGGGGCTGCTAAAAAGCGAACTTGTAGATTGCAGTCCCCTCACTTACGTTACATTACTACAATACATTAATTATATATGACTTTATAACACAATACAACGATACATGTACCGTACAAGCTAATCATTGAAAGTATACAGTTTTCATTCAATCAAATCGGATGGTTACATGAAGTACAGTGTATACGCTTTCACATGTATACACATACACATAGACATAGACATAGACATAGACATACACATACACATACACATACACACACACATACACATACACATACACACAAGCACACCCACGTACCCACATACACATACGCACACACACGCACGTACACACACATGTATGCATCCACATACATTGTGCACACACAGAAGAGAGTAGGGAAAGAGAGGGCGGGAGGGGGAGAGGGGGAGTAGAGAGAGCGAAGGGCAGGTCAACATTCTCGATACAGGGTGAAGAAAAAGAACAACAATTCCAAACAGTCAAACTAATCATGGGGTACATATGAGCTAATCAAATATTTCTTTAAATTACTAGAGAATGATTTCAAACTAATGGAATCTTTTATATTTTTCTCAAGGGAATTCCAAAATTTTGGGCCACTGTAGATAAACGTGGATTTTGTAAATAGAGTTCGGGTAAGGGGCAAATGATATTCATCTGTTTGACGAGTGGGGTATTTATGAATATTTTTATTCTTATTAAACATATTCTCAAAAACTGAAGGAAGTGACTTATTATACAAACTGTACATAAATTGACCAAGGTAATAATAATACAAATCCCTTACTTTTAAAACCTTATTCTCCACAAATAATCCGTCAGTATGGGAATATTTGGAGGTATTACATATTACTCGAAGTGCTTTTTTTTGTAACAATAATAATTTATCCAAGTAAGTTGAATGTGTATTTCCCCATACTATAATTCCATACGTTAAATAAGGTAAAATTAACGTTGAATATAACATTAGCAACTTTTTAACAGAAAAACAAAACTTTACTTTATTAATTACACCTATGTTACTGGAAATAGTGCGGCATATACAATCTATATGCTGTTTCCAAGAAAGCTTACTGTCTACAGTTACACCAAGAAATCTAACAGAATAAACCTGTTTTATCACTTCATTTTCAAAAATTATATCATGTGGCAATTTATCAAGGGTATTACTAAACAACATCACATTTGTTTTCTGCAAATTAAGCGATAATCTATTTGCTCTTAGCCATTGCATTATCTTGTTCAATTCTATATTCATGACATCAACTAATGTATGAGGATTTGAATGAGAAAAGAAAAGATTAGAATCATCTGCAAATAATATAAAAGAAAGAACATTTGAAGATTTGGGAAAATCATTGATGTAGATAATAAAAAGTAACGGCCCTAGTATACTTCCTTGTGGAACTCCACAATCAACTGAGCGCAAAGAAGATTTTTCATTGTTTATACAAACAAATTGTTTTCTGTCTTTCAAATAACTTCTGAACCACTCCAAGGCCTTCCCACGTATACCATAATGATTAAGTTTATAAAGAAGAATGTCGTGGTTAATCGTGTCGAAGGCCTTGGAGAGGTCCAGGAAGATTCCTGCAGTATGTTGAAACTTATCAATTGCTCGAGATACTTTTTCAGTGAAAGATAATATTGCATGTGCTGTGCTATGTTTCTTGCGAAATCCAAATTGATATTTTGACAAAATGTCATTTCTATTAAAAAAATCTATAACTCGAGAATATATTATCTTTTCTAATATTTTAGATATATTAGGCAAAAGAGAAATAGGTCTGTAATTATTCAATTCTTCCCTATTACCCTTTTTAAAAATTGGAACTATTTTTGATATTTTCATAACATCTGGTACCTGCCCTTGTGATATTGATAGATTAAAAATGTGAAACAAAGGATCAACAATATAAGGTATTATATTTTTTAACAGTATATTATCAATATCATCATAACCAGAACTTCTTTTAGAAGGTAAATTATGAACAATATCTAAAATCTCATATACTGTTACAGGGGAAAAAAAGATTGAATTTTGATTACCTACATCCAGATAATCATAAAATTCTTTAGTAGACAACACACCTAGAAGTCCGCAATAGAACAGGACTCTGCAGCATTGAGTCCATGATAATGAAGGTCCAACTTCTCTGGACTGGACAGGTGATCCGCATGGATACCAACCGCCTTCCACTCCAAATTATGTATGGGATGCTCTACCGTGGACAAAGACGAGTCGGACGGCCAAAGAAGAGATACCATGACTGTATCAAGGATACTCTCAAAGGTAGCGACGTCCCGCCACAAAAACTTGAGGCGTTTGTTGGAGAAAGGCAGCACTAGTAAGCGTGATCTGACAAAAGAGGCCCTGTCTAACTGCGAAAACAAACGCCGGGAGCTAATCAACAGGGCCAGAGAACGCAGGAGGGCGTCCATCTCCGCAGATCCACCCATGCAGCTTTCCTGTGCCCGCACTGCCCCTGAATGTGTGCCTCGAGAATTGGACTTGCCAGGCACATCCGGGCTCATCAGAGAGTCTGACGGTAGCACAACCTAGAATGACATCATCGACTCGATCATCTACAAAAGCCGTAAAGATATAAATAAAACTTTAGCCACGCCGAGACTCAAATATTTTTAAGTTGTATATAGACGACGCATACTACTCTTACTTTGGACATAGAGTATGAACGATAGAATCTGTATCGCATGCAGATTCCTTTTCCGCTTTTCTCTAGTCTCTAGATAATATAGTCTAGGCTTAAATTGACCTCACATTTTACCCCTAAAAAAAAATTCCTCATAGAAATTTTCTGACTCCATTTCTGGGGCACCGTTTACTCAAAACATTTAGTGTAGAGCTCGCCCTAGCCCACTAGCGTCTGGGCTGGCGTGAAACAAGAACCAAGGATATTAATTTCAACTGTAGACAGCTACTTCTAGAGAAGAATGATTGTAGTGTTATTGCAAAAAAATAAAAAAAATAAAGAAAGAAAAATATATAGTAGTCCACGTCCAAGTTTTATCAAAAGATAGAATCGATTTTGAATTCCCCAACACACAGGCTGCCATAGATTTATGATTAAAATGAAATATATAATCAATTGTAAGCCTTAATTAAACGGGCCTACATCTTGTCTACACGTATTTTGTCTTAATCTCTGAAAATCATATTTCTTATTCTCAAAACTGTTACTGCCTGTCTCCTAGAGATACGAAGCCTTTTGCAAAATACCTTGCTCGCAATGGACTCGCTTTAAATACGGCGGGCAGTGGACTGGCGTGCACACGGCCTTCGGATAGGTGTGCTTGCCGGTTGTGTGTTCGAGTTCATTGCTCTCTGCCTGAGTGTGCAAAGATCAAAATGAGCTGAATTTGCAAAGGCTAATATTCCCAGTTCTGCCTGAAAGCCCCTCTGCATGACTAAGGACTTATGCAGTTCTGGCTAATTAACTCGGGCATGTGGTCGGAGATACGCAGTTCTGTGCTAGTGACGCATGCATTTTAACTAACCTGCTGGACGTGTTCTACTAACAATGTACTTACGAACGACATGCTGACACTGTAAAGTACCTGCGTTACAACTGCAGGTTAACTCCCTTTGACTTCCGGCAGCTACCGGCCTCCTACTGGTGTTTTGCGTGGACCTCTGCGGGCAAACCAGATACTCATCCGGAGCAGAGTTTGACCTAGTCTAGCGGGCGACGTATTTTTAGCCTGAATCAGTCCTTGATTGGCAGTCAATAGAGGGCGCGACGATGTGGAAGTCAAGTTGACTAAAAATACGTCTAGTAAGAAACCTCCGATTAGAGGCGTGGAACCGGGCGTAGCATGACAGTTGCCAGTCTTCAATATCGAAGTTTTATTGGCTGAGCACCAATGTCAATCAAAACATATTGCAAAACCCAAAGGAATTCTATTCTACTCTCCTAGGTATAATACAAATTGTCTTGCAGTGAACATAGAATTTCCCTGTCTCTTTCACACTATCATAGTATTTTGCCATTCTTTCCCATTCATTTTGAGGTGTATAACATTTTGTCTTACTTCAAATAAGAGAATGATAGCAGTCAGTGCAACTACATGCATTTGAAAAGTTTATGAGGGTTCTGCACATGGAAACTACACTAAAATTACTGCCGAATGCAAACCTCTCACTGTTGTTGTAAAGTCTTCGAGATATTCACTGTCATTGTCGGTTTTGAAAGTGTGAATTATGAATTTGTCCCATTGGCATTTTTTTTTCATTTCAAAATACTTTATATTTTCATATTAAATCTATTAAGATATCTGCTAAACATCAATTAAATCTGCCGTCAAGATAACTAATCACTATTGCCAAGCACCATCTACATTAAACAGGCATTTCGTGGGGGATCACACTGTCATAGGAAAATCCGTCCGTGGTACATTTCCTGTGAAAGGGGAAAGAGAGGATCTGCGACACAAAAGGATTCCTGCAAAGCCAAAGTGCCAGGGGAAAGTGGTGCATTCTTTGCAATCATGAAATTACGAGACGCCAGTCTCACAGAAGACTCAATTATTTAAGTACTGATTAACATTTCAACTCAAATGTAGATAAGGACATCTCTCCTGGCAATTCGAATTGCATGCCTATGTAGAAAATGTCAAGCTGCAAAAAAAAAAAAAAATGAAATAACATTAACGAGCTAACCTATGTGGATGCTGTACACAAACACAAACACACACACACACCCACACACACACACACAATGAGCAAAAATACGATATGTTACGAAACTAGAGCACAACACACAAAATCTATGACCACGTCAAAAGCGCCAGAAAAGACCCATGTGGCTCAAAGGAAGTGTCTGGTACCATTTTCACGAGAAACATCTCGTTTAGAGGAAAGCCATGAACTGTTGATTACGTATTATATACAAATTAGACTAGATCTATCAGGGATAAACACTGTCTGCCTTTTCAAGCCAAGATTCCAGAATTGTGAATTGTGAATTAAGAATTGTGTTCCTTGATGTCCTTCCCGACGTTGTTCGAAGGATCGTTGATCCGAAGACGAAATAGGGTTCGTAATTCGGAAGATGAAATAAACTAAGCTGTCTTTAGTGACAAAATATGGCGATGTAACAAAGAAGTAGGATATTACGCAGTGAAAATTGAACAAAAACATGCACAAGTACCCCCCCACACATGCACGCACGCACACGTACACACACGCACAAGTATTTAAAAACATACAAACACTACCGATACACACATTCATTGGCAAACCGGAATACAATCGTAGTTTGTAAATTGTATTATAAATCAAAAAAATTAGGTATTGTTATCCTCTCCTCTGTATACCCATCATCAGGATGAGCCATATGTGACGTAGAAACAATTATTGCACTAAGAGGCCACTTAAAGCAAAACAAAACACACACACACACACACACACACACACACATAGAAATGCCGCTATGACGACTGGTATGTTACCGTCATAACGCATGGTTCACCTTGTAGGTTTATAGTACAATGTCTTGACGTGTGATGACAGTTTCACATAATACCTATCAGAAAAATATTAAAATGACAGGTTTGTCACAAATTTGCTGAATGCTCACTTTCGTTGAAGTAGGTTTAATTGGATGAATGACTATATTGTCTAAAAGTGCATGTATTTGAAGATTCGAGGATTTTACTTAACTTTTGACCCTGTCATAAGTTAAGGGAAGAAGTGAAATTTAGCACTTTCACTAGACCTTGAACCTTTTGACCTTTGACCTCATGGCAAGGTACTTCCAAAGGAATCTCATTAGGTGATACTTGCATACATTAAGTTTCAAGAAAAATCCTGCAAGCATCGAATCTAGATAAGAGGAAAATAGTGAAATTTGGAGTATTTGACCTTAAAGCCCAAACAAAGTTCTGGCAGGCCTGCAAAAGTTGTCAAATTTCGCTCCCAAATGTGAACGTATGCATAGGAAATGTGCAGGATAACGATGTTATTACAAGATATTCGATGGGTAACGACGAAAATGCGAAATATTAACCAAAAAGGCTCAGTCTCAGAACTTACCCGAACGGGGTCAGGCTAAACTCGGACTCGGGGATAACTCGGCTTCGCTTTGACGGCGGGATGAGTTGTAATGGTTGTCCCTCTAATGGGAGCCGCCTGTATAAACTAGCGCTTCGTTTTCTGGCTACTCGCAGTAATGGTCCGAGTTGCTACAACGCGCGCATCAAAAACCTCTTTTGCGCGCAAGCAAAATTAGTGTGCGCCTATCAATCAAAGGCCGTTGATAAACAACAACAAAAATTCCAACGACTGCGCGTCTCAGCAACTGAGGACCGCGCGCTTTCATTTTTGTTTCAAGTGTTTTGTACAGGATTACTAGTACGTTAGCACGCACTTTCCTGTCCATTCAGTTAGGCCTCATTTGGTACTTTGCAGTGGCCAGTAGAATGTGGCGATCACTTACTGCGTGTGAATTGTCTGAAGTAGGGTCGAATTTTTCCCGAGACCGAGTTAGTCTGGAGCCTTCTGGAATAAAAGTCGGTTTTCCTACTATTATTATTTTTCTCAAAATACTCCAAATCGACTCATCATTCCGACAAACCGCGTCAGCCAGGTAAGTTTCTTAGTGGACTCTTTCGATATATTGCAAGTAAAAATGAAATGGTGCTAGACGGGTTCTCCAGCACTTACCGAAACTTAGTTTTCACTTTAACCTTTGACCCGTGACCTCTACATTCCCTACATAATTACTACCAGTCAGTGCATGCATATGTACTAAGTTCCATGAAGATATCTTGAACCATTTGTGAGATATGGAGAGAAAGTGAAATTTTAACATTTTCACTTGAACTTTGACCTTTGACCTCACGACACAAAACTCTCTGGAGAATCTTCATTAGGTAGTTCATGTATACACAAAATTTCAAGAAATACCTTCAGGCATTGCGTAGATATGGGGGAAATAGTGAATTTTTGGGCATTTGACCTTTTTGACATTTTGACCTTGAGCATGTGTGTCCAAAAGTTGACAGTTGATAGGCATAACGTCACCAACTAATACATATGCATGGCTGCCAAGTTTCATTAAAGGCATAATTTACCATTTGCAGATGAAACAATAACCTGGCATTAGTGCTTAAAATAGTTCTAGAATGTGAGTTAGGGATAGAAACAACCACAGTAAAAATTTGAATCAGTAAATCGAAGGTAAGTATTGTTATATCGTCGGTGATACGGCGAACCGACAAAAACCGCCGCGCAGCGCAAAAACACAATTCCGAGATAATCGCATTTGAAAAAAAATGGGTAGCGTCAATGCACTAATTTCATACCTTCTCCCCATCAAACTGATGAGATGTTTGGAAAGTGGTGAAAGTAAGAGTTATGCTTTCAGAAAATGTTGTTTTCACAGAGAAACAAAGGCTAATTTTAATGAGAATAATGTTGAAACAAGGAACGTCAGTTCGTCGAATTCCCCCCCTTTTGCGATCTCCATAGACCCCGTGTATAAGGGCGAATACGACGAAGTGACAAACACCGCTGTGCGTCACTTCGTCGAATCTCGGCGCGTAGGCGCAACGCGTGTAAGTCAATGGGAATGATGATATTTGTCACTTGTTACATGGTTCGGCCCATGCTCTAAAAATGTAAATGTTCTTTTGTCATGCCTGGAGATTTAGACCAGGTACCACGCCAAAACAACAAAATAATATAGACGTAATTTGTTGTTTTTCCCCTCGTTCTGTGGATTTCCATGGCTCATTGACAAATTACCTTGTGTTCTTGTTAATATATTATGTACATGTACCTATGTGCTCTCTATTCTTCCCCTTTTTCACATCATTTGGTTCTTATTAAAGAAAAAAAAACTTCAACATAAAAAGCAACAATTAAAAAAACACATTTTAGTGTTCATTAGGTCAGTGTTTTTTCATCATTTCTAGCATTTTCTGGTGTGATTCCGTCTTGCACATTGAAGCTCTGACTTTCGGTCTATTTAATGTTTCAGAATATCTTTTTCTGTATCCTTCTATATCAGATGTGTCGTCTCTATCTAAAAGCGTAAATGGGGGGAACCACCTTACCAAACACTGTCCTTTAGTGGGAACGATACATAAAGGAAATTTAAGGAGGGGCTCCTAGGAAAATACGTATACGCCGCCTTTGTCTCTCTCACACAACTCTCAGCTAGCAAATAAATTTATCATCACCGTTTTGCATCATGTCATAATTAGTTATATTGCAGAATTTATTTTTTTGTGATTTTGCCAGTGAACTTGCAAAACAGTAGGAAGTACACTTGTAATCAAAATATAAAACTCAAGAAAACATTCAGACATAGACAAGAACACACACATACACACAATCTCTCCCTCATACATACACAAATACAAAAGAGCATTTTGTCACCCAATAACTTACGAGTTGAAAATCACTTTAGATTTATTATATTACAGGAGTACAGTGATTAGTAAGCTATTCTTTATTCTTCTTTTCAAATCCTACAAGCATTGCTTTTATTAGGTTCCTCATATTTACACATCATTATATTACATGTCCTTATGCGTTTGTGAAATTATGTCTAAAATTGAATGTTGTCTTATACATATTCTACTCTGAAATCAAATGGAATATGAAACCTTAAAATGGAATGTGGAATATGGAACTTGAATTAAAAAAAAATCAAATGAATTTGCACAGATAGATAAAATTTACTAACTGGGTTACATAAAGTTTGCTGTCACACGCCTGGAAGTATAAATATTAAGAATGCATGGCAACATGACAATAGATGGCTAACATATCTTTCATAATCATTAGAAATATTTTTCATAGTTTATCAAGCAAATCAAGAAAGCAGCTGAACTGCCAGGAAATCTATCACTGCAGAGACTATTATTATTATTATCATTATTATTATTTATTCGGCTTTCATTCACAAATATCATAATACATATTTCGAAATCAGAACATACACTGGAGTGGTAAGGGTGCACCAGGATTTACTCGCATATACTGACATGTGTTCCAGTTCACACTCATTGCACTCTGAGATTCTCTGTATCAATGTAACAATGATGATAATAATAATAGTAATAATGAAAATGATGATGATAATAATAATGATAACAATAGTAATGATGATATAATTATAAAATCAAGCTCAAAGAGATTTGCATTTGTCAATTTTAAAATGCCTCCTTTCACTTATGAATCCGTTTGACTTTCCTGGTGCTATGATTAACCCCTATACTATTTATTCTTTTTCTGTTTTGTTTTTGCTTTATTTTGTTTTGTTTACTTTGCTTTTTTTTCAAAGGGGATTTGTCTTTTTTTTCTGGTTTGGTTGATATCTGGCAGAGCACTTATACCATCGCCTATGGACTCATCTACGACAAAACTCTGAGTGAAGTTCAGGGGTTAGACCGCAGCAGTCTGGTTGTAGCTCAATGCCTAATACTGCAATTGTTACCCTACATTTAAAACAAAATCCTCAAACATGGATTTTTAGTTAAATAGTACATTCTGCATAAGCAGACTCTCAGCCTTTAATGGTCTATAACTCAATTGAAATTGATTCTTCTAAGCTATTTGAATGTTGGAAAGAAGTACACACTCTGGAAAAGTATACTGAGAAATGGGCTCTGAAGTATCGAGTCTACTTAAGAGATTAAAATTACCAGTACCATGAAAGAGACAAAAGTATAATGGAAAGCTCCATAGCAACAGTAGTGAAGGGATTATCATAGATAAAGCTGATAATATTAATGTGAACACAAATTAAAGAATCAGTCAAAAAATAAACAGTCAACATGTTTTATAAATTTAACATTATACATGTTATTCTACACATGGAATTTGAAATTCGTTATCATGTGTTTGAACTACACTATCCACACAACAATAGACTTTTTGTTATTTTTTCACATGATAGCCTAAAAAGACTTGATATTGAACTTATTTGAATTTGAACTTACATGTACTTGAAAGACATAGTATTTCAGAAATTTTTGTTGTGTTGGAAGATTTTGTCAATGATCTATTAAAAAGTCACTATGAAATCTGCATGCACGACTGTCATCACAGTGCAAGCAAAAAAAAAAAAAAAAATCATAGCAGCCAAAACCATCATATCTTGCACTCAACTTGTCTGCATCACCCTCAGCAAGGTCCATGCCTTGAGAATCTATGTTTAAAAGAAGAGAAAGGAAGAAAGAAAACGAAAGAAAAAAGTGAAACAAGAAAAAATACAGAAATGCAATAAAATAACATTGGTAACATCCTGAAATTTTATGACACTCAAATAACATTTACTGTGCCTCATACAGAATGGCAAAAGTAGCTAGGGTTTCGATTGAATGAATACACACACAACTATCACAGATATGCAGAGCTGCTTTTCAGTGCTCAGTGATATGTAAACAACAGTTATAAATCAAGCAACAACAACAACAAATGTCTAGATTTTCATACACGAGACTTCGTCTCGCAGTTTCATTCTGATAACAAAAAATCTTTCTCTAAAGGCATGACCCACATGCAATCTGGGAATGTGATTACAAATAAAGACATTCCTTTGACGGAAATTTACATTCATATCAGCAAACACTAAATCGATTTTTTTTTTTTTTTGTTGTACAGCATTGTAACTTACTTCGTGTAAATTGGAGGTTCCGAGATAAAAATGAAATATGATTCAACAGGTTATGCAACAAGTCAGCTGCATTGCTATGCCAATGCATTTATCAATTTCATTTATTGATAGCAATACTGAAGCCCCAATTACGAACTACTAAGACTTCAGCATAAAAACAACATCCAAACAGGGTCTATAAATGCACTAGTTTCTTCATTACTTCTTTATAGAACAGTCCACATAAGAGGTGAGATGGCCTGTCACCTAGTCTACAATAATAGCTAGAATATGAAAGAATGAATTCCCTGCATCTCATAAGCCATCACCTGAAATTGGTTGACTTCAATCTTTATTGAAGTTGTTTATTTAGGGAAAGTCTTAATACTTTCAGATTTAATTATTTGAGAAAAGCATGCCTGTGTTCTTTTATATGTGACCGTGCACCTCAAAACGAACATAAAGTCGCACACACTGATTTTGCGTGAGGACTGAAAATAAATGAAATGGGTCAACCTAGCCGAACTTGACTTTTTCATATTTTTTGAAAGAGCGGGTCTTCTTTTACATTATGCTAAAATTTGGTATCATAAAACAAGCAGGAAAGTGGTTTTTTTTAGCAGTTTATCTCGAACATTTTTGGTAGAATAGTGTGATTAGGTGTGTCTTTAGAATCCCTTTTTCATTTCTGAAAAGCCTTGTCCACACTCTTCACTTTCAACTCTAATAACTTTTGAAAGGATAGTGCTACTACTTTGAAAGTTGGCATTAATTATGGACAGAATGTGTTAATGAGGCATGCTTAATTTCAGTTTAATCTGATAATCCCTTTATTGTTGTTACTCTGGTGGTTTACTTCCTGTTTTTTGTCCCATTCATCACACAGCCAGCACGGTTTGGTAAAGATTAAGTGCTTGAATAGACACTGTACTTCAGAGCCTCTTTTCTCAGTTCACACTTTTCCTGAGTTTGTGCTTTCTTTCCAATATTTAGATAGGTTAGGAGAGTCCGTTTGATTTGAGTTATACATCATTTTAAAGCTTAAAGTCTATTCTTTCAGAATATGGTCTTAACTAAAAATTCATGTCTGGCGACTTTTTGTTTGTTTTGAGGTGCAGGGTCACATATATGGATGTCAATAATTCAGTTTCTAGTCCATTGCTTGTTTTAAGAGCTAAAAAAAAGGATTGACCATACCAAATGAAGACAGTGGAATATCCATGTCAGGGACTTTTCCATTTGCACCTTGACCCTAGTCCTTCACTCTGAAATGGATGAAGTTCACCTGCTTTCTGGTCCTTGCCTGTTTGGAGTTTATTCAAATACAAGAACAGCTAAGATTATACAAACAAAACACAGAGTGTCTGACATGGTATGAATAGAAAGTATGTTAGAAATGGGTGTATTTCCAGCTTTCACTATAACTAGCAATAACATCAAACTAAAAAGCCCCACAACTGATGTTGAAAGATTGAATGATTTACTAGTATCAAGTGACAAGCTGTAATAAGGAGTTTTTACACGTTGAAATGATTAACTCTGCAGAATATTGGGTTTTTTCAACATTGTAATAGCAGGAAGTTGTTTCGATATAAGAAATGGGGGTTGTAATCACAAATAATCACTGTACATCAAAGAACAAGTTTGTTTTAGGAGCTATGAAGTAATTACTGAATATACCAAATAAAGACAGCAGGACGTCCATCCCAAAGTCACTTGACCATTTGATGAACACCTTGCTCTCCTGCCCTTACCTCTGAATTGGATGGAGTGTATCAGTCTGATTCTTGGCTGGGTGAAGTTCAGCTGCAGTCGCGCCATACACCTGGATGAGACTCAGCTGCAGCCTGTCTCTCTACATCTGGATGAAGTTCTACCATTGTCTGGTCCTTGACTGTTTAAAGTTCATTCAAATGCAAGGAGAGTTATATTTTTGGGTCTATATCATAATACAGATTAAAAGCATACACATGTAGTACAGTTTGCAGGGTGATTGAAGCATGTTGGAGATGCTTTTGGGGGCAGTCTCCATCAAAGAATCTATTTGCAACCAACAATGAACTGAGGAAATGCATAGTTGTGAAAAGGAGGTGTACTAGTTTCAAATCATAGTTAATGCAGGGTATTCCTGTTTGCAGCTTTGTAAGAGCATGAAAATATTTCAGTACTGAATTAAGGAAATTGAACAGTACACTATTGTATGTACTTTATAACTCAGTTTTGTTTCTAGTGCTAGGAAACAATCATTGACGATAACAAATGAAAACAGAGAAATACTTGTCAGTGTAATTGTCATCTGATGACTGATTGCTTTCAGCATTTTTTTTCTTTTTATGACAACTTTCCATCCTGATCCTCTTGACCCTTATACAGTATTTGCCCCTTCCCCCTCCCACAGGCCTAAATTGACTTCTTTAAATGAAGACAAGTGGGTCCACCCAGTTTCATGATATTAATCTTTTTGGTTTGATCAGTATGTCAAGTTAAAAAAAAAATGCATACAATTCCTAGAGGTGTCACTTTTGATTACAATATTATGACTACCAAAAAAAAAAAAGAATGCTTCTTTTCAATAATCTAGTTTGACATAACAACAACCATTGTTTCTTTTTAACTTCTCCTGACTGTGACTACGCAACTAAGAATTCAGAGACAATGTTGTAATTGCAGTTTTAGAAAATACACATAATGCTGTATAGTAGTTAAAAGTTTAAACTTAAACACTTGCATTTTGCCCTAGATGAATCTTGACGAGCTCGCTGGACTTCCATAGAAGTCTAGCTCTTGTGGGGACGTACTCAGCAGCTTGGTTCTGGGCCGGCTAAAGTTCAGCGGTCTGACTCTGGGCTTTGTAGCAAGGTTCAGAAGTCTGGTTGTAACACTGCAATCAATGATGTGAATACAAAATAAAAAGTGTGCATCACAGCTCTTGTTTGAGTATATGTGACCCGCTACAACAAAATGGTCCTAAAATCGCGCACGGTCGAAGCCGTGAAAATCGAGTTTGAAGTTAGAGCATCAAAATTGGTCAAAACTTCCGATTTTCTGAATTTGACATATTATTAGAGTCTGACATGTCTTCTATCATCTGTCGAAATTTTGAAGCAAAATGATGAAAGGAAAGGCCAAAAAAATAGCGTTTTTCTAGGCCATGTTTTTTGGCGTTTCAACGAAGCAGAAACTGGTTCGAACATTTGGATTGAGCGCCACAGATAGGCTCCGCCCCTAACAACGACCAGAGTGATCCCATTGGTCAGTTTGCTGCTTGCCGCTAACCGAAGCGTGAAGCTCGCAGACTGCCCAGTCGACTGGTGCGTGCGGGCGGGTTGCGCTATGCCTAGCCGCTTCTCCTGACATCCTGGTCACTGATTGGTCGGTGAGGAGACCGCCGACGCTGTGTTTGAATGAGCATTTCGGGGGTTGCTAGGGCTTAACTTCTACTGTTCGGAGTTGAATACTGACTCGCGTGTCTCTTGATTGTGATTGCGTCGCAAGGAGAACTTTTAGGGCGCTTTTCTCGAAACAGTGATTTCCCAGACGTCTTGACATGCTCTCTTTTAAACATCGATATCTCCGCAGCCGATTATTTTTATAAGACGTGTTATATATCAATTTAAAGCAGAAAGATTAGGGAATTGTATCATGCAATTTTCAAATAATCGACCTCGCCCGACTTTAGGATCATTTTGTTGTAGCGGGTCACATATAATTTGATACAGATGCCAGAAATAACATGTAATATATGTAACATATTATGTTACATGTATTACATGTTATTTCTGGCATCTGTATCAAATTTGAAATCTATTAACATGATTATGCACTACACATGTACACAGACCTTATTTTGTTGTTGTAGAAGTTTTTGATTATTGAACAAAAAGACAATTCATTTGTGTTGTCTCATTTCAACATGTAGGCCCATAGTTTGGGATTAATGACCTCAGATTATACTAGGTCTTATCAATGAGCATCCTGGTTACAAGGTCTACATCTACCTCAGATCTGTATCTATAAAGATAGATCTAGACACAGTTTTTTGTGGTCAGAATCTTTATGTTTATCTATCTACTGTAGATTTTATAAATAAATTCTTGCATAGTTTAGAGAAGTACACTAGTACAGTAGGTACACGTAACTACTAGTTTTACAGTGGTAGGATCTAGACCAAGTGGTATCTATTATTCATACACACATTGGCAGTATTGAGAAGAACTTGGATGACCACCTACACTAGCTTTGTCTTTGACTGCCATAGGGCCTACACTTTGTCAAATGCCTACAACATATTTTTGATATGTCTAAGGATTACCATCACCAAGAAGAAATCCTAAAGCTACACTATCAGCACCAGTTTTGCTAAACAATGATTAATACGCTGGTACCAACAGTCCCCAGGCCTGAGTTACACTGTCTGAGGAACCATTTGTACCATTATTATCCAGGGTACAGTTATATTGGCCTACCGTGGCTTTCCAGTGGGGCTGGACACGGTTAGGTCAGGGCCTGAAGTGCAGCCACAGTCAGACTCTGATCACTGACTGTTGTCATGTCATCATGAAATCGATTTGCTAAGATTTGTTGCCTGTTGTCTCCTAATACTATAGAGTGTTACTTCTAGTTCTACTACCGGTACTACTCCTTTACCAGCATTGAAGTACGGGCCTATAGATAGGCCCAGATTTGCTAGTGTAGGCCTGACTAAAGACTCTTATTCTTAAATTTCTACTACACCCAACCGTTATACCGTTATACCATTGGCATTTAGCTGGAAGTTAAACTAGATTCGTTGATCTAGAACCCCTAGGTAGGTCTAGGAATAAGAATAGGATAGACTATATAGTGTACGCCTATTAAAGACTCTTTATTCTTAAATGGTAAAACGGCTAGGTGTAGTAGAAATTTCTACTACAGTCCCTACACCTAACTGTTATACCATTTAAGAATAAGAGTCTCTAATTCTCCATCTAGGCCTAACGTTACACAGTCTATATTCTATCCTAGACCGCCAGGCCTAGGGGTTCTACACATTTCTCTAGATCAACGAATCTAGTTTAACTTCTAGTTTCTCAGTCCCAGCTCTAAACCACGATTTCAGACATTCTATAGATTTATTCTAGACTCTCTAGATAATACTAGTACTTGACAAATATTGGTTGTCACACTGTAACTCTCATTTCAAATGTAAAACAGTGTCTGACAGTGACACACAGATTCTCCGTGACATGCTAGGGTCAACAAGCAGATCTATGTATCCGGGGACTAGGATGCCTAGACCTTAAACAACGATCGTAAACATAGCGATTGAGGACAAAATGAATATTTGTACCTTTTCTGAATACTATCAGGGTACATTATATAAGTCCTAAAGACATTTAAAAACAAATTTATGAGAGGAAAAACTAAGAAATCTACATTTTCCTTCGATTACTTACGGAAGGGACTTGATATCGTCAGTTCGTAAACTTCTTACATGCAATTCACTCCATGCATAAACAAAAGCCGGCGAAGCGACGAACACGCTTTTCGTCAGTTCGTCAACTCTCGGTATGCCAAGGTCGGGATTGTTTACATTTAGATTTTCTCATTTTTCTCAAAAAATATGAGTTTTCATGGCACGAAATTTTGATAGTTGTTAGAGTACCTCAAAAGCAATCGTTTAGCTCTTTATGTGCCACGTTCGCACGTCCGACTCAGTCGACGGCGTGCCAACTTCGCATATTCTGCTCAACAAACAAAGCCGCCAAGACCGATCGATATTTAACCGTTAATTACTGCTAACCCCGCGGCACAATGAAAGTGTTTCTCGTGCTTTTGTTCCTCTCATATACGGCTTGCATTCTATGTGGTGATCGACTATCAAGCGATGTTCCCAACTAGATTAGCTCGTATATTCTAAGTTTCTGTCACGGTTTTATGCGCAAAAGTCATGCCTTTACAGTAATGTAGCAACTAGTCATTCAAAAGAAAAATTGAAAATAGAGTCGTCATACAATTTATATCGAAACAAAGCTTGGCATTCCTCTTTAACTTTGCCTACTATTATGCACATCTTAACAGAAATTTGTAGAAGTTATACAAATTGGAAAAAACAAAATTCTTTCTCGAAGCATGACTACCTTCGTGTCTCAGAATAACGTGGCACACAGGAGGTTTCCATTATGGCACATAAAGAGTTAATGACGAAAACTCAAAATAAAAAAAATCTGACCAAAATTTGGGTTTTTGTCACTTCGCCGTATCAGCGACGATATATACAAAACGTGAACAGTAGTTATAATGAAAATGTTTCCGGACTTTAGGAGAAATTTTCCGAAGAAAAATGTTTCCCAGGATATGGCGAACTAAAGGAGTATTGTCATAGCTCCAAGGATGTACGGTTTTGAATAGGTAATAATAAGAAATAATCTCCATTCGATAAATCATCAACGCTCAGAATTGACATTTCCCATAGGGTAGCAGAAGGACAGCTTTAGACTTTCGAGAACAGGCCGGCAAGGATGACGAAAGCAGATTCGCCCTTTATATTGGTACACTAATATTTGAAGAGTTTGTTTGCAAAAACCGATAAGTCCATATTTGCCAAATGGAGATATTTGCGATTAAAGGTCAAGAAAAATAAAGAGAATAATTAAAAAAATTTGCTTCTTTTGACCATAACTTCAAAAATATACCTTTATATGTAGTGACCAATATATCATTTAAAGGGTATTATTTTGTACTTTATGACAGAGATCGTACTTCAAAATCTTCAAAAATGGACTTATCGGTTTTTGCAAACAAACCCTTCATTTATGTCAGATTTCCACTCTTCCTAAGGGCGGACGTCCACTTGGGCGCGGACAAGCCCCGGAAGGGTTGCGGAAGCAAATTTTGTTATTTCGGCATCCTGTCCGCGACAGACGCGGAATAACTTTGTGAATCGGCTTGTCCTGGGACATTCCTAGGACTGTCCGCGGACTGTCCGCGGACTGTCCGCGGACTGACTGCGGACATTCCTAGGAATCTCTCCGGAAGAGCGCGAAATACCTCGGAATATGCTAATCGTAGCCGGGCAGCGCGGAAACATCTAGGATTACACCAGGAATGAACGCGGACAATCAGGATGCCTTCCGGACAACACAAGTTAGGCATGCGGACAAACTGCGGACAATACCAGGAAAATGGAAAGGTATAAATTTGGCGCTGACTTTGACTTTTCCTCATTAGACTGCTAGCCGTCGTTGATGCTCCTTGTTGTGCTTCCGCAGTAGCGGCTGATATTATATTAATATGATTGGTCAATATCATTTGATAAATGTGACCACCAAAAGTCGAAGAATAGGATTGTCTGCATGTCGGCTGACGACTCATTTTTTTTTTTTATTTGTCTCATCTGGGAGAACAATTTTTTCTCTGCCTATAGTCACCTGGATGATATTCGCAAACTTTTTGAACCATATATATATATATATATATATATATAAATGTAAATGTATATACATGTATATATATATATATATATATATATGTGTGTATATATAATCATGCTGATAAGGTAGTCCACGTGTGGGCAAGATAAAAAGATAAGTAACAAAACTGCAACAAAGTTCATGCTGTATTCACCAACGATTTATTTCTTCACAAGAAATAAACCGTTGGTGAATACAGCATGAACTTTGTAAAGTTCATGCTGTATTCACCAACGGTTTATTTCTTCACAAGAAATAAACCGTTGGTGAGTACAGCATGAACTTTGTTGCAGTTTTGTTACTTATTATATATATATATATATATATATATATATATATATATATATATATATATTCTTTATTCCCTTTTTTTAAGACATGTGCTTTATTCATCGTGAAGTATACACATGTTTTGTCTGATACTTCTGTAGAGCATGCCAAAATGATCCTAATCATTACATTTTTTTTCTTTCTCTGATATTTACCCTTGTGAATCTCTAACCCTCTCTTATTTTGATCACTTTTGAACATTTTCAAGTCCGAGAATTTTTTTTTCATGCTTAGAGCTTACTTGCCTATTGTCAATGAAGTGTAAAAATAGGGAAATATTTTTAACCTACTTTAATTTACTTTTTTTGGGGGGGGGGGTTCAGCTGGGCTGTCAAATTGGACAATCGAGTTTATTTGCAACTAAAACAAAAAGAGAAGAAAAAATATTAGATAATAACAACTACGAAAATCATTCAGGTAAAGAATATTTCTGAAATGATTTGTGATGCTTAATGTGTACTTAAATATATACACTCAGCAAAAAAAAAATAAGACAGAAATTTAACATTTTTTCGAGTTCATGATTTATTGCTTTTTCTCTCATTTCACTTGAATTTTGAAGTGACAGAAAATTCTTCATTTTCCTCAATCATCTTTATCTTTCATTGTTATTTTGAGCTTCAAAGATATTACATTGTAATGAGACCACAGGTATATCTTTGCAACTGAATTCATGCTTTTCAGTGTGATGAATTTGTCTTTTGTTCTAATATGTTGTATCATTAGAAAGCATTTACGTATGAATAACAACTTGTTCATTCAAATTCATGATTTTCTTCCGTCGAGATGTTTTCATTGCAACTGATTGACAAATTGCCCTACATCGACGTATATAATACATTAACATTTGGCCAAAAATTCTATGCTTTTTTTCTGAGTGTACTTCCACCTACTTTTGTGATTTTTCAGCTGGGCTGTCACATGGGACAACCTAGTTTGTTTGCAAATAAGATACGAAAACAACATAAAGGAAAATGTACTATAGTAAGTAATAGGAACCAGGAAAGTCACCCAGATGAAAAATAATGTCTGAAAAGATCAAATCAAAACAAACTTACTAGGAAGTTAGGGGGCTGATTTCACTTCTTTCTGGTTGCTTTTGGCACAGTCTCTACTACCTTATTCTTTGCCTTCTGGGACCGGAAATTCCTTAGATTTAACTGTTCTTCATCACTAGACGAAAGGTGTGCCTGTGATGGGGATATTTGCATGGGGGCCTCGCCTCCCTTCTTACTCATTTTACGTTTCATTGGCATGACGCTCGCGGAAAGTGTCGACATTTTCGAGTCTGGATCACAAAATTTCCGCATAGGTTCCGGACACTTGCATAATAGATCCGCATCGGCTCCGCGCTGTTCTAAAACATTCCTGGTGTCTTCCGCTTTCATTCGGGAAGCTTCCCCACACCGCGGGATTCTTTCCGGAGCGTGTGCGGAAGGAGCGGAAGGGTTCCGGACAAGCGGGACATCCTCAGGACATCGTCAGGACAAGTCGCCGAAGGTGTCAGGAAGTTCATTTCCGCGTCCAAATTTTGGTCTCGATCAAAATTTGGACGCGGAAATTTTTCTCTCTCCCGAAGGTGCGGAAACGCCCGGACATGTTTAGGACAGTGAGCGGACACGTTCAGGAACGTGCGGACAGGTTCCCGAAGGAGTGCGGAATACCAAATTTGCATTCCGGAGCTTGTCCGCGTCTTGTCCGCGCCCTAGTGGACGCCTGGTCTAATGAGCGATGGTAACAAAAAACCTCGAATTAACATGAAATTATGTTACGGATCTGACGTCACCGTTTTCACCTTTTCGTGTCTCATGTATTTGACTCCTCTAACCCATAACAAAACTTCGTGATATCGCACATCGAGAACGTGCAGTAATTAACTGGTATGCAAGTTATATTACTTGAGCATTACTCTAGACCAAATCAATGTAAAAGTATACTTTTGGGATCTTACCCTGTTTGAACTCAAACCCTTCACATAAGGCTGACAAAATCAGTTTCATCCAGAATATTGCTATAATAAAGGGTCTATGGACCCTTTCGATATTCCGAAAATGAAATAAGGCTCATAATTCCTAAAGTTTATTTGTTGATCTAAAATGATGTGTGGGTTGATATTCCGAAGGTGTGATGGCTTGAAAATGAAATTGCGTTCGTTTTTTCGAAGGTTCGTTAATACGAAAATGAAACAAGGTCCGGTTTTCCAGTGATTCATTAATTCAAAATGTAATAAGGTTTGTTAATCCCAGCATGAATTAAGCTTCGTCAATCCAACAATGAAGGTTCGTTAGTCCGAACACTATATCCATTTGTGAAGAAGCTGGTACTGTCGAGAAGACGGATGGTCATCGTTTCTGTAGATTAGTTATATGAGGTTGGAAAGGGGGTGATAATGATCAAGGGTGTACACAGTAGTCTTTCAGAGGGTATCATCAGTGCATGCATGCGTGACTTTTTTTTTTTTTTGGGGGGGGAGCCCTTATAGGTGGCCTCTTTTAATATTTGTTTCTATTTATACGTCATGCATGGCTCATCATAATGATGTCATAGATGACTATGGGAGCATACGGCGGAGAGGGAGAAATTGTTCATGTTTCTATGAAAAATGCAACTTGCAAATTGTACGATTGTATTCCAGTTCGCCAGTGAGTGTATCGTCGAGTTTGTGTATTTTCCACATCTCTCTCTCTCTCTCTCACACACACTCTCTGTGTTCTCGTTCAATTTTCATTGCGTAATAAGCCTATCATGCTTTTTGCTTTGTTCAAATTAATTCAAATTTATTTCATTTTTCGAAAAGAACATAAACATTTCGTGTTTTTTTTGTAACAGAGAATAAGGTTGCATAAATCAAAACAAAGTAAATTGAGAAAACATAATTGTGGAACCTTGGAGTAACAATAACAAAATATAACAGTCTTTTGTCTCTAAAACAAGTTCATTTCATCTTCGGAATTTGAACTTTCTTTCGTTTTTTGATTAACGATCCTTCGAATACCTTCGACAAAGAAAATGAAAGAACACAGTATTAATAAAATCATGTCGAGAAAGATGGGAAAAGTTTATTTCTGACAGATCTAAACAAATAAGTATCTCTACATATTCAACAATAGCTTTCCTCTAAACGAGATATTTCTGGTGAAAAAGTTGCCAAACGCTTCATTTGAGCCACACGGATCTTGACGGGTGCTTTGGACTCAGTCATAGATTTTGCGTGTTGCGCCCCACTTTCCCAACATGTCTTTTTTTTTTGTGCATCATCCACAAACTTGTTGTTGTTACTCAATTTAGCTTCACGCTTTTCTGCATAAGCATGCATTCCGAATGGACAAAAAGAGATGTCCTCATCTCCATTTTTATTTGTGCAGAGAATGTCAATCAGCATAGACTTCCCTTCACTAGTATACCTGTACGGCCATCTATAAGACTGGCGTCTCGTAATTACGGACTGCAAAGAATGCACTATGCTTCCCCGGGCCTTTGGCTTTGCAGGAATCCTTTTGCGTCGCAGATCTTCTCTTTTCCCTTTCACATGAAATGTTCCACGGACGGATTTTCCTATGACAGTGTGATCACCCACGAAATGCCTGTTTAATGTAGATGGTGCTTGTCAATAGAGATTGTTATCTTGACGGCAGATTTAATTGATATTTAGCAAATATCTTAGTAGATTTAATATGAAAATATAAAGTATTTCAAAGTAAAAAAACATACCAATTGGAAAAATTCGTAAATCACACTTTCAAAACCGACAATGACTGTGAATATCTCGTAGACTTTACAACAACAGTGAGAGGTTTGCTTGTGTTCGGCATTAATTTTGGAGTAGTTTCCATGTGCAGAACCCTCATATTTTTTCAAATGCATGTAGTGGCATTGACTGCTATCATTCTCTTAGCTGAAGTAAGATAAGATGTTGTACACCTCAAAATGAATGGGAAAGAATGGCAAAATACTATAATAATGTGAAAGAGACAGGGAAATTCTATTTTCCCTGAAAGAAAATATGTATTTTACCTAGGAGAGCAGAATAGAATTCTTTTGGGTTCTGCAATGTGTTTTGATTGACATTGGTGCTCAGCCAATGAAACCTCGATATTGAAGACTGGCAACTGTCATGCCACGCCCGGTTCCACGCCTCTATTCGGAGCTTTCTTACTAGACGTATTTTTAGTCAACTTGACTTCCACATCGTCGCGCCCTCTATTGACTGCCAATCAAGGACTGATTCAGGCTAAAAATACGTCGCCCGCTAGACTAAGTTTGACCACCCGACAGCGCTTTGCACATATCTCGCCCGTATTTTCCAGGATGTGCGCAACCATGTCAGATTTGTCGGAAGTTTTCAGCATGCCCAAAAGCTTGTTGCCCGCAGAGGTCCAAGCAATACACCAGTGGGGAGGCCCGTAGCTGCCGCAAGTCACAGACAGTTAACAAGTGTGAAATTCATAGGTCGACCGTAGACCTTCGCCGGACAGTTTAACGAGCATACTCTTCTGCTGGTTTCTTTAATTGTTTATTTTGTGTTTGTTTGTTTGTTTGTTGTTTCTTATGCCAAGTCATGGTGTCGATACTGCTGATATCCGTGTAGGTGGTCACTTTTGCAGGGATGGAACGAGCTATACGAGCAATTTGCATGCCTGTTTAGTGCCAGTTTTTCAGTCAGTGTCAGTGTCACCTTTGAGTTAGTTAGCTGAGAGTCGGCTGCGGCAAAGGCAATCGGGAGCTGTAGATTTTCGCGACGGGGACGTTAAGGGAAAAAACAAAACAAAAACAAACATGTTCTACGCATGCCCATGGTGGCGCATCAAGTCCATATATTTTTTGCGCACGTCGTCTGAGTTTTAATCATTTTTTTTTCTACTACACATTCTTGGCTATGTTACACCAATCATATGGGGGCGTCATTTTTTTTTTTTTTGATAAGTTGCGTCCGAGCGTAATCTAAACCTACTTTTCAGCAAGACGCAGGGAGAGAGGAGAACGTCCAACGCACCGAACGCCGAACTCAGCGCCGCAAATCTGAGGCTCCCGAATGACATTCTGTGTGGTCTCGTCCTTATTAAAGTCCTCCAGAGGGACTCCACAGAAATGTCAGCCGTAACATGCCTAACGCGCAACGCATGTGCCTTACTCTCATGTCACACGGAATACACTTAAGTATAACTGATTGCCTGAAGGAAAATCCACACCGAGCCTGCTTAGCTTTTCTGGAAATGTATCATAGGACCTAAAAGCCGTGTCACACCAGCCTTGGGTGCGACTTGCAAAGAACAGTTTTGACTACCCGGAGGTCCCCGTAAATGATCCGCACATGACAGTACCTAGCATGTATCTCAAAAGTAGTCGCCCGGAGGTGCGCACGCATATTTTTTTTTTTACCCGCAACCGTGTTTAGGCCTGTCACACCTTTCCGGGCAAGCTACTCGGGCTTGTAACGTGTAGGGATTTTCTAGCATACCGGACGTTCCTGAGGGCGGAAAAGGATTTGTGCGAGTCAGCGCATGTGTCTTACTTGCTGGACGCGTTATACTTGCGAGTATACTGTGTGACCTTTGTACCAGTCGCGTGGGGGCTGACAACTCAGTGAAGGAATTCCTCTAATGGAATGGCTGAAATCTCACAGAATTTCATTATCTTGGCTGCATACGGGACTGCGAAGTACCTGCGTGGGAATTGCCTGGGAAGTACTGCCGCTAAGGGTCTCCTACTGGCGTTCTGCGTGGACCTCTACGGGCATTCCCGCGACTCACCCGGAAAAAGTTTTGGTCATGCTCAAAACTTGGATGCGGTTAAATCGGACTTGCGTGAGCACCTCCGGGCAACTACGCGCTAGATACTATCAGGTGAGGACCACCTGCGGAGAGCTCCGGGGAGTAAATTTGTTTCCCCGCAAGTCAAGCCGCAGAAGTTCCCCCGTACGGTATGACAAGGCATGAATGAAAATTGCAAACATTCTTGTTCGCCCGCTGAAAATCTTCTACGTGCTTGAAACTACCTCCTCGCCACAAGCCCGCGTAGCTTGCCCGGAATGGTGTGACACGGCCTTCAAGGACCTGTCACACCTTTGCGGGCAACCTTGCGTGTGACCTGTGAAGAATCATTTTTGCTACCAGGAGGTCGTCTCAGAGGGCCCGCACAGGACAATACCTAGCACGTACCTCGCTCGTAGTTGTGGCACGAAAGTCCTGACTAAGAAAATCCGTGACAAACCTTATTGGGCAAGCTACGCGGGCTTGTAGCGAATAGTCATTTTCTAGCACGCAGGATTTTCTGCGGGCGGCAAGAATGTTTGCGAGTTTCGCATTTGTGTCTTACCTGCTAGGTGATTGTTACTTACCTTCTACTTGCGTGTATTTTTGCTGAACTGCGTGAGAGATTTGAAACCAATCCGTTTTTTTTTTATACGAGTGACGTACGGAAACTGCAAAGTACCTGCGTTGGAGTTGCGTGTAAGGTGCTGCCGGTAAACTGGTGTTCTGCACGTACCTCTGCCAGCAAACCCCCAACGACTCTTTCTGAACAAGTGTTGAGCATGCTCAAGTCCTTGTCATTCTGTATCTGGGGAAGTTTTGCGGGTTGGCTTGCGGGGGGGAAAATTTGGTACCCGGAGCTCTCCGCAGTTGGTCCGCACCTGACACTACCTAGTGCGTACCTTGCCCGTAGTTGCCTGGAGGTGGGCACGCAAATCCGATTCACCCGCATCCAAGTTTTGAACATTACCAAAATGTTTAGGTCTTTGAGTATCTGGTTTGCCCGCAGGGTTAGATACCTGCTAGGTATTGTCATGTTCGGGTCATCTGCGGGGATCTCCAGGTAGTAATTTCTTCTTTTTTTTTTTCTTAGTAAGTTGCACGCAAGGCTTGCCTGGAAAGGTGTGACACTCCCCTTTTTGTCTTACCTTTGCGTGCGCGGGCATGTTGCGTGTGGGTATTTTCCAGCACGCAAGACATGTTATTATTAGTATTATTATTATTCTATTTTTATTTTTTTTTATTTATCTTTTTTATTTTTTTAATAATTTATTTATTTTTATTTCTATTTCTATTTTTATTATTTTTATTTTTATTTATTTATTTATTTATTCATTCATTTTTTTTTTTTTTTTTGGGGGGGGGGGGGGGAGAATTTCCCATCCGCTAAGCTGCTGAACCCGTGCTATACTCACTTTCTACTTACGTGTATTCCTTGCCAGACGCATGGGTGGCGTGACAAATCGGTGAAGGAATCCCTCTAAAGGAATTTGACATTGCAGAGGTCCCACGCATTTTTCTTCTTTTCTTTTCTTTTTTTTTCTTTTCTTTTCTTTTCTTTTCTTTTCTTTTTTTTTTGCCGCTGCAAGCCGACTCTCTACCCTGCAAAAAGGCAGGACCTGACCCCCAGCATGCACGTGATGTCCTTGTACTGGGCTTGTACCAAGTCAAATGAAGACTGCCAAAGTTATACCTATATATAAGAAAGGGGAGAAAAATGATGTCAATAATTACAGACCAATATCGTTATTAACTTCAATTTCTAAAATTTTGGAAAGAATAGTATATATCCGAACTGTAAAATTTTTCAATATGAGTAATATATTTACGAATTTTCAATTTGGATTCAGAGAAAATCACAACACCACCCACGCTTTACTTACCTTTGTGGAAAAGATTACACATGCACTTGATACATTTTCGCATACAATAGGCATCTTCCTGGACTTCTCAAAGGCTTTTGATACGATTAATCACGGTATACTTCTTTCTAAGTTATCCCATTATGGTATTCGCGGAAAAGCCTTGCAATGGTTTACGAGTTATTTATCTGACAGATTTCAATATGTACATGTGAACAGTTTTGATTCTCCTATGAAGAAAATAGAATGTGGTGTTCCGCAAGGAAGTTTGTTAGGCCCACTGTTATTTATAGTTTACATTAATGATTTTTATAGATCTTCAGATAAACTCTCTTTCATATTATTCGCGGATGATTCCAATCTTTTTTATTCCCACCCTGACCCTAATACTTTGATTAGTACAGTGAATGATGAATTTAAGAATGTCTCACAATGGATATATGCAAATAAATTGTCACTGAATATTGAGAAGACAAAGTATATGTTTTTCAGTAATTCTTTAGATAGATTACCAGGTAATGTTATATTTGACACTACTCCCCTAGAAGAGGTTTCGTCTATTAAATTCTTAGGTGTTTGTGTTGATAATAAGTTATCATGGAAGTGTCACATAAACAATATATGTGACCCTGCACCTCAAAACAAACAAAAAGTCGCCAGACATGAATTTTTAGTTAAGACAATAATCTGAAAGAGCAGATTTTAAGCTTTAAAATGATGTATAACTCAAATCAAACGGACTCTCCTAACCTATCTAAATATTAGAAAGAAAGAAAAAACTCAGGAAAAGAGTGAACTGAGAAAAGAGGCTCTGAAGTACAGTGTCTATTCAAGCGCTTAATCTTTACCAAACCGTGCTGGCTGTGCGATGAATGGGACAAAAAACAGGAAGTAAGCCACCAGAGTAACAACAATGAAGAGATTATCAAATTAAACTGAAATTAAGCAGGCCTCATTAACACATTCTGTCCATAATTAATGCCAAATTTCAAAGCAGTAGCACTATTCTTTCAAAAGATATTAGAGTTGAAAGTGAAGAGTGTGGACAAGGTTTTTCAGAAATGAAAAAGGGATTCTAAAGACACACCTAATCACACTATTCTACCAAAAATGTTTGAGATAAACTGCAAAAAAACACACTTTCCTGCCCGTTTTATGATACCAAATTTTAGCATAATGTAAAGGAAGACCCGCTCTTTCAGAAAATATGAAAAAGTCAAGTTCGGCTAGGTTGACCCATTTCACTTAATTTCAGTCCTCACGCAAAATCAGTGTGTGCGACTTTATGTTCGTTTTGAGGTGCACGGTCACATATGTAAAGTAATTGCACGTAACATAGGCATAATGAATAGATTGAAATATTATCTTCCTTCTTCGGCTTTGATTACGCTTTATTCAAGTTTGGTATTGCCGTACTTGAATTACGGAATTCTTGCTGGGGGAATACATATTCGACATTGTTAGATAAACTTTTTCTTCTGCAAAAGATGGCGCTCAGAATTGTTTTTAACCTTCATATCCGAGCACATACTGACAAGCTTTTCCTTGAGCACAAAATTCTGAAAATAAAAGAGTTGTATTTGTTTCAACTTGGTCAATTTATGTTTAATTACAACTGCAATCATCTACCCAAAATATTTTATTCTTTATTTCACCGTAACAGCCACGTACATAACTATCCCACAAGACAATCTAAAGAATTTCATCTTCCCTTAGTTAGAACTGTACACACTCAAAATACATTTGTTTATACCGGACCCAGATTTTGGAATAGCTTAGATAATGATCTAAAAGAATCTGTGAAGTTAATTACATTTACGTATAAACTCAAAAAATATTTGTTTTCTAAATATACCAGTTAATTCTGTTCAATGAAAAAACCCGTCATGTTTCACTTTTCCTTGAGATTTTGTAGTGTGTCCACAGACCTTTTCCATCCCTCTCCTTTTCCTTCTCTATTCTTCCCTGCTCCTTTTTCCTCGTTCTTCGTTGTCCAGTATCTGTCTGAGTGCATTTCCTCAAATTCTGTTGTTTCTGTGTATTGTGTTATTGTTGTTGTTGTTGTCGTCGTTATGTTTTTTTTTGTGGCCGATTGCATATCTTCCTTTCCGTTCAATTTTCCTGGCACACCTGGCCCCATAGTGTCTGTGCCACAAATGTGATATGTTATATAGTTTATACGTTTGCATCCTTAAATCCTAGTAAGTATTGTTCATAGTATCAACATCATTATATCAATGAATAAAATGTACAATAGTATATAGAAGAATTTAAAATGAATATGTCTTATTGGTATAACAAATTGGTGCTGTTGTTGTTTTGTTCCAGTGTTCCACGTTTTACAAGCGTGGCTTTTTTAGTGGAACACTGTTTTCCATCATTGTGATTATTTACTATTTTTGTTGCCATGACAAAGTGCATTGTTTCTTTTTTACGATATCATTCGTGTATAATTTATATTGTATTAAAAAAAATCCTTTATCGGACGAGTGTAAGAGAAATGAAAAAAAAATTGTATCACTTTGGATTATGTCAACTTTTTCTTTTCTTTTCTTTGTGATGATGGAAATAAATAAACTATTGAACTATTGAACTATTGAACTTGTATAGCTTGCTCCTACAACGCAAAACTAATTAGCTTCTAGGATATTGGCAGTGTTGAACACCATTTCATGCTAGGAAAGCATCCGTATTATGTTCGTAGAATATCCGCAGATGACGCGCGGGTTTGGTGAAACCTACGTACTTCCAGCGGGTTAACTGCCTGTGACTTACAGCAGCTAACTACTTGTGTTCTGCGTGAACCTTTGCTGTTAATCCCCGCGCCTCACTCAAAACAGGTTTTTGTGAATTAATGAGATCATTTACACCTTCGAGGCCCCTTTTCATTTCTTTAAAATCATATGCACATTTAAATTTTCAACTCTATTAACTTTTAAGAAAACAATGTAAGTGCTTTGAAACTTCGTATTAAACATTGAGACAATTTGTAAATAGAGCATGCTAAATTCTATCATGATCTGATTGTCCCTTCCTTGTTGCTCAAGTTGACATTATTAGGTGATCCGAGTATCCTCTCGGATCACCTTCTGTATCTGTACGGATTCTTTCTTTGTTTATTTCTTTATTTCTCCCCCAAAGTTGTGCAGAGGTTAACTCAGAAAGTCCTCTACATATCAATACCATATATGTATCATGTCCCAAAGACGACAGATCTAATAAAATCAGAGTGACCAGTCGACCGTGACGTCACTATGACGTCATTATATAAAAAACATATTTTCATCCATAGTTCATTAATGGAATGGAATTTTTCAATGCAATTTACGTCCCATATAGTCCAAGTCAAGCTCATTCCACTCATATTCTCAAAATTCATCTCTACTCTTAAAACGTGCGCGTACGAGCGCGTTGAAATATTTACATCCTCCAATCGAGCTCATTTTTTTTTTTGCACACGTTTCAGACCATTTGGAGCATTTTTTGAAAAATTGAAAAAATCGGACGGACGCGTACGCGCGCGCGCATATACGCACGCACTGCTTATATGCAATAAAAATTTCCCCATTTTTTCACTTGGATCGGATGTTTGAAATGTCAAGGAATATTTCTACCAAGTTTCAAGTCAATCCGACTCAATATGACGTCATACGGGCCCGTCAAAGTTGAAATTCCGCGCGCGCGTCAATGACGATATACAGTGAAACTATGCCAAATAGCCGCCAATTTTAAATCCGATTTTACTCGTCAGGATGGACGGTGACCCCCCATTTTGTTTACATATTCTGAAAGCTGATGAGTTGTACATGTCATTTCGTGGGTTGGCAATGCTGGAAAAATGATTAAAAGATATCAAATTTCTTAATAAAATAAAAAAGTAAATTCTTAAAATGACGTCATCAAATTTCAAGTTCACTCGACCGTATCTCACTTATCCTTTGCCGATTTTCACCCAGATTTCAGTATGTTGTAGCTTATTAAATGTTTTTTCATACATAAGCCAACAAAAGTTTGATTGGATTGCGGCATTACCTCGTAAAAATGGATTAAATGAAATCTTGTCAAATTTGACCAGTTTACGTGTTATCTCTATGGGAGTGCACTTTTTCTGGAAATGAAAATTGACATGACTATCTTTTTCGAGCACTAGCTAACTCATCCTTCGATGAATTTCTCCCAGATTTTAATATGTTGTAGCTGATACTTTGGGCTATCGCAATTATGCCCTCTGTTTTTTCATACGACGTCGGCATTACGTCGAAAAACTTGGTTAAAATTGGCACTTGGCTTCCATGCAGCGTCATTTTTCTTAATATAAAGGGCCTATGGAGGATGAAATAGGTCAGTGCATAGCGCATCCGACTCGTAATCCTATAAAGGTCCCCGTTTCGAGGCTCACCCCTGCCAATATATATATATATATATATATTATATATGTGACCGTGCACCTCAAAACGAACATAAAGTCGCACACACTGATTTTGCGTGAGGACTGAAAATAAGTGAAATGGGTCAACCTAGCCGAACTTGACTTTTTCATATTTTCTGGAAGAGCGGGTCTTCTTTTACATTATGCTAAAATTTGGTATCATAAAACGGGCAGGAAAGTGTGTTTTTTAGCAATTTATCTCGTACATTTTTGGTAGAATAGTGTGATTAGGTGTGTCTTTAGAATCCCTTTTTCATTTCTGAAAAACCTTGTCCACACTCTTCACTTTCAACTCTAATAACTTTTGAAAGGATAGTGCTACTGCTTTGAAAGTTGGCATTAATTATGGACAGAATGTGTTAATGAGGCATGCCTAATTTCAGAATCCGATAATCTCTTCATTGTTGTTACTCTGGTGGTTTACTTTCTGTTTTTGTCCCATTCATCGCACAGCCAGCACGGTTTGGTAAAGATTAAGCGCTTGAATAGACACTGTACTTCAGAGCCTCTTTTCTCAGTTCACACTTCCTGAGTTTGTGCTTTCTTTCCAATATTTAGATAGGTTAGGAGAGTCCATTTGATTTGAGTTATACATCATTTTAAAGCTTAAAGTCTGCTCTTTCAGAATATGGTCTTAAATAAAAATTCATGTCTGGCGACTTTTTGTTTGTTTTGAGGTGCAGGGTCACATATATGTATATATATATTTGTAAACACTTTCTTTCTTCTTTTTCTTTAGTTAGTCTTATTCTTCCTTCCTAACTGTATCTTTTTATGAATTATTCTTTTTTATTATTTCTTCTTCCTTTCTTCCACTTTCTACAATGGCTTTCAACCCAATATTTTGCACATGTTTAAGTCATGTCACGAACATCATTTCATAAAATAACAACTACTTCCTCCGACACCATCTTGGGTAGATAAATTAGGGTCAAAGGTCAAAAGTGTTTAATCTTGGTAAATATACGTCCTATCTTTCCCACATTTTGCACACGTAAGGAACATGTTGGAAGAATCATTTCACAAAATAACAACTTTTTGCTCAGATGCCATCTTGGTTGTGTAAAGTGGGGTCAAAGGTCAAATATACTTCATTCTGTAATCTCATTAGTGTATATGGTATCACCGTCATATTTTGCACACACATGGACCTCGATAGAAGGATCATTTTGTAAAATAACGACGCTTTGGTCGGACGCAATTTTGGCTGTGCAAATGAGGTATTATCTCTATGGGAGCACTGTTCATTTTTTTCTGGAAATGAAAAATGACATGACTGTTTTATCGAGCACTAGCTAATTTTTCCTTCAATGAATTTCTCCCAGATTTGAATATGTTGTAGATGAAACTTTGGGCTATCGTTCATGTGATCCATATTCTTATTGGAAGTCGGGATTATGTCCAAAGACCTGGTTGAAATTGACGCTTAGCTTCAATGTCGGGAGATATGTCTTTCTTTCGGTGACTTTCTTTGCAACAGCTCAAGAAAAACACGCCCTTTAAATCCCACATTTTGCACATGTTTAGTCCATGTCAAGTACATATTTCTCATAAAATAACTAATTCATCATACACTGTCTTTTCTCGGTAAATTACGGTCAATGGTCATAACATTTATTTCCGAATATATCGGATCACCTAATTTGTCAGTGTTGACAATTATTGTACCTCTAGTATTTTTTTTGTGGTGTTCTTTTTTGTTTTTGTTTGTTTGTTTGTTTGTTCGTTTCGTTTTGTTTCGTTGTTTTATTTTTTCCATTCATCGCATAGTTAGTACAGTTTGGTAAAGACAAAGTGACCTACACTTCAGACTGTCTTTCTCTCAGTTCACACTTTTCCAGAGTGTATGCATATTTTCAAATACTTACATAGGTTACCAGAGTCCATTTGAATGAAGTTATGCATCATTCTAAAGCATAGAATCTGCTCTTTCAGAATCTGTCCTTATGTGAAATCCATCCTGGTGACTTTGAGTCGGTTTTATAATGCAGGGCCACGTTAACTTGTGTATCTATCTATCTATACGACCATTGACCGTCATGACCGTGTATCACAAAATCAACAAAAAGTCGCACACCTCGATTTTATGTGAGGAAACATTGATTTAAAAAAAAAAAATGTATGGGGCTGATTTGCAGACTTTTTATGCACAAATTTCCGTTTATATGTTGTTACCGCAAATATATGAATATTTATACGTATGTCAACATAGATGTCCATACAATCTTAATCCGCAGATCGACAGGGCAAGTACGGAGTGGCTGTATTCACAAACTGCCTGGCCACGTCTACCGTCCGTGACATTCAGGGAAGACAGTCCTTTGCAGATTGGAAACACGAATGTTGGAAAAATATTCAGCGACAAAAATCGAGTAAAGTTTCCGGTTTTTTTAGGAAATATTTTTCATGGTTGTAAAGGCAACAATATGTGGCTCCTGAAATATCATGCCTAATAAATCATACACGATGAGCTGAAGACACGCTGAAGACACTTTCAGGCTGTATTTTGAATGTTCATAGCAACTGTACCATATGGGCGTGTTTGTAGTACTGATCTGATGGAAATTGCTCAAAGCAGTTGTAACAACGTGGAGATAATGTGAAAGGGAAGAGAATGCTGTAAAAATGTGATATTACATGCCAAAAAGATCACTTTAAATACAATCACGAAGGGTTTGAAATGTACTCTGTATCATATGCTTTTGTTTTATCTATCAAGAAATAGCGCAAAAATAGCTACGACAAAATAATTACATGTAAGCGTTATGGTTTATTTGGTTTCTGAATAGTGATATGTATCCCAATTAATCATAAACTTCTTTCCTGACTTGAATTTCGCATTGTGATTTTCACGTTTCATCTGTGTTAGTTGTTCATTATCTATACTCAGTTTTTGTGTGATGATCAGAACCAAGACCCCGATTAAAAAAATAATAAAAATAGATAGATAAATAAATAAATAAATTATCAAAAGACGAAAAAATTAACGAAAGTCGACAGAGAGAAACTCCTCTTTGCTCACATATCTATTTATCAATACCATTACAATTACTTTCGTTTGCATTTGAATTTACCATTGTTTCATCGTATTCCTGGAAGTTGCATATCGTTAATTTTGTTTCATGTTCATAATATTGTAAACATCTTCATGCTTTATAACATAACATTCCAATGATCAGTCACTGTAAAGCAGATAACTGTAGATGTCATTAACTCCAAACTATCTGAAACGCTATTTCGCACATATTAAAAAGATGATAGATGGTATACCTTTTCCGTGGTTCTTATACTTAAAAAAGAAATGTTTTCTTTCAGAACTTTATTTAACACTAAAAGGGCATAAACATTTCCCTTGTTTGTGAGACCTTTGAGAATACCGTCATGTGGTTCTTTTTTTGTTGGAATTTTGTCGGGGAGTGGTAGCCGTTGCTCTGTCATGTGGACGAAGCTTGAAATTTGGAAATCATGCTTTTTTGAAAGCTCTATTCATAAACAACCTGGTATTCGAGTATCGTATTACATGCATTTTTTAACCGTTACACGATTAGGTTTTATCATTTACAATATCATTATTGGTTTGTATCGCAATGTGGACCTGTCACCCACACATCTAATACGATGCAGCTTTCTTATGTTTTAGAGAGCGGCCGACACAGCTGCACCCGTTGGCCACGAGAAAATTCTCTCCACCTCCATCCCAGTCCGTAGACAACCGCTCCCTGAATCTCTTCTTGTTCTTTCAGTCCTTCTTCTTTTTCCTTAAGGATTTTCTCATTGACTGCAAGTGTATAAACGGCAATTCCAATGTTACATCCTTGTCTGAGCGTTGGTTTTTCATAGTTCTTTCATACCAAAACATCAAAAAGGTCTCCAAAACTGCCAACTATTTGGATTGCAGAAGAAAATTTGCCGAAATGTGTGTATGTATAGTAGAAACAGATTATTTGAAATCAAAATGCATGCTGTTCAAAGTCATGGAGTGGCCGTTATAATGTACAACTCCGTCACTTTATTAACTCAAATACTAGGTGTTACAAAAAAACAATTTCCACTTTTGATCCTAAAAGTATGGTAGACAAGAAAAGAAGGACGATATTCATAAACAAGCTGTTTACATATTTCTGGAAAGCTTAAGTCTGTAGGAATATGAGTAATTAACTTTCAGAAGGTGATAACGTCTCTAGAACGATGGAGAGATGGTGTTTTGACACCCGTTCTAGACCACCTGAACCCGATCTGACGGCAAAATTTTGGTTACCAAAATTATGACGTCACGAAATGGACGAATCAGCCCGTCGCTGATGCGCTGTGCTACGCGGCACTGTGGTTCAAAGCGTGAATTCCGAATGATGACCTGAGTGCAGCGAGGTGTCTTGTTCACACGAGCATCGTCGTCGTGTGCCTGCTGCTGGTAAATCTCCTCCCACAGTCATCCTGAACGCAACTTGATCTCTGGTACATTCTAAGGGCAGCTAACTACTAGTGGAAGTAACCGTTGGACGTTTTCTACAAGCATTAGACCCTAGAACCTCTAACCTTACCACTAGTACAGTATTAGTCTATTACGTAGTAGGATGCTGACTCTTCACGACGTGTGTCATACCGCTAGCTAGCTAGAGGCCCATATCAAGAAAGTCATACCGAACACGGTCTGGTTTATTGCTATGGTGCGCTAAAGTAAATAATATTCGGTACTATAAAAACAATATGAAAATCAGAAATTTAGTACAAAATCAATGTCAAAATCAAGGGCATGAGCATCATGACATGAAGCCTCCGTTTTTTTGTTTTTTTTTGTTTTTGTTTTTTTTTGTTTTTGTTTTTGTTTTTTTACAAAATTATTAGCGGGCAAGTGATATTGTAACAGAACCAGACATGGTTCCTTTTGGCGCACCATAACAGAACACAACAACCCGGACGAACTCCAACCACACAGTGTGCTCGGTTGCCTCTTCCTTACTTCTTCTACCACCCCGAGTTTGCCTATATCAGAGTCAATGCCATTGTCACCACTAATTTTACTCTCGATGTCAAACTCCATGTCGTCCCGTACTATATAAGGTAAGAATTGGACGTTTTAATGTCTCAGCCAAGAAAGCAGATGCAACTAAAGACTGGCCAGACATTGCATCCCTAACAAAGAAATACGTGCTTTATGAATGGCGGAATCGGTGGTTCTGCCCCCCCCCCCCCCCAAGGAAAAACGCAGTATCTACATTCAGCTCTATTTCTCAAAAACCGAGATATTCACCATTTTATACTTTTGCCAAAGCCCCTGGAAAATATATTCTTTTGAAAAATTCCTTTATTGTGGAATTATAGTCTATCTAGCTACCAATTTTCCTGCAAAATATCATTTTGTGTTTTTGTTTTGTTTTTTAAGTTATTGATGAAAATGTAGATACTTTGGGGAAACCCCCAGCAATTGACTGATTTCCCCAAGGAAAAACGCAGTATCTACAAAGGAACGACTAGGATTAATTTTACTCATTATCATTGTTAATTATTCAACCTAGAATACATGTTTATACATTCAAAATGGATATTGGAAATAAATATGCATTGAAATTAATGGAGGGCGCCCTCTTTGAGCAAGGACGCCCTCTCTTGTCAAGTAATAAATTTCCTTAAAATGAACAAGAAATTACACAAAAACAACTACGTAAAGGCTAAATACACTATTTTTTATGCCTCCGCCCAGTTAGGCATTATGTTTTCTAGTTGTCCGTCCAGCCGTCCGTCTGTCCGTCCATACGTCCGAACATCCATCTGTCCGTCCGTCCGTCCGTCCATACGAGATTCTTGTAAACATGATATCTCAAGAGCTCCATGGTAGATGAGATGCTCTACCAGGAATAAATGATCTTATTAGATTTTGGCCGAGACCCACCCAAGTTCAAAGGTCAACGAACTTTGTCAAAAAAGGCTATTTTCACACCGTAAACACTATATCTTGAGAGCTCCTGAACGAATTTTCATCAAACTTGGTACAACAATGGTAAACCACTGTAAATGAGAAACACTAAGCTTTTTTTTTGCTTAATATTCCTTACAAAAATGTTCTTCATTATGCTTGAAATGCAAACGTTCATTTCTGTGCCAAAATAGAGTGGATAATGCCTCCCCCCCCCCCCCCCCCGAGACTAGGCTATTTAATATTTTACTATCAGTATCAATTATCAGACATATAGGTATAGCTAGCCTAGATACACCATATCAAGATTAGTCTAGATCTCAGTCCAGACATCCCATCTATTGATCTAGACCTAAATATATTTTAGTCTAGACTAGATAGATCTAGATTCTAGTAGTACTAGTCGCCTATGAAAGCATACCAATCACATTACAGCGCACAGGCAGTAGTGTAGACATGTCCTCAGACGAGGGGTGAGGATCCTAGGCTATATGTCCAGGTTCTTCTCCCATAATTATGTATGCATGTATACATCATTGTACAAGTATACATGATGCACCATCCTCCATCCCCCCATTTATGCCCCTAATTACAGAGCAGGCTTCATAACATTAACAAATAACAGATCGGTATTGGAACGTTTTACTTTTTCAGATTGCAGCTCAAACCTAAAAGGTAAGACATTCCCAGACCGATCTAGCTGTACGTGTTTAATATAAAGCTTGCCAGGGCTGTAATGTGATGCTACATGGCCTAGGCTACTAGCATCTAGATCTAGATCTGTACAGTCTAGGCTAGAGTGTAGACCAAAATAAATTTAAATCGGATTTCTAGACCTAGATCGATCTAGACTAGTTTTTATAATCGTTTATTCTAGGCTGGCTACCAGGCTACACTAGTCTACAGCCTCAGGCTATACATGCCCGATACTGACAGAAAAAAAATAGCTTAGATAGTTTAGTCTACACGAGACAGGACTCTTTAATTAGAAAAAAAGTACATCTAGGTCTAAGTTACATCCGCACTCTAGGCCTATTCCTTCTGGATCGAACCAAAGTTTTTAATGTGATATAAATTTGTAATGTAACTTTCTTACTTGTAAGTTGTAGCATGCAGCATGGGATCATGCATGCATTTTACGCAATCCAGACTCACTAGGGTCTAGATAAGAATTAAAACACGACTTATTCTTAACTGTCTCTATTTTGTCCATTTATCTATTTTTCACATTATCTAATGCCAGCTATTTAATTTTCTAAGTTTTAGTCCTAGACTTCTTAGTTTTATAAACAGGCCTGCCCTAGGCCTATTCTAGTCCTAGATTTTATCAAAAGAGGAGCAGTCTTTAAAATCATAGATGCATTGAGATTCAAATTGTTCTCTTTGCCTTTAAATTTGCATGCGTCATTCTTAAGTTATCTAAGTTTAAGTTAGACTACATGATACATCTGTCTAACTTAAGAATCAGAGGCTATAGATCTACTCTAAGTCTAGTCTAGTGACGTAAGTTACAAATTTTAAAGCAAGATGTGACTGCTTTTTTATGCTAACAAACGTGCATATCTCTTGTAACTTACAGGGAGGAAGAAGCAGCAACAATCTGCTAAAACGTTAGAAAAGAGAGGCAAGACTCTACTGTCTAGACAAGTCTTAGACTTAGACTTAGTCTGTATATCCTTTCGCCGAAACTTTCGGATTCGGAGCCTGAGGATTTTTGACTGGGGTCTAGGCCTAACAAAGTTACTTCACAACAAGTTAATAAGTTGCAACTGATTGACAAATTGCCCTACATCGACGTAAATAAGCACTGAATTGATCAGTGTTTTAGTAGTAGCCATGATAAAAAAAAAATCATGGGCGTACATACTCGAGCAGGATTCGAACCCACGACCTCCTGATCACCGGACAGGCGTCATCTCCACTAGACCATCGAGCTTTCGCCCGACAGCAAGTGTTGGTTCTAATCCTTATAGCATGCAGCGGGTACTGCTTTTGTTATTCAAATTTATGAAGTTCTTCCGTCGTGATGTTTCATTGCAACTGATTGACAAATTGCCCTACATCGACGTAAATAAGCACTGAATTGATCAGTGTTTTAGTAGTAGCCATGATAAAAAAAATCATGGGCGTACATACTCGAGCAGGATTCGAACCCACGACCTCCTGATCACCGGACAGGCGTCATCTCCACTAGACCATCGAAGTTACTAATGTACGCCCATGATTTTTTATCATGGCTACTACTAAAACACTGATCAATTCAGTGCTTATTTACGTCGATGTAGGGCAATTTGTCAATCAGTTGCAATGAAACATCACGACGGAAGAACCTCATAAATTTGAATAACAAAAGCAGTACCCGCTGCATGCTATAAGGATTAGAACCAACACTTGCTGTCGGGCGAAAGCTCGATGGTCTAGTGGAGATGACGCCTGTCCGGTGATCAGGAGGTCGTGGGTTCGAATCCTGCTCGAGTATGTACGCCCATGATTTTTTTTATCATGGCTACTACTAAAACACTGATCAATTCAGTGCTTATTTACGTCGATGTAGGGCAATTTGTCAATCAGTTGCAATGAAACATCACGACGGAAGAACTTCATAAATTTGAATAACAAAAGCAGTACCCGCTGCATGCTATAAGGATTAGAACCAACACTTGCTGTCGGGCGAAAGCTCGATGGTCTAGTGGAGATGACCCCTGTCCGGTGATCAGGAGGTCGTGGGTTCGAATCCTGCTCGAGTATGTACGCCCATGATTTTTTTTTATCATGACTACTACTAAAACACTGATCAATTCAGTGCTTATTTACGTCGATGTAGGGCAATTTGTCAATCAGTTGCAATGAAACATCACGACGGAAGAACTTCATAAATTTGAATAACAAAAGCAGTACCCGCTGCATGCTATAAGGATTAGAACCAACACTTGCTGTCGGGCGAAAGCTCGATGGTCTAGTGGAGATGACGCCTGTCCGGTGATCAGGAGGTCGTGGGTTCGAATCCTGCTCGAGTATGTACGCCCATGATTTTTTTTATCATGGCTACTACTAAAACACTGATCAATTCAGTGCTTATTTACGTCGATGTAGGGCAATTTGTCAATCAGTTGCAATGAAACATCACGACGGAAGAACTTCATAAATTTGAATAAGTTAATAAGTTATAATAAAAATAATATTGAAATAGTTTTAAATAACTTACTCATTATCTGCAGATAAATTTTACTTGAGGGCTAGGCTCACGAGTAATTTTCCCCGCGACAACATTTTGTTTTAATCCAAGTACTGTACATGCTGACTAGCCGGGCCCTGTGCTGACTGCATGCAACAGCAGCTTTTTGCTTGGGGAAAGTGCAAGTTAAGTGTAGATACTGCGTTTGGCAGTTACGGAAAAGTAGCTTTCCAAACATTTTTTTTCAAAAAACTGAATATGTCATATGAACAAGGATTGCCCACTAACTAAATTTATGCAACAAAAAAAAAAAAAGTGAAAATCGACAAAAATGTCAGATACTGCGTTTTTCCTTGGGGGCACAGATGTCCCGCTGCACTCGTAAAGGGCTTTGTCCATTTCGTGACGTCATATTTTAGGGCTCGAAAAAGACGGCTGTTCCGGAGCGAAAATTGGTGAAGTAAATCAATCAGTGTTTTAACTCGCGATTTCTCAGTGGCGCGTATATCTTTCAAAAAGTCACATTAACAAACCGTTTTAGGAAATATTTTCCTCTGCTTTGACACCTTCTTTTATATGATTTCATGATTTCAATGTCTCGTTCATCATACTTTAATAGTTTAAAAACTATAATAACACCAACATGTATAATATGTATCTATAAGAATAGCTGAATAGTGTACGGTTTTGTTTTAAAAATGATAGCATAAATCAGTTTCATTATATTCAAGATTTATTTTGAGTTAGGTTTCAGTATTTGGTCTGTGTTCAACCGTCCGTACAAAATGTTAATATTGTACAAGGTTCAATCCACTTATTTTGTATGTATGGGGATGTGTGATTAACTTTACTTTATGATTAATCATGGATTTAACGAAACTGATTCGTGCTCTCATATTCAAGTCACCTCCAACTAAATTATATGAAGAGTTTGTTCGCAAAAACCGATAAGTCCATATTTGCCAAATGGATATATTTGCAATTTAATGTCAAGAAAAATACAGAGAATAAGAATTTTTTTTTGCTTTTTTTGACCGTAACTTCAAAAATGTACCTTTCTATGTAGTGAATAATGTATCATTTAAAATTATTTTGTACTTTATGACTTCAAAATCTCAAAAATGGATTTATCGGCTTTTGCGAACAAACTGTTCATATATTATTTAGATATTAGTCATATAAATGACAGCGTTATCAGATCTATAGTTTTCGAACTATTAAGAATAAAAAGTGTGATTTTTTTGTGTGTAAAACCTAGTACTTGGGATATATTGTAACTCTTGGTTGTATTTGTACGAATAATAAATACGCATCTATTATGGCCCCATAATACACCTAGTCTATTTGTACCATATAGCCACCATGATTGCTGATCTTATCCACACTGTAAAAAATTTGTTTAGTTTCTAAACACCTAACTAAACACTTTTCTGTGACAGTTTAAAAACACTGCGACGCGTTTATTTTTTAAACATGTTTAGGAACTAAACACATGCTGTGTTTATTTTCAGCACACCTTAGGTGTTTATCACACACACATGTTTATGTTTTAAACGGTTATGATGTTTAAAAACTAAACACCTGCTCTGTTTATAGCCTAAACACCAAACGTTTACACCATAATCACTCACAGCGTTTAAATACTAAACACCGCACAGTCACATAATCACCCACAATGTTTAAGATCTAAACACTGAACCAAAAAATAAACATGACGCAATGTTTACAATGTAAACACTGCGACATGTTTATTCGCTGTGACAGATTAAAAACACTGCGACATGTTTATTTGCCATTTGAGTGTTTATTCTCAGAACACATGTCTGATTTTTAGATCGATCACAAAATTGCATACACTAAACATGTGACATGTTTACATATTAAACATCGCAGTTTCTCAGTGTTTATATGATACATGTTTACACGTTATACATGCTGAGTGTTTATATGAGACATGTTTACACATCATACATTCATACATGCTAATTTCTACGTGTTTAAATGAGACATGTTACTCATCATGCATGTTAATTCCCATGTAATTATTAATGTAAAGTGGATAGTTTCCACTTTTGCATGGAATGAGATAAACGCATAACATTACCCAGTGATGTACCAAATCATCAGCACACTTACATCGCATAATACCAGGGAAGACCTGGGTTAGCTTTCACAAACATTTTGGCTACAAGAGTCAAATGCAATTCTCTGAATGCAAGTTATCAAAACATCAGTCAAAGCTTGGGCAATATCTGATGAATAATAAGTTAAAATCCTTTAAAGGGGAAATCGAATCCAATCAATAAGATAAAAAAGAGTAAAATCTTATAAGTTTAACAGTAAGAATTTGAATGAAATCGGATGAAAAATAAGGAAGTTATAAAATTTTGAAGTTTTGCTAATTTCTGCAAAGCAGTTAAAAGTGGATATGAATATGCAAATGAGTGAGTTGACCATGTCATAACCTCACAATTTTCCATTGATCGTATACAAAAAAAAAAGATGAAATCCAATGTTTATGTTAATGAAATGTGAAACATTATGGTATCGCTGGTTGAATAACTTCAGAAAGTGATCAGTTAGATATATCAGGACTTGAGCCTCGGGAATGATTGCGTTTGAATGAAAAACTTGAAATTAAGTAAGTTGTGAGGGAATGACATGCCCATGTTGCCATTTGCATATTCATATTAACCATTCAAGAACTGTTTCCTCAAAAATTAGCTAAACTTCAAAATGTCATAACTTCCTTATTTTACATCCGATTTCGATCAAAATTTTACCAATGAACTCTTAATATTATGCTCTTTCTTATCAGACTAACTTGTATTTGGACTTGATTCCCCCTTTAGATATTGCCATGTTTTGCTATACGGCACCATACTGAGTTAAATGCAAGATACCTGGGAGTCACTGGCCTGTACCCGAAGACGTAAATGAAATTCTCTCCTATACACACAGTAAAGTTTATATATGCAGGAAATGGCATACAACACATTTTGGAGAAAAAAAATATTGCATTTAACAATTACTTTTCAGTCACATGTAATTCTTGGCCTGCTTTCAAGAATTGCCGTCTTTCTACTGTACTCAGAATTGTATTAAACAAACTAATAAACTTGTTGATTGTGAATTGCAACTCAACGCTTCGGAAGCTTGACATGTATGTAACACCTCCAGGAACATAACTGCAGTCTGTGAACAAATCCATGCCGACCTTGAAGATTGCATCAATTATTGGCAAAGTGCTTTGGGTACCCGAACCAGATTAGGCTCACGGCAAATTATACCATGCACAACACTATGGTCGTATTGGTACTGATCAGGAAGTGTAGATGATGCACTCCATCATAAAGAGACCAAAAAAAAAAAAGTTTTCACTGTATTTAGCCTGTGGTGAACATCTGCACTCCCTGATCAGTACCAATAATGGAACTTAAATACATACATGATATTGTTCTTTTCACTGCGACGATCACTGAAAGTACATGTAAGCTAACAGTACTGTATGGATTTTTCACTTTTGCTATTTTGAGAGAAATATTAGAATGTTAGTGGATTTCAAGGGGTGAGTGAGAAAAAACTTCTACAACTGTACCTTGCTAGAACCTTGGAGAAAGAAGTCAAACCCAATGGGTATACATGAATAGTCTATTAAAGTCTAATCAGTCTCATCATACTCCACATAATCATGGTATGGAGGGCTACTTTCAATCTCGACACAGCATAATTTTTGGTAAAGACAAGAGGATATGAACAAAGAAAAAATAATGCATTGCAACCGGAGGTGGGAGAGTATGCAAGGCTGTCATGAACACGCAATGTGATCAGCAAGACTCCTCCCTTGTCAATTTGTCAGTCAGTTGCAAGACTCCTCCCTATTCTCCATACATGTTGTACGACATTTCTAATACCTCTCTCCATGTGACGGATTTCAAGAATATCTCAGAAAGAAAATATTAACTACCGAATACTGCATTTCCTATCAGGTCTACAAGAAAATTGCAAATAATTCCAAACAAATACAACTACTGGCCTCTTATTTGCGTCCAATATCTGCTGATTGTATAGGAAGCACCTGAGGGAAAAAAATGAAATGGCAGATATTTTGATTTGATTTGTTTTGATTTCTATATTTTTTTTCTGCACAAGAATATAACAGAAAGCCAATCGAACAAAGTTCTTGAGTAATACCATTAACAGTGAATTACAAGGACATTGGTTGACGAATAAAATGAAGCGAATAAAACTGTTTTTCTTAATAGTACAAAACGATTTCGAGCAAGTGTCTTTACATATTAGATAAAATTACAATTTTACGTACCAGCTGTTAAAAAAAGACAATTACACATATCTATGAGCAATAAGAATGCAGGTGACCATTATCGTAAGCACAGAGGACAATAGAATCGCTTTGTTTTGGATATCCCTCCCATTTCAAAACCAATTTTCATCAAATAAGCATTGAATTCCTCTTCGAATTATATAGGCCCCCTACCTTCATATTTCTTTAGAGGTTCGATCGTCATTATGTAATACACACAAGCATACACACACACACGGAGAACTGAAGCCCCATCGCATACAAAACCCTATCATCCCCCATATGATTGACTTTACTAAGTATTCTAGTATACAGGTTTACATGCACACTGTCAGTGAAGAAAAAAACAATAGAAAGGTTGCTCTAACAGGTGGGATGCCTCCTAATAGGTCTGTAGTGCATCATGACGATGTGAGACATCACATGGCTAGCGGGAAAAAGATCATTAATATTCAAAATTGTTATCCATGGTTCATTTCTTTCATATGGCATGTAGGCCTATAGATATTCTGTATATCAGTATATCTTGCGATGTCCTTGTAATCCTCAGATGTTTGCACTTTTAGACGGGTTGTATAGAAGTAAGCGCATAAATTCTCATGCATCTTTCATTCTAATCCAGACAGGTTTGGCGTGATCCCTGATCAATTCTTCCACGACGTGCTGGTGCTGGTAAAAGAAATGATTACACAAGGAAAACAAATCAGTTGGCTTTGCAATACTATGGACCTAACTGCTCCCATAGGTTCTGAAAATGAATGGGTAGCAAAGAAGTTGACTGAATCCATAAGCAAGTTCAAATTAAAAGGAATGACAGAATCCCTTCGTCACATTAGCACTTAGTGTCTTGCGTCAGTTTTTACTTACCTTGCTGAATTTTCTGGACATAGTTCAAGTCTTTTTTGTTGTTGTTGTTGTTTCTTTCTTATTCATCATCATTATCAAGCAGAGTTACGACCATTACTGTATCCTTTGTCTCTTGGGTGAAGATTTTCACATCTGTAATTTACACTTTCAACAATATTTGCAATAAATCAATTTTCCATATTTATTTGAGGTAATGGAATGGATTAGGGAGTCGGGAGTAGGTCCCCCCCCCAAAAAAAAAAAAATCCAAACAAACAAACAAACAAACAAACAATTTAACAAACAGACAGACAAACAGAAGAACTTAAAGCATCTAAAATCTGCATTCTATGGAAAATCATTTACATGCCCTTTAAGTAGCACTGGGGGTACCACCTATCGTCACCCTAAGGATCTGTAGCTTGTTTATTCTAAAAATATAACTCAAATATGCCATAAATACTGCAGTTTTGAATGTCGTGACCGTCTCGTTGATTATGAATCTCCGTTTTAAAATAGCGCAATTTTAGTGCGTGCGTTCCGTTTTCTTCGCGCAGCTAAAAAGGGTACTTTGCGATCGGCACCTTAAATACAGGTGAATTTCACAGCCATGCGTCGTTACTGAGTGGATGTGTAATTGGAACGTTTTTAGCGTGGTTTGTTAGTTTGTTTTTGAGTTTGATTCTCGTTTCTTCGTTTTTATTGTCTTCATAGCTAATGACACTTAATCCCGCGCGTACCTTTTCGTTCTATACGCAAACAGCCATGATACGCAGGGTGCCGATGGGAAGGTACCCTGCCGATAGGTGGTACCCCTACCATACATAATCTTCATTGATTTAGGCTCTGCAATTTTGAGTACTTACTTGATTTCCACTTTCCACATGGGTAGTATACAGTGATGTACTATCCCCAGTTGATTCACTCTGCTGACTGCACCATGCCTCGTTCTCTGCCAGCAGAGGTAATGTCTTGCAGAATTTTTATACAGTCGTCAGGACATCATCGTCACCCACTTTGGTGCCATCGGCATCCCTTTCCAAGACATCCTAATGGATGGGCTTTACTTTCAATTTTCACCACCTGTTGAGTTATGAAAAATTTACAGGGAATAAAACTGAATTTCACTCAAAATATAGTCACTAACCCATCGTCATTCACATGAAAGATACTTCATAACTTCGTAAAAGATATAGTGAGTTTACCCGCTAGGCCGAGTTTACCCATGTACCGGTAATCTGTAGAGTGTAGGCCTATTGTAACGTTTACAACACTAACACGTTACAGTTAGAGCGTTCCCCGTTCTATAAACGTTAGATTTAGAAATAGAAAACTAGAACAAACGAGCAAAATCTTTAAGGGCGTAGCCTATTTCTACGCCTACTACAGTTTTACATTAAACGAGGGCAATTTTGCAATAAATCTTGTTATTCACTGACTTAGCAGGCTTAGCAGACTTACCGCTTTCATGCAGGCCGGCTAGGCTAGAACTTTATCGCTTCGACGCCATCTTAGCTAGATCCGCTCCTTGGCCTTTAGCTTTATGCATTGTAGTAGTGCAGTCGACGAGCGAGTCGTAGAGCAGATAAGTACAGTGTAGTGTACCAAGCAAGTACCAAGCCTAGAACGAATGCGCACGTACTGTAGGCCTACGCACATCACGCTGCTAGGGCAGCACCAGCCAGCCAATCAGACAGATCCATCCGTACAGGTACGTATACGCGCACATCTCCTTTCCCGCCAATTGTGCATTGATTATGGTCATAATATGCATAGCACGAGTGTGCGCTAGAAGCGCACGCACAGGGCACCACTGCACTGCGTGCGTTGTGGCCGCGGCCGTCATGTCACATGCGCTGCTGACTTGTAGAGTACGAGTATCACAGTGTTTATGTTAAACATGTGTATGGCAAGCCATACGGCTCACTGCGTCAGGTCACTACACGTACCTCGAAACACCTACGCGTGCCTGACCACACGTAACGCGTGGGTACACGTCACGTTACGTGTACCCACACGTCGCGTAACGCGTGCCCACGCCACACGTAACGTGTAGTGTGGGCACGCGTAACGCCAGGTCAGGCTTCACTGTACAAATTCCATAGGCGAGCCCGACCTGGCGTTACGCGTGCCCCCACCACACGTTACGTGTGGTGGGGGCACGCGTTACGCGACGCGTGGGTACACGTAACGTGACGTGTACCCACGCGTTACGTGTGGTCAGGCACGCGTAAGGTTTTGGAAATACGTGAGGTTTCTCAAACACCTCGTGTGGTCCAAAACAACTACACGTGCCTAACCTGACGTTACGTGTACCCACGCGTCACGTTACGCGTACCCACACGTCACGTAACGCGTGGTCAAGCACGCGTAACGCGACGCGTGGGTACACGTTACGCGACGTGTACCCTGGCGTAACGCGTGGTTGTACCTGGCGCTACGCGTAGTCCACCACGCGTTACGCGTGGGGTAGGCACACGTAACGTCAGGTTGACTACACGTAGTCAAGTGTACACAACGCCACGCCAGGCGCCTGAAAAATTAGCCTTGTTTCAGGATATGTTTTTGTTTTTTAATCTGCTATAGTCGATACGTGTCTAAATATTTTTGATGAGCTGAGATAACTTGTGTAGGGGAAAAATACGTGTCTAAATAATTTTGATGAGCTGAGATATCTTGTGTAGGGGATGAATATCTAAGTTATTGAATTATGATTTCATTATTTCATTTGGAATGAGAGTGTTTTGCTTTTTTACTTTGTGTCTTCTAAAATGAAATCGATACTTTTTAGTGTAGTCTGTTGAATTTTAATGAATAGGCCTATGGCGTTGATTTCACAGATTATGATTTTTGTGATTGTTTCTTATTTTTTATGTTATATATCCTATATGTGTAGGCATTTGTTTCATGTTACTTTCATTTGTTTTTACCGCTTCTTCAGTATACTGTTCTTCAGTATTACTTTGCACTGTTCCTTACAGTACCTGTACAGTATTTGGTCTACATAATGGTGATGAACATAGATGCCAGTTACGTTATTGTTTAATTTAGGTCGTTGGCTGAGCAATTAAATTTTTCCGTTTTAACCACAACTGGAAACTGATTGTTTGAGGAGAAAATGAAACAACCGGAGAGGGTCAGTTTAGCCACAGAGAGACTGAGAAAAAAAAGAGCAGGAAAAAGAAAGGGAGAGGGAGATCGGAAAGGAGAGGAGAGAAGAGAGCTTGTGGAGCAGAGAAAGGCAGAGAAAATTTGAGCTGCTACACACTGATGGACACAGTCACTCACACCTTACATACACACATAAACACACACACACACACACACACACACACACACACACACACACACAAACGATCACATACATACAATTCAGTTTTTTATATTACTTGATTACTACTTTCACTTTAACTTGTGGATCTAAGGAATATGGAATCTATCAGAAAAATTTGCCAGTTTCCAAGATTCCCCCTTTTATCACAATCACATGCATCAGATAACCATCACTGTCTTTCATGCAATCATTTCAACTCACAACAACAAAACAATTGTTCTCCTATCAAATTTTACAATGCTTTTTTAATCATATTTTTAATGAAATCCCCATTTTAATTATGTAATGCACATATCAATAAAATACAGTAATGCAATTACTGCCATGGTCCATATACTCATGCCACTTCTAGTATGTACCAATGAACATGCTTCTGATTCTTGGTCCAATTTCAGTTATATGTATTACAATGTGTACTTGAAATGTTGGTTTTGTTGCAATAACCTAATACAAGGCTGAACATTATCCTTGGTCTAGGGACAACAGTAATAGATGAACGGCCGGGTCACTGAAAATTTGTGAGTATTTCCATTGTTCTTACATGTCTTCCTTGCCTAGAAAATGGAAGTAGATCTCACGGCTCACTAATTGCGTGTATTTGAGCTATCGTCAAGTGTTGGCAGATCACTATTACTATTCACAGTTATTGAAAGTTATTTCTAAATTGCTTTGTTACAGTCATTGTGTGCATGTCGCAGTCTGTAAACAGTGAAGGATAAACATGTCACTCAAGGAACCTGGCACACCATTGCATTGTTCCCCAAAATCATCCAATTGGAAACAATGAAAACAAACATATATTTGGAGAATGAAACTATTCATTAGCACCACCAAACAAAATCTGGTGAAATTTTGTCACAGCTCTTAACCTTGCGACGAATGTCCATATCTGCGACAACTTTTACTCATTAATCAAACTGCTATACTTCTGCATTGAAAATCTTTTTATTAGTATTTTTGCAGTGGTTGTTTACTTTTCTTTTAAAGATTGAATGTATCCGACATAAGCTATCTATACACACACACACACACACACACACACACATGTATATATATATATATATATATATATATGTGGATGTATAACACATGTACACAAAATATAGATATATGCAGTGGCAGATCCAGGGTGCGCAACTGGCCTACACCACCCCCCCCCTTTATTTTTCGTTAAAAACACAAGATGTAAAAAGAAAAAAATGAAATGAAACCTGAAATTGGCACCAGGAATATTAGTTGTGCCCCCTCCCCTTTTACAGAATTCCTGGATCCACCCCTGATATGTATATTGACACATACATATCTAACCCTCCTCCCCCCCCCCCCCCCCCCCACAAACCCCAAATTGTGGCAAGGGGGTGACCAATGTTGTACAGAGGCGGATAAATGTTGGTCTGGTCTGTTAGCTTCTCTCTGTACTGGTCGGGGGTTAGGTAATTACATAGACACCAATCATCATCAACTTTCAATCCCAAAATTTTAAAAGGGGCCTAATATTTCTCCACAGGGGTGAGGACAAAATATAAACAAGGGTTCAATTTTATATAATTAACTCTAATGCTTCAAACAGCATATTTATTCACCGGCCTTCCCGTAGGCCTGAAATAATGAATGGCTCACAAACAATTTCCTTTTTACAACTCATGACACATTTTCTGCAAATGTATACGGAACGACATTTTGTCACCCTAGCAACACTAATCAATAATACATAATATAACTGGACCTCTCTCTCGCACTCATCTCTTTAATACTCATTAACAGGAGACTCTTTACGACCATTTTACTCTACGGAAGGGGAAGGGGTTTGGTTAGTTGGGTAAATGAAATGAGTGGGGGTGTGGCCATTTAGCTCGACGTCTGTTTGGTCGACTCATGAAGACCTCCGCATGTCGATCTCGTCATCGTCGATGAGCTGGGGTGTCCAGTCGGAAATCTGCCCTTATCACAAACTCATCAGCCGGTTCATCACCAGGGGCATGGGGAGTCCAGCATCAACACAGTCGCTGTTACTTTACTTTGCCCATGGACCTACTACAATAGGTCCATGCTTTGCCTCAGTCGGATGGAACGCTCCAACCATCATGACCATGACGCCAACAAACCAGTTGTCGCTCGAGTTCATTACACTCTGACTTTGGGCGAGCCGAATGAAATCATGTGAACAGTCCGATTAACATCATCGTGATGACGCTCACAGTTCTATGTCAGCGAGGTACACAGTGTCAGTGCAGGTTAATAATTAGTTTGGAGAGGACATGGTGGGTGAAGGAAGGGGGTTTCCAACTCTATCTGAGTGGTCTCCAACCAAAAATCTGCTCCTGTCTCCTCAAGCTTCACACAACTCTCAAAGTTCCAAAATTCTCTGACGCTCTTAATTGCTTCTCTACATAATGTGTAGGAGCTCGGTCAAATTTTGCTTGCCACTTCTCTCCTCTCAGCTCAGTCATTCACTAAGCTTGACACTCACCAAGTTTTGACACTCACCAAGTTTTGACACTCACAACTCTCAAACATGCTCTTTTATACCTAATTAACTATTCACATTTTCTTTTCCTACCACTATTTCATTTGGTTAAATCTGATCTTTGGGAGTGGTCTCCACAAAATAATTAAACCCCCATTGGTGACATGTCCCATTAGCTCCTCCCATTATTTTCTATGCAAAATCTTCTGTAGTGTTTCCTGTCAATTTCCGCTTGAATAATTATAATTAACGATATCAAACAAGGGGCAGGAGACAAAGAGCCAGTGCCCGCATTGCTCACCAATGGTCTCTAATTTGTTTGACTACTTCTTAAGACACCGGAATCAGTGCACATGAAAATTAGGGTGTGAGGCGCCTCCTCACACTAGTTACGTTCAGTTATTTGGAGTGGGGCTCTGGTGCTGAAGATTATGGACCTGTTATGGGGGAGTTGATTGCTAAACTCATAAACTGCTGTTAATCACTCTTTTCTTGGGAAGGGGCATTGACGACGAGAAAACAAAGGTAGTCTGACAGGAAGCAAAACAAAGGATTTCATCAGGGACCTCCCTGATTGCATAAACTCAAAGAAGGGGGCTGTATAGGGCTGTGTACTTTTGCGTCACCGGGCAATTTTGTGCGCTAGTAGCCACTGGGCTACACATACATGCACATATAAACATTCTTATTCACATAATTATGTCATTTGTTATCTGTGGCTTTCGCCATGTACAAAGCACAACCACAGTCTGCATATTTGATGCAGTCACATCATTAGTCATAAAAGCACATGATTTCATTACACTACTAGTATATGAGAAATGCATTATGCCCCACTAAAAAAATCTACTTGTTGCCAAACAATCATCTTGTCCTTTCCATACTGAATGCTTATATACATTTTACACTGTAGACCAAGAACAAAGCTGCGTGCACAATCACCATTTTATACACCGTCCCTTTAGTTAATGCTCTCAAAGTGAAAGAAATCGTCAGTTTTGAGTTATATTAAAGAGTAAATTCCAGAATGAAAGCACATCGTAAATTTGAAAAGGTAGATAATGAGAATGCATGCCTTGCTGAGTTTTGAAGAGACAGTCATATTATGTTACTCCTCAGAGATAATATGAAAGAGTTGTTCAATGTAAAATAGCAGAGCCTGTGAAAAAGTGCTAAAATTGAAATTATTTGCAAGACCTCTAGGACAGTTGGAGTTTCAGAACTGTAGTATACAATTTCACTTGCAGAGACAAACAACAACAACAACAGAAATCGATATTGACCTGCTATTGTGATTAGTTGCATGGTCAGATTATTCAATATAAGGAGCCATTACCGTCACTAAACTCTCAAGAAATGTTGAAACTAAGGCTCCCATTTCTGTGCATCAACATACCCTGGACATAGGGCACAGTTAAGTGATGAGATCATTTCTTGCCACAGAAATGAACAAAGCATGGCGCTGTAACATATATTCTATGTGGATGCTCCACACCATTCCTTGACTACTGGCTTAACCACACAAAGAATGACATTGTGCCTCATCATCTGTGTACTATACAAAGAATGAGCTCTTCCAGAAGGGAAATATCCACAAGATTCTTTGCGTGCTTAAATAGTACCACCTTCCAAGTTCAAGCTTGTCGAGTATGATGATTGAGTCAACTGAGTTATACCTTCAAAAGAGACAAGAAATTTCAAAAAAAAAAGTGGAAAAAGAGAATGAGATTATACTTCACACATAAAACATCTCCCAAGAATCTAACACATGTCTTGTGTTAAGATATATGCACTGAGATGTTAACCTCCCCATATTAAAGAAAAAAAAAACAACAAACAAATAAACAGGAAGATTTGACATAGCAAATATGAAAACTCTTGTGAAGGCCTATTTCATGCATTACAATAGGCCAAAAGATATCTGAATTATGTAGACTGCTGTAGTTGATCATTATCAGAAAATGAAGAACATTTTCATCTTTTAAGCAAAGTGAGACTTAATATGAGATGATGTCTCACCTCTTTATACACAGAATATGAAATAGATTTTTTAAAAAATGTCCTTTCAATGGAGTAAATCATTATTCATAGTCAAACTGCATTGCAAAATTCCTGCATATGAACTGCCATAAAGTGTTATTGTCTCATCATTATGTTATGCATTATTATTCTTATGTATTGTAAATAGTCTGTGCAGCTCTGCATTCATTTGTAGACACGTGTGCATTTCTGCCACCATATATCTGAAATTAAAATTTGCTTACCAGTAATTCATACCTATTGTGAGAATACCAATTGGGAAGTAAAAATTGGTATACACATGTTCTTGTGAGTTGGTTTGTGTGTGAATTCATTAAAATTATGATACATTTCCATAGCGTTGTACACTCATTCAATCATATTTCAACAGTTTAATGTATATGGCTTTCTCAACATCTTTAGATCAATAATAAATAATTACCAAGTGGCTAAATTCTTGTATGCAAGACAAATCCAATGCTCCAATAACCTAATGTTGCTATCAGTGCAAGTTCTTTTTTCTTACCTAATTGGTTAAGACACCAATAGGTCCTTTTAAAAAAAATAATAACTTCAAATGCCAAACTGACACTAGCTCGTGTTCTTGCATGACACAGGTAAGAACCCAGAATATGATATAAAGTATTGGTTTTAACCCTCACTATAAACTGTCAAGGAGGGGGCTAGAAGGTCCCCCTCGGCATTCCTAGCACTGTCGTCTTTGCAGAAAAACTATGGCTGTGATGTTTCACAACTTCTTCATTTCAAGTGTCTGCCGCATTCTCCCTTTAGAGACCAAATTTTAGATACCCAGGAGGAAATTGCATATAAAATATGTACATGCATGTCAGACCAAGATATGCTCAAAAACGTGATACAGTTGGAAAGAAATTTGTGCTTTCAGTCAAATTTCACAACAGCATGATTATTTTTGCTTATCTCGATTAAAATCAATGAATAACATCTTTTCATGCTCCGAATACTGTCAACTACAAATTGCAATCACACTGTTGAGATCTGGAGGGGGGGGGGGGGGGGGGCCTGGGAGGAGCCTAACTAAGATTACCCCCATCCATCCCTTCCCCCTCTTTTATCTTCCTAAACAGTTGAGGTTAACACAATGATAGTACTTTGGATGAGTTCACGTACTCAATGAAACACTCACCACATAACTCCTTGTTTTTCCAGCTACAGAAGAGCAAATGCACGTCAAGGAGATTGGCACTGTCTTGTTGAAGTATGGCTTGGCAATGGGTGGACTGATAGTCTCCCTCTGAATGTCGATCAATTCCCCAGCTGATGCATTTCTTGAGCTAATTCATAGTAATAAACACAAGAGTCAACCTTTCATAACTTCATTACACTCAACTTCAGCACAGTGGCAGGTGACAGATCACCCCCCCCCCCACAACAACAACAAATAAAATACTAAACCCAGGACAATGATATTCCCTGAAAGTATGAAATAGTCAACATCCCCAAGCATCTATGACTTGAAAGCCTGAAATTCATCAAACAAATCATATTTGTAGGGGTTTTAGTGCCCTCAAGCACTCAATAAAGGAGCCTGAAGATAGAGTAATGTCTCAACCTCATTCACACACTTTGAGTCATTTCTGTCACGAATATTATTTTCAATGAGGTAATATTCAGTAAACATCACATCACAAAATGTCTGCATATGAAATTTCAGAGTTCATATGCTGATTCATTAAACACTATACATGTACATGAGTACATGAGAATGTAATGTGCATTACATTCTCACGTACTGCAACTATGCCTTAAACCCATAAACTGCACACATGAAATTTGTAAACATGTATGCATTTCTGTCACAAGATTTGGAAATTGGTATTTGCTTAATTCATGCCTAATGAGAGATTACCAACTGGAAAGTGAAAACTTAATGTAAGCATGTACTTGTGTATTTCTTATTATTTTTTTATAAATTTTAATTTATTATCATTCATACAACATAAAGTTTTGACTGAATCTTAACACAAGTAATAAACAATACTGAGTGGCTAACTCTTCCACACAAGACAAATCTCATGGTGTAACAACAGTTCATATTTCCAGGGAGATGGGACTCACTATTGCAGGTTTCACTTTTGACCTATTTCTTTGGTAAAGGCGTCAAAAGGTGGTAAAAACAAACGAAGAAAAAAATGTTATCTCAAATGTTAAACTGTTTCTTACACTGTAGCTGTTTGCTCTGAACAGAAATATCCTCCCATATTCCATGTACAAGAACCCTGAACCTCGTGTAAATTTACAGGTTTACTTACTGTATAAATTCATTAGAAATTGTGACTCATAATACATTATATCAGTTGATGTACTTGATGACATACTCACCACTTAGCTACTTGCTTTTCTAGATTTTAATGAGCAAAACACACATGAGGAAGATTGGCAATGTCTGGGTGAAGCATGGACTGACAGTCTTCCTCTCAAGTCATGTCAATACAGTCCCAGGCACTTCTTGAGCTACATCATGGTGATAAGACACAATAGAAACTTTGATAATTCGATTGGACACAACTTCAGGACAGTGGTAAATGACAGATCACAACCCTTTGCCCAAACAAAAAAATAACAATCACTGTGGAAACTGAAATTCCATGAAAGTATGAAATAGTCAACATCCTCAGACAGCAACAACTTGACGTCCAAAAAATCATCAAGGCAAAGGATTTTGAGGAGTTAAGTGATTTAGAATAAGGGTAAAAGATCTAGATTAACCTTACAAAGTAGCATTCAAGGTTTATTGGCTTTGACTTGTGCCTACTGACTTAAGGATCACACACTACTCAGTCAACCTGAATGAAAAAGAAAAGCTTGTTTACTTGCCCATAACCGTCTATGATCACCTGTCATATGACATTTTTGTGTGAGTGGGAGAGGGTTGTGGGGAGAAGGAATGATCACAGATTGTTTTGTTACGAGAAATAGGAATGGGAAAGTGAAATTTGATGACCAAGAGGAGTATGATATTAGTTACTGACCAATGATAAACTTCCAATTGGGACACACATACATAATACGTCTACATTCATATCCACATTAGATATTCTGCAGACACAACATACTGTTTATAGTTTAAGAACTGATTCAGCCAGCAAAGTGAAGAAAAATAAAACATGTTACAAATATGCCACCTGACAGAAATTTGAACACCTCAAGATCCAATTTCATCATCTTGTGAGTAAATGCAGTTCACTGTATATTTTGATTTTCTGATTTTTCCTTTTTAATGGCATACATATTGGTAACACACTAACAACTGTTGTCAGCCCAAGATATCTTTAACATTTATCTTATCTTTTCTGACATGACGTACTGCTGCTATGGTCCAGGCTAACATCACAATCTTCTTTGACTTTATTACAGCAAAGTGGTTCCCAACCCTTTCTAATGTATTGATTTTAACTTCACATTTTTTTAAATGTGATCATACACAGCCATGTCGCTGTAAATGAAGTTGCGATGCCATATAATGCTTTGCACGGCGTCTGTTCAGGCTAGTGATCAGTAAAATAGTCTAGTCTAGGAAGATTACAGTGCTTATCAATAGATATTCTTTGCCTAAGAATTCAAAACATAAGTGAACTGGGGGGGGGGGGGGGGGGGGGGGGGGAGTAACGTGGCCCATGTGCATTGTATGTCATTAATTATGTGAAAATAAGCAATGTGTGAAGAATTTAAAAAAACAAAATATTATGCCTTTGCTAGTAATACAGTATGCTGGGGAAATACTCCATGTCTATTACATTCGTGTTCCACGAATCTCCAACGTACTGATCAACATACCTATATCATACATATTTACATATATATATATATATATACATGGATTCTATGATTCCAAAATATTACAGAATGACTATCCCAGTGACCTGTCATTAGCCAATTTTCCATGTCCAACCATAGATACGGCCAACATAATTTGTACTGGTGCCTCTGTTCCTTTTCATCATTGTTTAGCCTTGCATTGACTATAATTTTCAAGTCTCACCTTAAATATGCACTTTACAAATTTGATAATTTTCAGAATTATGAGGGTAAATACTACGTATAGATTCTACTGTACTGTCCAATTAGTCTTTTGCATACTCTTATACTGTATGAGTGTAACGTTAAACAGAATAGACTCTAGCAATATTTAGGCATATTCCTAGTCCTACTTGTTCACAATAAGTAGGTCTAACGCTAGGTCTACTAGTCTATTCATAGGAGCCTACTATTAGTACAAAATAAGGCGCTAATGTAGTTTGGTTCTGTGTAATTATTGAGATTTGGTCATGGATACGACGGTAGATCATCAGCGTCTATAGTATAACCCACAAGGTCACATATTCATTCATGGCAATCACGACGGGCGCGCTCCCCCAGAGCTTCGGCGGGCCACTCCGTCAGGAAAAGTGAAAGTACAACTACTACAAGGCTGGAACTTGGAAGACGGACAAGTCGAGTAATTTTGGAGTGTATTTTCTAATCGTGTACCTACAGTTTTCCTATTAACTGCAGTTCTGTATGACATGAGACACATTAGTGTAGTAGACAAATAGTTTGTATTGCTATTAATCAATATCAAAAAATCAAATGAACTTACTGTCACAGAGGGGTGCAATTCAATGTCGAGTACATTCAGAGTAGGCCTAGCTAGGTCGGATACTTCGCGTGCGGTGGTGCGGTACAGGGTACGTCTACATTCTTCAATGGGCATGCAGTCTGCCACAGCCAACGTTAGCTTACTGTATATCATATGAAAGGTAATTTATTGTCAATGGTGATGAAAATTATAAAAAGGCACGATTTGTAACAATGATAGATAAAAGATAATGATAATGTACTGTAGTCTGTAGACTGACTACTAAAGTATAGACCTGTATTACAATTTTTATTTTATTATTTTTTAAAGGATATAAAGCCTTGCGCACGGCTAACTTTCCAGTAGCCTGGCGGCCCCTTAGGGTACACTTGACTACGTGTAGTAACAAGCCGTTACGTGTGCCTACACCTCGCGTAACGCGTGGTGGAGTACGTGTAGTGCCAGGTACAACCACACGTTACGCCAGGGTACGCGTCGCGTAACGTGTACCCACACGTCGCGTAACGCGTGCCTCACCACACGTAACGTGTGGTATGGGTACGCGTAACGCCAGGTCGAGCTCGCCTATGGGCTTTGCACAGTGAAGCCTGACCTGGCGTTACGCGTGCCCCCACCACACGTTACGTGTGGTGAGGCACGCGTTACGCGACGTGTGGGTACACGTTACGCGACGTGTACCCTGGCGTAACGTGTGGTTGTACCTGGCACTACACGTACTCCACCACGCGTTACGCGAGGTGTAGGCACACGTAACGTCTGGTTACTACACGTAGTTAAGTGTACATTAACGCCACGCCAGGTTACTGGAAAGTTAGCCTTGTTTCAGGCTAAAAGTCTCAGTGCATATCTATTTAAAATAATGTTTTCACCAGAGCAGATATTCTGTCGGATAGGGGTGATATGATTGCTGGAAATCTGTTCATTCCGATTATGGCATGGTAACGGCAGGCCTCAGGGGCATAAAGAAAGGATGGGGGCCGGGGTGTTTTTATGAAAATCTGTTGATCCATGATCTATAAATAATAGGAAAACTTAAAAACAGTTTAACAAAAGCAATACCAGTTTGCCATGGTGACTTGTATATTGTCATTTAATTGTTTTAACAGACTGCAATTCTCCCACAGTAGTAATTACCAAGTAAATGAGAAATAATTCTACCACAAACATTTATTTATAAAAGTATCATACTTTACAAAGCTTCCTGAATTCCCATGCACAATAAATATGACAAGTCGTCTTTGTTATAGGCCCTATATACCTCCTTGCTTTATATGACAAAGTAATGCCTACCACAAGCCCTATGCTATCACAGTGTGATTGTAGTTCCTTTATCGAAGTGAGTAAAAAAAAAAGGAAAATGAACATAAAATGACATAATATTAAATGAAAAGTAAGAATTTAGGCTAAGCTTCTGCCCGCGGTCTATACAATCGGGATCGGAAATTATACAGGATTACTCTCTAAAAAAAAATCGAGTGAAAATATTCACTCTTAAAGGAGTGAATACAAAAAAAGAGTGAATTTAGAGTGAAATTGGAGTGAATTTTGAGTGAAAATGTTCATTTTCACTCATTTTGGAGTGACCACAGGGATCACTCGAAGATTTTGGAGTGATCCCTGAGGTCACTCTAAAACGAGTGAAAATGAACGTTTTCACTCAAAATTCACTCCAATTTCACTCTCAATTCACTCATTTTTGTATTCACTCCTTTAAGAGTGAATATTTTCACTCGATTTTTTTTAGAGAGTAAATGGGGAAACTAGATATAACCAGACATAATATATGCCATGACAATGTAAAGGGCTCGTGCTTATTACACCATGATCAGGGCGTGGACAGAAGGCTTGCACTCAAACATACACTAGGCAGGGATGCCAAGTTAAAAAAAAAAAAAACCAAAAAATTATGAGTGAGATATTCATTAATCGGCATCTCGGCATGCGAATATGCGCGCGAGCAAGGGTGTGGGAGGGGATTTGCCCCGGCCCCTCTGTGGCCAGAGTAGGGAGCTTTTTCAATTTCATCAGCTAGGTGCATACTTATAAGTGACTATCTTTTACTTATTTTGAAAGACAAAAGGGAAATATACCTTCATTTGCAACTATCACTTTAATCTTTTGAGCTATACTCATTATTATAGGCCCAAGTTCCAGACTTGGCCCGATGCGTGAGAAAAATGGGTGCCATGCGTGAGATTGTGAGATTGCCCCTAAATGATTGAGTCTCACGCATGCTTGAGACTTGATGGTAGCTCTGCATATAGGCCTAACATAACCGCATTATTCAAGATGGCACAACCAAAGAGTTTAGTCAGGAGAGATTACACATTACATTCGTATATGGAATCAGAGTGTATACTCTTTGGGCACAATTTAACACACTGATTCCATGTACGAATGCAATGTGTATGCGTTAGGCTGCGTTCACATAGAACTATTCGGTATTCGATATTCGCTATTCGCTATTCGCTATTCGCTATTCGAGCACCGAATATACACCATCACCCGCACCGTCAACTCACCATCCCATGTAGTGAGGATTTCTTCCTCCTACATCGCAGCAAATCTTATTAACAATTTCTAAACTGCATCAGAATGTCAGTCTACATGCTTATTTTTGCTAAAGGGCAAATCCAGACCAAAACTGTCATTATTTTATAAACGAGAGACGGTATACGCTGCAAGAAAATCGAACAAGCTCGATTCCCACTTTGCTATACTTTTCGCAGCTATTCGTACTTTCGAATAGTGCCCTCTTATGTGAACCGGTGTGAGGAAATCCTATCGTTGGATTCAAGCTATTCGCGTGCCCTCGAAAAAAGAGCCCGAATACCGGAATAGTATACTTCTATGTGAACGCAGCCTTAGACCTGACTGCATAGCAGATCACAATACAGTAATACAACGTAACGTCTTGTGAATAGCACCCTCTTGTGGCCACAGACGCATGATTGTACGCATACGGACTGTTATGCCATGAACCAGACACAGGCAGTGCAGTAAGGATATGCATAACCTTTCCAAAACATCACATTCTGGACACATGGACAATCGCACAACATCCGCTATTGACCTGGACATACAAATAAAACTTTACATATGGCTTTATTCCTATATACTTTCACCACCTGTTGTGGGTATATTAAATTACTAATAATTGGGGAATTCATCAGAATAATATGCCTGTATTCGAAATTCTCCCTCTCATCTACCTCACGCTTAGATTATCAGAACTGGGATGTAATAAATCACCATAATCACGTGCATCATAATTATATCAGTAGCTATCTGTCTTTTTTCTTCTTTTTTTTTTTGTTGCAATCACATCCGCTCACAGCAAACAACACTAAAACGAAAGATTTTTTTCTCTCAACACTGACAACGTATAGTTTTACTTTGAAGGCGTTTATGTGTGAGAATGTACTTGAGAAATGCAATATGTGGTACACGTCCTAAGAATAGAGTAATACAATAATTACCTGAAAGTTCATAATGCTAAATGACAGTAGTTGCATGCTGGAGCCCATCCTTAAACTGCAGTCTAACTATTGTTGGTCCAACTTTATCTATTTTATTCTTCTAAACTGGTGCAACGCGTCATACAAGGCTGGACATTACATTTTCGCCGTGGCCCCGGTACAACAGAGAAAGGTGATCGGGTCACAGGAATCTGTGAGAGTGTATTTGCACATCTTCCTTGCAAAGAAAAAGTGAAGAACAACACATAGGTCACATACTGCATGCATTCCAGCTAGATGCTTCTCGACAAGACCAATGTTACCAGAGCACCATTAGTCTCCCATGGCCAACCTCGGTCTGTTGTGATACAGCCAAACCCGCTATTCCTTTTTTCTCTAATGGCCAAATTGGACAATAAAATTATCTATTAATGACAAAAATGGACGTATGTATACCCCCAACGTTAATAATTTTCATGAACATAATGTGTCATGGGGGAAAAAAACTGTTCATATCTCAGTTCATCATATTGATGTGGTATGACTTTATGAACTTTGTCAAAGTGCATGTTATTCGAATTATGTTAATGACGCCATTTAAGCACTTTTTCATAGTAATATACTTATACCATGGTACCTGCCAAATTTGACATTATTATCATGGTCCATAAATTGCATTATTTCTTCATGAATTTCACTTCGTAGGTATGGCTTTCTTTCTATCTTCAAACTCACAAAACATTTATGAAACCCTTTGCTATACCTGCAGTCTCTTCACCTAATTTTTATGACTTTTGACTGTTATTGACCGATATTTGATGACATTTTGTTTTCTTCCTGTTTAGGGGCATTCAAAATATTAAATTTGATGCAACAAGAAACATTTATGTTCAGCCTTCCCTAATGGACGCACAGTCATTGTGTACTGTGTACTTGTAGAAAATAAAATGATGTGACCGTGCATCACAAAACCAACAAAAGGTCGCAACCCTTAATTTTACATTAGGACTCAATGAAACGCTCATCTGTTTCACCATTCAGTGCTGAAACATGCAGGCAAACCAGATCAATCTTAAGTCTTTCACATACACTATTTCTCATAAGTTTGGGGTCATTATACATGCATGGTAAAGTGTGTTTTCAGCAGTTTTTCTACAACCTCTTTTTTGTTGTAAAGTGAGGGAGATCATTTAGTATGTTTCAGCATGGAAATCCCATAGCATCTTCCAAACCCTTAGACACACTCTTCGCTTTGAACTGTAACAAGGAATGCTACTGCTTGTAAAGTTGGCATCAATATACAATAGCCTGGACAGAATATGTTACTAGAGCATGCTCTATTTCAGCTTAATCTGATAATGCCTTCGTTGTTGTTGATCCTGTGGTTTAGATCCCGTTTTGTCCCATTCCACGGCACAGCTATGTATACTGTTTGGTGAAGATTTAAAAAGCGCATGAATACACCCATTACTTCAGATCTTCTTTCCTCAGTTCACACTTTTCAACAATGTGTGATTTCTTTCCAATAGTTAGATTAGTTAGGAGAGTCCATTTGAATTGAATACATCATTTAAAGCTCAGAGTGTGTTCTTTTAGAATTTGCCCTAAACCTAAGAAATTCATGTCTTGTGACTTTTTGTCGGTTTTGAGATTCAGGGTCTCAAAAAGATAAATGAAAGAGAAACACAAAAGAAAACCGATATCATTATCTATGTCTCGTATTTATCGCATTTGAATTGTGCTTCGATATCGTATATCATTCCTGCTTAATGAAAATAAAGAATATGTCATTGTTTTTCTTCGATGGATAGATTCATGTTTGGTAGACATGCCGATATCAATGTACACAGGAGCGGATCCAAGAATTCCATAAAAAGGGGGGTCCATTGGCTGACGTTGTCTTTTCATTTCTATCGTTTTAACAAAAACAAAATAAAAGAGGCGGGACACGCTCGGTGCGCCCACCTCTGCTGGATCCCTAACAGGTACATTAATGTAGATTGAATTGATGAAAATGTTCGGTTCTTTCCAAGTGCTAGTAGAAAACCTGCAAGGGCTTCAATCTCTTTGGGCCTGTTTTTACAAAGCTAAAGCCCTCACTATGATAATACAACTGCTATACAGATGACATAAGCAGATGCCACTGTCGGCATCTAATGACAAGAATTCGCCATGATAGGATGGAGTGGTATGAAAGAAGCTTTCTGAATAGCCAGCATCAACGCAGACTCTGTTATGGTGCGTGTGTTAAAAACGGAAGACTGAGTGATTTTTCAGCACCATCGTCGAAATTATGGATTGTTTTGTCCACTTTTTTTTTTCGTATATACGGAGCCCAGGGAGAGACATGTGAAAAAATATTTCTATTTCATCAAAGCAAGATATAATTATCTCTTATCAGATGAGATATTGTGTCATTTTGATGAGATATTTTCTTAATTTCATGAGAGTAGCAAGTCAGTTCTTTTTAAATGCGATTATTGACAATACCGGTATTAAGCTACACAGAAATTGAGTAGTTCCATGACATGGGTCCAAAAAGAAAGAATTTCGACCTTCTGCCGGAATTAAACTGACCTGAAAGAAAAACAACAATAACTAGCAATCTGCCAAATAGAGATTCAAATTGGCAAGTGTTTATTATGTTAGTTATGATTAGGACGTATACAGAAAACTTCAGTTGATTGTTGTTCACATGTATACCACATAATACATGTACATGACGGCACAACTCAAATTTATTACCAAAAAATATACACAAAAATGAACGAATGCAAATCATAATCTCTGCAGGCAGCACATGCAGCATACATAATAATATTACAACTTGAATTTCTACAGTGCATTTAGAATAAAACTTTCATGTTATCATTTTCATCAACAAATATTTGTGGAAGAAGAATTTGTAAATGGCTTTATAATTATTATTGTGCGTGAATTACAATCCAAAAATACTGAATGATAGACGTGCCACTCCATGGTACCGTTTCATGAAAGTTGTCAGAGCTGACAAGTTGTTAAGTCTAACTAAATTGATGAAACATCCCCCAGGAACCCATACCATAATTATGTTTTTTTTTTCTTTATCATCCAATTAGAAACAATAATACAAAATTAAATGGTTCAAAGACAGAATCTCCCGCATCACATCACCTACACAGGATATCTCAGCTCATGAAAAATAATTAGACACGTATAGTCTATAGCAAATAAAAAAAAAAGACATGTCCTGAAACAAGGCTAATTTTTCAGGAGCCTGGCGTGGCGAAGTGTACACTTGACTACGTGTAGTCAACTTGACGTTACGTGTGCCTACACCTCGCGTAACGCGTGGTGGACTACGTGTAGTGCCAGGTACAACCACACGTTACGCCAGGGTACACGTCGCGTAACGTGTACCCACACGTCGCGTAACGCGTGCCCACACCACACGTAACGTGTGATGTGGGTACGCGTAACGCCAGGTCGGGCTCGCCTATGGGTTTTGCACAGTGAAGCCTGATCTGGCGTTACGCGTACCCACACCACACGTTACGTGTGGTGTGGGCACGCGTTACGCGACGTGTGGGTACACGTTACGCGACGTGTACCCTGGCGTAACGTGTGGTTGTACCTGGCGCTACACGTAGTCCACCACGCGTTACGCGAGGTGCAGGCACACGTAACGTCAGGTTAACTACACGTAGTCAAGTGTACACGACGCCACGCCAGGCTACTGGAAAGTTAGCCGTGCGTAAGGCTTATAGCCTTTTAAAAAATAATAAAATGAAAATTGTAATACAGGTCTATACTTTAGTAGTCAGTCTACAGACAACAGTACATTATCATAATCTTTTATCTATCATTCTTACAAATCGTGCCTTATTATCATTTTTATCACCATTGACAAATTACCTTTCATATGAAATAAGCTAACGTTGGCTGTGGCGGACTAGACTGCCGATTGAAGACACGTATAACGTAACTACAGACAGACGTATGGCAGGATTGTACCGCACGAATTGCGAAGTAACGGATCTACTCTGGGCAGTGTACTCGACATTGCACCCTTCTGTGACAGTAAGTTCATTTGATTATTTTTCGCCCATGATATTTATTAATAGCAATACAAACTATTGGTCTACCACACTAATGTGTCTCATGTCATACAGAATTGCAGTTAATACGAAAACTGTAGGTACACGATTAGAAAATGCACTCCAAAATTACTCGACTTGTCCGTCTTCCAGCCCTGTACTTTCACTTTTCCTGACTGTGTAGCCCGCCGAAGCTCTGGGGGAGCACGCCCGTCGTGATTGCCATGAATGGATATGTGGCCTTGTGGGTTGTGTATAGGTAGCCTATAGGCGCTGATGATGTACCGTCGTATCCATGACCAAATCTCAATAATTACACAGAACCAAACTACATCAGCGCCTTATTTTGTACTAGTACTGTAGTAGGCTCCTATATAAATAGACCTAGACCTACTTATTGTGAACAAGTAGGAATAGGCCTAAATATTGTTATTCTGTTTTCAGCAAGTGTAATACAATGTAACGTTAGATCTACATGTTTGACGTACGACAGTATGCAAAAGACAAATTAGACAGTACAGTAGAATCTATACCTAGTATTTACCCTCATAATTCTCAAAATTATCAAATTTGTAAAGTGCATATTAAGGTGAGACTTGAAAATTATAGTCAATGCAAGGCCAAACAATGATGAAAAGGAACAGAGGCACCGGTACAGATTATGTTGGCCATCTATGGTTGGACATGGAAAATTGACAGGTCATTGGGATAGTCATTCTGTGATTTTTTTTTCTTTTTTGGTAATTTCCATGATCATGGAATCCATGCATATATATGTATATATGTATGATATAGAGTTCTAGGTAATGTATGTTGATCAGTACGTTGGGGATTCTTGGAACAGCAGAACAATTTACTTATCAACTGATAGACATGGAGTATTTCCCCAGCATACTAGCAAAGGCATAATATTTTGCTTTTTTTTTAAATTCTTCACACATTGCTTATCTTCACATAATGACATACAATGCACATGGGGCATGTTACTTTTTCCCCCCAGTTCACTTATGTTTTGAATTCTTAGGCAAAGAATATCTATTGATAAGTACTGTAATCTTCCTAGACTTATTTTACTGATCACTAGCCTGAACAGACGCCGTGCAAGAATGCAAAGCATATGGCATCGCAACTTCATTTACAGCGGCATGGCTGTGTATGATCACATTAAAAAAATGTGAAGTTAAATTCAATACAGTAGAAAGGGTTGGGAACCACTTTGCTGTAATAAAGTCAAAGAAAGATTGTGATGTCAGCCTGGACCATAGCAGCAGTATATCATTTCAGAAAAGATAAGATAAATATAATGATATCTTGGGCTGACAACAGTTATTAGTGTATTGCCAATATGTATGCCATTAAAAAGGAAAAATCAAAAAATTAAAATATACAGTGAACTGCATTTACTCAAAGATGAGGAAATTTGATCTTGAGGTGTTCAAATTTCTGTCAGGTGGCATATATGTAACATGTTTTATTTTTCTTCACTTTGCTGACTGAATCAGTTCTTAAACTATAAACAGTATGTTGTGTCTGCAGAATATCTAATGTGGATATGAATGTAGAGGTATTATGTATGTGTGTCCCAATTGGAAGTTTATCATTGGTCAGTAACTAATATCATACTCCTCTTGGTCATCACATTTCACTTTCCCATTCCTATTTCTCGTAACAAAACAATATGTGATCATTCCTTCTCCCCACAACCCTCTCCCATCACTCACACAAAAATGTCATATGACAGGTGATCATAGACGGTTATGGGCAAGTAAACAAGCTTTTCTTTTTAATTCAGGTTGACTGAGTAGTGTGTGATCCTTAAGTCAGTGGGCACAAGTCAAAGCCAATAAACCTTGAATGCTACTTTGTAAGGTTAATCTAGATCTTTTACCCTTATTCTAAATTACTTAACTCCTCAAAATCCTTTGCCTTGATGAATTTTTTGGACGTCAAGTTATTGCTGTCTGAGGATCTTGACTTTTTCATATTTTCATTGAATTTCAGTTTCCACAGTGATTGTTGTTGTTGTTGTTGTTGTTGTTTTTTTTTTGGGGGGGGGGGGGGGCAAAGGGTTGTGATCTGCCATTTACCACTGTCCTGAAGTTGTGTACAATCAAATTATCAAAGTTACTGTTGTGTCTTATCACCATGATGTAGCTCAAGAAGTGACTGGGACTGTATTGACATGAATTGAGAGGAAGACTGTCAGTCCATGCTTCACCCAGACAGTGCCAATCTTACCGATGTGTGTTTTGCTCATTAAAATCTGGAAAAGCAAGTGATAGCTTAGTGGTGAGTATATCATCAAGTACATCAACCGCTATAATGTATTATGAATCACAATTTCTAATGAAGTTATACAGTAGGTAAAACTGTATTTTTACGAGGTTCAGGGTTCTTGTACATGGAATATGGGAGGATGTTTCTGTTCAGAGCAAACAGCTACAGGGTAAGAATCAGTTTAACATTTGAGATAATTTTTTTTTTATTTCCTTTTTTTTTAGCACCTTTTGGTGCCTTTACCAAAGAAATGGATCAAAAGCCAAGCCTGCAATACTGAGTCCCACCTCCCTGGAAATGTCAACTGTAGGTTGTTACACCATGAGATTTGTCTTGTGTGGGAGAGTTAGCCACTCAGTATTGTTTGTGACTTGTGTAAGGATTCAGTCAAAACTTTATGTTGTAGGAATAATAATAAATTAAAATATAAGAAATAATAAGGAATACATAAGTATATGCCTACATTAAGTTTTCACTTTCCAGTTGGTAATCTTGCAGTAGGCATGAATTAAGCAAATATCAATTTGCAAATCTGGTGACAGAAATGCACACATATTTACAAATTTCATGTGCGCAGTTTAAATGGGTTTAAGGCATAGTTGCAGTACATGAGAATGAAATGCACATTACATTCTCATGTACTCATGCACATGCATTGTGTGGAATGAATCAGCATATGAACTTTATGAAAGTTCATACGCAGACATTTTGTGATGTGATGTTTACTGAATATCAACTTACCTCGTTTAAAATGATATTCTTGACAGTAATGAATCATAGTGTGTGAATGAGGTTGAGACATTACTACATCTTCAGGCTCCTTTTCATGTTCAGGCTCCTTTATTGAGTGCTTGAGTGCACTAAAACCCCTACAAATATGATTTGTTTGATGAATTTCAGGCCTTCAAGTCATAGATGCTTGGGGATGTTGACTATTTCATACTTTCAGGGAATTTCATTGTCCTGGGTTTAGTATTTTATTTGTTGTTGCTGTGTGGGGGGGGGGGGGGGGGGGAGGGGAAGGGGGTTGATCTGTCACCTGCCACTGTACAATCAAGTTATGAAAGGTTGACTCTTGTGTTTATTACCATGAATTAGCTGAAGAAATGCATCAGCTGGGGAATTGATCGACATTAAGAGGGAGACTATCAGTCCACCCATTGCCAAGCTACGCTGCAACAAGACAGTGCCAATCTCCTTGACATGCATTTTGCTCTTCTGTAGCTGGAAAAACAAGGAGTTATGTGGTGAGTGTTTCACTGAGTACGTGAACTCATCCAAACTACTATCATTGTATTAACCTCAACTGTTTAGGAAGATAAAAGATAGGGAAGGGAGGGATGGAGGTAATCTTAGTTAGGCTCCTCCCAGGCCCCCTCCCCCTTCCAGATCTCAACAGTGCGATTGCAATTTGTAGTTGACAGTATTCGGAGCATGAAAAGATGTTATTCATTGATTTTAATCAAGAAAAGAAAAAATAATCATGCTGTTGTAAAATTTGACTGAAAGCACAAATTTCATTGCAACTGTACCACGTTTTCGAGCATATCTTGGTCTGACATGCATGTACATATATTTTATATGCAATTTCCTACTGGGTGTCTAAAATTTGGTCTCTATAGGGAGAATGCGGCAGACACTTGAAATGAAGAAGTTGTGAAACATCACAGCCATAGTTTTTTTGCGAAGACGACATTGCTAGGAATGCCGAGGGGGACCTTCCAGCCCCCTCCTCGACAGCTTATAGTGAGGGTTAAAAGCAATGCTTTATATCATATTCTGGGTTCTTGTGTATGTCATGCAAGAACACCAGCTAGTGTCAGTTTGACATTTGAAATTATTATTTTTTTAAAAGCAGCTATTGGTGTCTTAACCAATTAAGAAATAAAAAACTTGCACTGATATCAACATTATGTTATTGGAGCACTGGACATGTCTTGCATACAAGAATTTAACCACTTAGTAATTGTTTATTATTGATCGTAAGATATTGTGAAAGCCATATATACATTAAACTGTTGAAATATGATTGAATGATTGTACAACGCTTAATAGAAATGTATCACACAATTTTAATGAATTCACACACAAACAAACTCACAAGAACATGTGTATGCCGATTTTTACTTCCCAATTGGTATTCTCACAATAGGTATTGGTAAGCAAATATTAATTACAGATATATGGTGGCAGAAATGCACACGTGTCTACAAATGAATGCAGAGCTGCACAGACATATTTACAATACATAAGAATAATAATGCATAACATAATGATGAGAACATAAAACTTTATGGCAGTTCATAGGCAGGAATTTTGCAATGCAGTTTGATTATAGATAATAATTCACTCCAATGAAAGGACATTTTTTTTAAATTTCATATTCTGTGTATAAAGAGGTCAGACATCATCTCATATTAAGTCTCACTTTCCTTAAAAAATGGAAATTTTCTTCATTTTCTGATAATGATCGATTACAGCAGTCTACATAATTCAGATGTCTTTTGGCGTATTGTAATGCATGAAATTGGCCTTCACAAGAGTCTTCATGTTTGCTATGTCAAATCTTCCTGTTTGTTTGTTTGTTTGTTTGTTTGTTTGTTTTCTTTAATATGGGGAGGTTAACATCTCAGTGCATATATCTTAACACAAGACACATGTTAGATTCTTGGGAGATGTTTTATGTGTGAAGTATAATCTCATTTTCTTTGTCCACTTTCTTTTTCTGAAATTTCTTGTCTCTTATGAAGGTATAACTCAGTTGACTCAATCATCATACTCGGCAAGCTTGAAGTTGGAAGATGGTACTATTTAAGCACGCAAAGGATGAGTAGCTCGCTGTCGACAGTCAGTGGAGATAAAAGAAGGCAGTAATCTTTCTGAAGACATTTCATCAGGCTGCCGGGGTCATCACTCTCTGCAAGCAAGGGAAGAAAGTCATGAGCAGACAGTGGTCACAGGCTGCAACACTCACAAATTCATCACAACTCATCGAAGTATTGGTGCTTGACTATGATTTCAATTAGAAACTTGTGGATATTTCCCTTCTGGAAGAGCTCATTCTTTGTACAGTACACAGATGATGAGGCACAATGTCATTCTTTGTGTGGTTAAGCCAGTAGTCAAGCACTGGTGTGGAGCATCCACATAGAATATATGTTACAGAGCCATGCTTTGTTCATTTCTGTGGCAAGAAATGATCTCATCACTTAACCGTGCCCTATGTCCACGGCATCTTGATGCACAGAAATGGGAGCCTTAGTTTCAACATTTCTTGAGAGTTTAGTGACAGTAATGGCTCCTTATATTGAATAATCTGACCATGCAACTCATCACAATAGCAGGTCAATATCGATTTCTGTTGTTGTTGTTGTTGTTGTTGTTGGTCTCTGCAACTGAAATCGTGTACTGCAGTTCTGAAATTCCAACTGTCCTAGAGGTCTTGCAAATAATCTCATTTTTAGCACTTATTCACATGCTCTGCTATTTTACATTAAACAACTCTTTCATGTTATCTCTGAGGAGTAAGATAAGATGACTGGCTCTTCAAAACTCAGCAAGGCATGCATTTTCAATATCTGCCTTTTCAAATTTACAATGTGCTTTCATTCTGGAATTTACTCTTTAGCATAACTCAAAACTGACAATTTCTTTCACTTTGAGAGCATTAACTAAAGGGACGGTGTATAAAATGGTGACTGTGCACGGAGCTTTGTTCTTGGTCTACAGTGTAAAATGTATACAAGCATTCAGTATGAAAAGGACAAGATGATTGTTTTGCAACAAGTAGATTTTAGTGGGGCATAATGCATTTCTCATATAGTATATGAAATCATGTGCTTTTATGATTAATGGTGTGACCGCATCAAATATGCAGACCGTGAAAGTGTTTTTTACATGGTGAAAGCCACAGATAACAAATGACATATGTGAATAAGAATGTTTACTAGTATATGTGCGTGTATGTATGTGTCAATATACATATCAGGGGTGGATCCAGAAATTCTGTAAAGGGGGGGGGGGCAACTAATATTCCTGGTGCCACTTCCAGGTTTCATTTCATTTTTTTCTTTTTATATCTATTGTTTTTAACCTAAAATAAAGGGGGGGGGGGGTGGTGTGGGCCATTTGCGCCCCCCTAGATCCGCCACTGCATATCTATATTTCGTGTACATATATATATATTATATATATATGTATATATATATATATATATATATATATATATATATGTATATGTGTGTGTGTGTGTATATAGATAGCTTATGTCGGATACATTCAAACTTTAAAAGAAAGGTAAACAACCACTGCACAAATACTAGTAAAAAGATTTTCAATGCAGAAGTATAGCAGTTTGATTAATGAGTAAAAGTTGTCGCAGATATGGACATTTGTCGCAAGGTTAAGAGCTGTGACAAAATTTCACCAGATTTTGTTTGGTGGTGCTTATGAATACTTTCATTCTCAAAATATGTTTGTTTTCATTGTTTCCAATTGGATGATTTTGGGGAACAATGCAATGGTGTGCCAGGTTCCTTGAGTGATATGTTTATCCTTCACTGTTTACAGACTGCGATATGCACACAATGACTGTAACAAAGCAATTTAGAAATAAATTTCAATAGCTGTGAAGAGTAATGGTGATCTGCCATCACGTGACGATAGCTCAAATACATGCAATTAGTGAGCCGTGAGATCTTCTTCCATTTTCTAGGCAAGGAAGACATGTAAGAACAATGGAAATGCTCACAAATTTTCAGTGACCCGTTCATCTCTTACTGTTGTCCCTAGACCAAGGATAATGTTCAGCCTTGTATTAGGTTATTGTAACAAAACCAACATTTCAAGTACACACTGTAATACATATAACTGAAATTGGACCAAGAATCAGAAGCATGTTCATTGGTACATACTAGAAGTGGCATGAGCATATGGACCATGGCGGCAATTGCATTACTGTATTTTATTGATATGTGCATTACATAATTAAAATTGTGATTTCATTGAAAATATGATTCTCAAAACAAAAGATTGTAAAATTTGATGGGAAAACAATTGTTTTGTTGTTGTGAGCCGAAATGATTGCATGAATGACAGATGATGGTTATCTGATGCTTGTGATTGTGATAAAGAGCAAGGTAGATAAAAAGGGGGAATCTTTAAAAACTGGCAAATTATTCTGATAAATTCCATATTCCATAGATCCACAAGTTAAAAGTGAAAGTAGTAATAAAGTTATAGAAAAAACTGAATTGTATGTATGTGATCGTTTGTGCGTGTGTGTGTGTGTTTATGTGTGTATGTAAGGTGTGAGTGACTGTGTCCATCAGTGTTTAGCAGCTCAAATTTTCTCTGCCTTTTTCTGCTCCACAAGCTCTCTTCTCTCCTCTCCTTTCCGATCTCCCTCTCCCTTTCTTTTTCCTGTTTTTTTTTCTCTCTCTCTGTGGCTAAACTGACCCTCTCCGGTTGTTTCATTTTCTCCTCAAATAATCAGTTTCCAGTTGTGGTTGAAAAGGAAGAATTTAATTGCTCAGCCAACGACCTAAATTAAACAATAACGTAACTGGCATCTATGTTCATCACCATTATGTAGACCAAATACTGTACAGGTACTGTAAGGATCAGTGCAAAGTAATACTGAAGAACAGTATACTGAAGAAGCGGTAAAAACAAATGAAAGTAACATGAAACAAATGCCTACACATATAGGATATATAACATAAGAAAAAATAAGAAACAATCACAAAAATCATAATCCGTGAAATCAACGCCATAGGCCTATTCATTAAAAGTCAACAGACTGTACTAAAAAGTATCGATTTCATTTTAGCAGACACAAAGTAAAAAAACAAAACACTCTCATTCCAAATGAAATAATGAAATCATAATTCCGTAACTTAGATATTCTTCCCCTACACAAGATATCTCAGCTCATCAAAATTATTTAGACACGTATTTTTCCCCTACACAAGATATCTCAGCTCATTAAAAATATTTAGACACGGATCGACTATAGCAGATTAAAAAACAAAAACATATCCTGAAACAAGGCTAATTTTTCAGGAGCCTGGCGTGGCGTCGTGTACACTTGATTACGTGTAGTCAACCTGACGTTACGTGTGCCTACCCCACGCGTAACGCGTGGTGGACTACGTGTAGCGCCAGGTACAACCACGCGTTACGCCAGGGTACACGTCGCGTAACGCGTACCCACACGTCGCGTTACGCGTGCTTAAGTACACGTTACGTGACGTGTGGGTACACGTAACGTGACGTGTACCCACGCGTTACGTGTGGTCAGGCACGCGTAGGTGTTTCGAGGTACGTGTAGTGACCTGACGCATTGACCCGAACGGCTTGCCATACATGTGCGGTGTTTAGAACGTGTTTACGAGGCGTTCTAAATGTAAACGCGTCTGTTTACCCTGACAGTAGAAGTGTTTAGGCCTAACCACCAAACATTTGGGTAATGCCCTAAACCATGAACGAAATCATTCACAAAGGCAATTCCCATTTTTTTCTAGCAGTTAAAATATAGGACTGTACATGCGAAACCAAAATATAAATTTATTACAGTTGTATTACATATTTTTAGGTTATCCTTTTGCCTTATTGATTAGGCATTTCCGTGAAAGGCCTAAAACATGAATTATTTCATAGTGCATCTTGATGTCGTCACAGTTTCCACTTTCTTGTGATAAAAAGAAACTAGAAATTGCAATTTACACACCATTTTCAACACTTCTCCATGGACATATTGAGATTAACATGGCGTGACCAGAATAAACACTCCAACTAAAGACTCCAAGCTAAACACTTTTACTCTCAATACTTTACACGTGCTATACACACCGGGTGTTTAGATGTTAAACAAAGTGTTAAAATTTTTAACACTGTGTTTAGTTCATAAACATGTGGCATGTCGCATTTTTTACAGTGCAGTGAAATATTCAAGGGTCATTGGTATTGATAGTACAATTGAAGAGTTTGTTCGCAAAAACCGATAAGTCTATTTTTGAAGATTTTGAAGTACGATCTCTGTCATAAAGTACAAAATAATACCTTTTAGATGATATATTGGTCACTACATAATAAAGGTATATTTTTGAAGTTACGGTCAAAAGAACAAAACTTTTCTTATTATTCTCTTTATTTTTCTTGACCTTTAATTGCAAATATCTCCATTTCGCAAATATGTACTTGTCGGTTTTTGCAAACAAACTCTTAAATTTTTACATAGGTGTATTTGTTTTTGCTTGTTTGTTTGTTTGTTTCTTTGTATGTTTGATTAAAGAATGTTGTTTATTTAAATAACATTTTCACTTTCGTGCAACGTAAAACTAAATTACACTATTTTACTTCTCAATTTCAAATCCACAAAAACTCGACTTGTCGACTTGGAAAGTCATAAATGACGTACTAAAGAAGAATAATGGAAACATGGGATTTGATGAAATTATTCGAAACGGGAGGATTATTTATGACTCCTATAGAATTGCTGATGCGCTCAACAGGTATTTTGTAAACATCCGGTGAATTTTGGTTCTGAAACGGAAAAAAATGAATAATTCATTCTGTGAAAATACCAATCCTACTTGGAATTTTTTTATGCCTATATATCAGTAGGATTTTACTGATATCGTAAACGATTTTAAAGCTAACAGAGTTCTTATTGTGACGACTTTTCCATTTTTCTTCTAAAATAAATTACCTATGAAATATCTGCGCCTTTGACACAAGTACTTTATTTTGTTCAAGTAAGATTAAAGTTGCGAAGATTATTGCTCTTTTTAAGATGAGAAGTAAGGAAGACTTTGGTATTATCGTCCTACATCTGTTTCAACATGAATTTCAAAAGTTCTTGATAAAGTTGTCCTCTCTCAATGATCAAGCTTTTAAACGATCTTAATGTTTCATGGAATTACACGGATGCGAAAAAACATACGACCACACAACCCGTTTTGTTGCTTCAAGGTATCGACGCGAAATCACACATTATTGTGACCTTGCATCACAAAACTAACAAAAAGTCGCAACCTTTGATTTAACGCGAGGACTCAAAAAAGGTGAAATGGGTCAACACAGTCAATCTTCAGTTATTTAGATTTCCTGAAAGAGTTGTCCTTCTTCTAAATTATTCCTTATTTTGAGAATTTAACATGAATGGAAAGTGTATTTTCAGCATTTTTTTCTACAACCCTTTCTTTTGGGAGAGGGGGGAAATAGAATGATCAGGTATGTCCTAGATGCCCTCTTCATTTTTTGAAATCCTTTGCACATTCTTCACTTTCAAGTCTAATAACTTTGACAGGATAATGCTACTGCCTTGAAAGTTGGCATTAATGATGAACAGAATGTGTTGATAGAGCATGCTCAATTTCAGGTTAATCTGATGATTTAATCATTGCTGGTGACTTGAACACATATCATTTCGTAGGTCAGAGCATTAAATATTAAGCCTTTAAGCTGGCATTTACAATCTGATCGTTTGTAAAGAATGACATTAAATTACAGCATTTTATGGGCAGGGACATACCCATTAAACCACTCGTGATTGTGCGAGATTATGAGTTCGCACTGCTCTATGATGAGTGCGTTGAATGTTCATCGCTAGGTCTGTCATCGTGCCCGAATCCACATCCAAAACATAAACCCTAACCTTCTCAACATTTTTTCAGGTCATAAATAGCCTATACGCGTGTGTTGCGAACGCCTATCTCATCGGTTCACTTGCTGACGTGCGTTAGACTGTAAAATGGGTCGGCTGGAATGTACACTTTAAGTAGGGAAAAATAATGGACTGCTGCCAACCATAAGAGTGTTAAAAAAGGCCGTGGCCAAAATGTGATCAAAACAAGCACGACGATACGGTGCAAATTAACTCGCCAAAAGCATGAACCCGAAGCCTCATTTGCATAAAGTAGACGGCTTGGGTACGCAAAACCGCTTGGGAAGTACTGCAGGACAATCGCAAAATCTCATCTCTAAAACCATCAAATGATTAAAGGACAACTTAACCTTCATAAACATGTGGGTTGAGTGCATGCAGCAATATTAGTAGAACACATCAGTGAGAGTTTGAGGAAAACCGGACAATTCGTTCAAAAGTTTTGAATTTTTGAAGTTTCTGCTCATTCACGGCTGGATGAAAAGACTTCTATAGCTTGTGATGTCATACGTGTACAACGATATAAAGAAAGAATAAAGAAAATTCAACATATTTCCATTTTTCTCGCACAACAAAAGGACTCTCGACTTCTCTCTTTCAGAAGGCAGGGGGAATAATATGTGACCCTGCACCACAAAACAAACAAAAAGTCGCCAGACATGAAATTTTAGTTAAGACCATATTCTGAAAGAACAGACTTCAAGCCCTAAAATGATGTATAACTCAAACCAAATGGACTTTCCTAACCTATCTAAATATTGGAAAGAAAACACACTTTCAGAAAAAGTGTGAACGGAGAAAAGAGCCTTTGTAGTACAGTGTCTATTCAAGCGCATAATCTTTACCAAGCCGTGCTGGCTGTGCGATGAATGGGACAAAAACAGGATGTAAACCACTGGAGTAACAACAATGAAGGGATTATTAGATCAAATTGAAATAAAACATGCCTTATTAAAACACTCTGCCCTTAATAAATGCCATATTTCAAAGCGGCAGCATCATCCTTTCAAAAGTTATAGGAGTTGAAAGTGGAAAGTGTGTTCAATGTTTTTAAGAAATGAAAAGAGGACTCTAAAGACGCACTTAATCACACTGTTCTGCCAAAAAAATGTTCGAGATATTGTTAAAAAATACACTTTCCTGCCCGTTTTATGATCCCAAATTTTAGCATAATGTAGAACAAGAATTGCTCTTCCAGAAAATATGAAAAAGTCAAGATCGGCTCGGTTGACCCATTTCACCTATTTTCAGTCCTCACACAAAATCAGTGTGTGCGACTTTTTGTTCGTTTTGTGATGCATGGTCACATATTACCCTTAACGTACGTCACTAACAAGTCGAAGAAATTTGCACTCTATTCAAAAAGTAAAGTTTTGTGAAATTCTCGGGTTTTTTTTTTCCTGATGTCGTTGTACGCATGTAACATCATACACTATAGTGGTCTTCTCATCCAGCAGTAACTGCGCAGATACTTGAAAATTTCATAACTTTTGAACGGATTGTCCAATTTTCCTCAAACTTTCACTGATGTGTTTTACTAATATTGCTGCATTCTCTCAATCCTTATTTATATGGAGGTGGACTTGTCCTTTAAGTCTAAACAGAAAATTGAAGAAGAAACTGAAGAGTTTGTTTGCAAAAACCGATAAGTCCATATTTGTCAAATGGAGATATTTGCGATCAAAGGTCAAGAAAAATAAAGAGAATAATAAGAAAAATTTTGCTTCTTTTGACCATAACTTCCAAAATATACCTTCATATGTAGTGAATAATATATCATTTAAAAGGTATTATTTTGTACATTATGACTGAGACCGTACTTCAAAATCTTAAAAAATGAACTTATCGGTTTTTGCAAACAAACTCTTCAACTATTCCCTAACTCGCAATGTTAGTCATTTTGGGATTTTATTGATGATAAACCTGTGAAAATAACGGCGAAACTTAGCTTCCATAACAGAAATTTGGCCTCGAAACAAGTGTTATTTTTTTCACATTTTCCTTCATTGCCCAAAAATAAAACTTCTGCATATGACTAACGGTAGTATATCCATACTGTGTTCCAAATACTTTTCTGTATCATTTGGCGCACGGTTATGTTCGGAAAAAAATCGAGATCACTGTCACTTGTGACCCACGTAAAATTTATAGCGTAAGCAGCATGTAGTCCAATGTATCGGTGTTCATGCTACATACAACAGTTGAAGCACATCGCAGGGTTCCTCTCATGCCCACTCACCGCCCTGTGGACCGAAAACCGAACCCTACCGCATTGCACCGAGCCTGACACCGGTGATTGGCTAAGCGTGCACTGATCAGTAGAGAACGCATGAGCAGGAGGATGATCTAGTAGTCCATGTCTAGTATATCTCTTAAATTTGGTTGTCTTTTTGCTCTTATTTTCACCTAAATACAGTTCGACCTCGATAATCCGGCCTCCTTTTATCCGGAAATCTCTATTATCCGGACGCGTTCACGCAGTGAAGATCTTTTTTCATCCAAAAATTGAGAGAAAAAAAGTGACTTTAACATCTTTTCATGGATCTATTCACCAATTTCATCAGAAGTGCATGATGGGTTTCTTAATATCTAATGAGGTAAAACATAACATATTCACATAGAGATAAGTAAAAATGATTACAATTTTGTGCAGGCTAGCATAGATTACACCACCGTTGCGGGGTACGCTACCTGCCTAGCTGCCAGTGCACTGGGACGGCAGCTTGGGCGGCAGCTATATACATTAACATTGTGTCTCCCATATCCGGCCAATTAGCTTATCCGGATGAGCGCCAGTCCCGACATGGCTGGATAATCGAGGTCGAGCTGTACTAATTATGACCGTGCATCACAAAACGAACAAAAAGTCGCACGCACTGATTTGGTGTGAGAGCTGAAAATAGGTGAAATAGGTCAACCTAGCCGATCTTGACTTTTCTATATTTTGTAAAAGAGCAGGTCTTCGTCTACATCTTACTAAAGTTTTGGATCATAAAATGAAAAGAAAATAGGGTTTTTAGCAGTTTTTTGGAGCACCTTTTCGTAGAATAATGTAATTAGTTGCTTCTGAAAGAGTCCTCTTTTCATTTCTTAAAAACCCTGTCCATGCTCATCACTTTCAACACCGATAACTTTGGACAGAATGATGCTACTGCTTTGATTTTCTAAGAGAGCAAGTCTTCGTCTACATTATACTAAAGTTTTAGTTCATAAAATGATAAGAAAATTGGGTTTTTAGCAGGTTTTTTTTTAGCACCTTTTGGTAGAATAGTGTAATTAGGTGTTTCTGAAAGAGTCCTCTTTTCTTTTCTTAAAAACCCTGTCCATGCTCATCACTTTTAACACCGATAACATTGGACAGAATGATGATACTGATTTGATTTTCTAAAAGAGCAAGTCTTCGTCTACATTATACTAAAGTTTTAGATCATAAAATGAAAAGAAAACTGGGTTTTTAGCAGTTTTGTGGAACACCTTTTGGTAGAAGAGTGTAATTAGGTGGTTCTGAAAGAGTCTTCTTTTCATTTTTTTAAAAACCCTGTCCATGCTCATACTTTTCAACACCGATAACTTTGGACAGAATAATGCTACTGCTTTGAATGTTGGCATTGATCATCCACAGAATGTTTTCATAAAGCATGCATAATTTCAGCTTAATCTGGTAATCTCTTCATTGTTATTGCGCCGGTGGTTTACATCCTGTTTTTTGTCCTATTCATCTCACAGCTAGCATGCTTGGTAAAGATTAAGCGCTTGAATAGACCCAGTTCTTCAGAGCCTCTTTTCTCAGTTCACACTTCTCCAGTGTGTACTTTCTTTTCAATATTTAGATAGGTTAGAAGAGTCCATTTGGATTGAGTTATATATCATTTTTAAGCTTATAGTCTGCTCTCTTAGAATCTGACCTTGACTACAAATCCATGTCTGGCGACTTTTTGTTGGTTTTGTGGTGCATGGTCAATTGCGCAAACACGAAACTTCGCAGGTAGTGAGTCTGATATATACAGACTAGCAGTATGTTAATCAAATGCATTTTTTTATGCAGGCGAAGACTTATGTCCGGATAAAATCGCAACACTTTCCCACGTTCCATTCAGACACAAAAACACACATATCTTGATATATACAGCAGCATTTTCGCCCAAAATCACCTGAAGGATGATATATCTATATTAGGATATTAGTTTGAAGTTATAGTTTGAAGTTTCAAAGAATTTGGTTGTAAAATAAGGGAGATACGAGGAGGTGAACTTTCGATTTCTTTTTGTCCTTCCCTCCGCATAGTGCTTCGATGACCATTACGTATTAAAAAGCTCTAGCAGTGAGTTCATTGCCCCGTTTCGCCTGAAAAGGGCTACGCAAACTAGTGATTGAAAAGACCACAGCGGAAACCACTGAAGGGAGGTGGCAAGGCCAAAACCAAAGCCAAGGAAAGGTCGATGCCGAACAAATAAAGGGTTGCACCATCTAGTGAATGAAAGAGCCACAACCAAAGCCAACAAAGGGTCGATGCTAAAGAAAAACAACTGCACCAACTAGTGAATGAAAGTGCCAGGATCAAAGCCACTGAAGAGCAGCGGTAAAATGATCAAAATGGCCGCCCCAACTAGTGAATGAAAGGCAACAACCATGGCCGTTGCCAAAATATATCCATTATGATCTTAAAACCTGAGCAGACAATCCTATCCTATCTCTCTGCAAGTCATCCCCCTCCTATTTTCCTATATGTTATGAATTATGTACGAGGACTGCATGCAAATCAAGCAATGGGTAAGCTGTATGCCTGCTCTATTATTCATTCAATCGCTGATAAATTTTGTTGTAAATTGTAAAGGCAATAAAAGAAAACGTACTTTGTTAAGAATTGTGACCGTGCATGACAAAACGAACAAAAAAGTCGCACTCCTTGATTTTACGCGAGGACTCCAAAAAGAAATGTAAAGCGGGAAAACCAAGTAAATATTAATTTTTTCATATTTTCTGAAAGAGCTGCCATTCTTCTACATTATTTCAAAAGTTGTTACCTTAAAATAAATGGAAAAGTGCATTTTCAGCAGTTTTTCTACAACCCATTTTTTGTAGAGAAGTGAGATGAAGTATATCTTGGAGGTGCCTTTTTATTTCTTATTAACCCTTTGCACACACTTCACTTTCAAGTCTGATAACCTTTGAAGGGGTAATGCCACTGCTTTGAAAGTTGAGATTAATCATGGACAGAATGTTTTTATAGAGCATGCTAAAATTCAACAATCTGATAATCTCTTCATTGTTGCTGCTCCGATGGTTTACGTCCTGTTTTTGTTTTTGTTTTTTCCATTCATCGCACAGCAAGCACTGTTTGGTAAAGATTAAGCGCTTGAATAGAAAGATAGACACTGTACGTCAGAGCCTCTTTTCTCGGTTCACACTTTTCCAGATTGTGTGCTTTCTTTCCAATATTCAGAGTCTATTTCAATTGAGTTATACATCAGTTAAAAACTTAGAGTTTGCTCTTCTACAATCTGCCCTTAACTAGATATCCATGTTTGGCAATTGTTTTTTTATTTTTTTATTTTTTTATTTTTTTATTTTTTATTTTTTTTTTTTTTGGGGGGGGGGGTTGTGATGCAGGGTCACAATTTAAAATAATATAAAGTTTTGGTACCTCAAAAGTTTCCCTGAATTTCCTTGTCTTAGTTTGTGTTTCAGGTTAAAGTACCTTTCATATAACTAACACTGTGAGACTTACTCGCCCCAAAGTGCTATCATGTCTTAGTAATCATGCAATTAATTGCGACCAGCAGCCCCATACGCATACGGCCAGTGAATGCGAACACATCACATGCGCACAAATTTCAAATGCATCAACGGATAAGATGTTTGTGTGCGCATGCGCTGGCCGTAGTATTCAGTGTATGTAGCTCTCCCAAGGTCCTCTCGACCGAGTCACATTCAGTCATCAATTCGAACAGAAAAGGACTATTGGCAGAACCAAACGTTGTCCGAAGCCTGTTTTCAATACTTCAACTTAATTGGTAAGTCTTCAAATTGAGGAAATTTTTGGATTCTAAGTTGACATTTACCCGCGATACTAAATCTGTCATGATCCTGCATGCTACAATGCGAAGCCCCATTACGCTATGCGTATGGGGCTGCTAGTCGCAGTTAGCTATGCGTATGGGGTTGCACGCTACTGGTCGCAGTTGTCAATGCAATAATGGTTTCGTACAATACTAGTACTACCTCGCCGCCGTACGGCGGCGGCTCTGGTACGAAACCATTATTGCATGATTACTAAGACATGAGAGCACTTTGGGGCGAGTAAGTCTCACAGTGTTAGTTGTATGAAAGGTACTTTAACCTGAAACACAAACTAAGACAAATAAATTCAGGGAAACTTTTGAGGTACCAAAACTTTATATGTGACCCTGCACATCAAAACAAACAAAAAGTCGCCAGACATGAATTTTTAGTTCAGACCATATTCTGAAAGAGCAGACTTTAAGCTTTAAAATGATGTATAACTAAAATCAAATGGACTCTCCTAACCTATCTAAATATTGGAAAGAAAGCACAAACTCAGGAAAAGTGTGAACTGAGAAAAGAAGTACACTGAAGTACAGTGTCTATTCAAGCGCTTAATCTTTACCAAACCGTGCTGACTGTGCGATGAATGGGACAAAAAAAACAGGAAGTAAACCGTCAGTGTAACAACAATGAAGGGATTATCAGATTAAACTGAAATTAAACATGCCTCATAAACACATTCTGTCCATAATTAATGCCAACTTTCAAAGCAGTAGCACTATCCTTTCAAAAGTTGTTAGAGTTGAAAGTGAAGAGTGTGGACAAGGTTTTTCAGAAATGAAAAAGGGATTCTAAAGACACACCTAATCACACTATTCTACCAAAAATGTTCGAGATAAACTGCTAAAAAACACACTTTCCTGCTCGTTTTATGATACCAAATTTTAGCATAATGTAAAACAAGACCCGCTCTTTCAGAAAATATGAAAAAATCAAGTTCGGCTAGGTTGACCCATTTCACTTATTTTCAGTCCTCACGCAAAATCAGTCAGTGCGACTTTATGTTCGTTTTGAGGTGCACGGTCACATATTATCTTTTAAGTGTATCTGTACAAAGAAATTAATTTTTGAGAGGTGTGAGAACATGTCTCAAGAACTCAAGAACTCTAGAGGAAATTATATTCCATCACATAAAAATGCCAAAAACTGTGAAATATTAATTTTGATAAATCAGCACGCACTAGTGCGTGCTGCAGTAGCCAAATCTGAAAATAGTAGCCGTGCGTCGACCAACGGTTTGCGCACGTGTCCTTCGTTTGCCTCCGTCTGCGCACAGCTATATCGAATACTGTCTATCGGTGTCGTGCGTCTTTCCAATGCCCGTATGGGTGATCTGACTAGTTATGTACCGAACAACTAGACAGTATCGTAGCAGCCCTACTGTCCGGCCTGGCCGGCCCGCCCGCCGGGTGATGCGCTCGGTATACGTTTGGCGATCACGACTCGGCGTAGATCGGCGTTGCATCACTTTGCCGGAACACCACTTCGAACATTCAAATTTCCGGATGAGAGGAAATGACCTGAGCTGTTCCAAAAATGGTATGACAAACTTCAACGGCAAATCGTTCTGCTGGTATGACAGTGGACCGGGACCGGCTTGTAAACCCAAACGCAAGGTTGTGTGAAGAACACTTCAAGCCAGCTGACTTTCCGACAGCCATTCTGCCTTTACACATCGTCGACATTTATTGGACTGGACAGAACATTTCATCAGAACACCAGAATATGGCTGAATTCGCATGCTATTCCCTCAGTTTTCATCAAGCCCGTTTGTCTTGTAAGTAGACTCAACAGTAAGTTACTAAGGTAGACAGCCGTAATTCATGATGAATAATAGAAATTTGAAATTGGCACTGAAAGTGATAGTCACTAGAATAATTACTAGAGTACATTGTAGTCAGTGACACTCACTAACTGTCAATATCCCGTCAAGATCTAACGTCAGGTCTAAATTCAACGTTAGATACAGTATTATGGCAAACCAGAGGGGAAAAATTATATCTCTATTCGTCTTTTTCAAAAACATTTTATGTATTTAAGTGCTATTTCACTTTTTAGAAAACCATTCCTTTTTTGCATATCATTTTTATTTTGTCTTTTTAAACCATTCATCTTTTTGAAAACCATTCGTCTTTTTGTAAACCATTCGTCTTTTTGTAAACCATTCGACTTTTGGTAACCTATTCGTCTTTTTGTAACCCATTCGTCTTTTTGAAAATCATTCGCCTTTTTGTAAACCATTCGTCTTCTTGTAAAGCATTCATCCCTATGTAAATCATTCTCCTTTTAGTACATCATTCATCTTGATGTAAGCCATTCGTCTTCTTGTAAACCCATTCGTCTTTTTGTAAACCATTCATCTTTGTGTAAGCCATTCATCTTTTTGTAAATCGTTCGTCTTTTTGTAAATCTTTCGTCTTTTTGCAGTTTGTCTTTTCATAATCATTCTTGTTTTAGCAGTCATTTGTCTTTGACAAAGCGTCCGTCTGTTTTAGCATGGTATTCGTCTTTACGTTACAATGATTCGTCTTGACAAGCTATTCCTCTCGCAACTTTTTCTCGTTTTCTACGAGATTCGTTTCTCTCGCGAAAACCATTTCTCTTTGCGAAAGTCGTTTCTCTTTCCGAAATCCATTCGTCTTTTAGCAAAAGTCGTTCGTCTTTTTGGCACGCGCGCGCGATAGAGCTGATCACGTCAGAGAGCTAGCTCGCGTCGAGTCTGATTGCTGGGGGCGAGCGGCCGGGGCATCTCATGGGTGGCGGGGGCGCGGGCGCATGATCTACTAGTACCAAAAAGGTTCTATATGTAATAGAGTAAGCGCTCACCTTTCAGTGCGTACAAATGAAAACGGGGCAAATTGAGCAGTGGCGCGCGCGCACGAAAGAGGTCGACTACCAGAAGCCTGAACCCGGAAGTGCCTATAGTAATACACGTAAAGTACAGCTTCGAAGATGGGGTTGGGTTGGAAAAATCATTCTGATTTTAAAGAAAATCAATATTTGTCCATATGCCTCCGGATTTTATAAGAGAGATACATTCTCAACACAGTATACGTGTTTTGATGAAAAAGGACTTGCTCTAATGTGTCAAATATGTGCCTTAACATGAAGTCAAAATTGCCAAACAGGCATTCATGCATTCATACTACATATAAAGATTGCAGAAAGGTATACAGTGTATACTCTTTGGTATGGGAGTACTGATTTCACATAATATACGCACTTAGAAACATCAGACACACATACAACACACAATTCCACACACACCCACACACGCACAACAGACACACACATACGCACGCACATGTACACACCAAACAACATTTCTTTTTTATCAAATTCCAACACACACACACACACACCACAGTGTGCTATGTGTGTGTGTTGGAATTTGAAAAAAAAAATGTGGTTTGGTGTGTTCATGTGTGTGCGTATGTGTGTGGGTGTGTGAGTGTGTGTGTTTGCTGTGGGTGTGTGGGTGTGTGTTAAGCTGGCGGTGGGCCTTGTTAATATGCAACTTATTAGGTGATCCGAGTATCCTCTCGGATCACCTTCTGTATCTGTACGGATTCTTTGTTAGGTGATCCGAGTATCCTCTCGGATCACCTTCTGTATCTGTACTGATTCTTTGTTCTTCTTCTTTTTCTTCTTCTTTCTCCGCAAAAGTTGTGTAGAGGTAATCTCGGAAAGTCCTCTTCCTATCAATGTCAAAATCATACCATACATGTATCATGTCCCAAAGACGATCCTCCTAATAAAATCATAGTGATTAGTCGACCGTGACGTCACTATGACGTCATTATATGAAAACACATTTTCATTCATATCTCATTAATGGAATAGAATTTTGCAATGAAATCTACGTCAAATACATTTCAAATTATGCGCATTTTACTCATATTCTCAAAATTCATATTTTCTCTTAAAACGTGCGCGTACGCGCGCGTTGAAATATTTGTATGCTCCAATCGAGCTCAAATTTTTTTTGCACACGTTTCAGACCATTTGGAGCATTTTTTGAAAAATTGAAAAAATTGGACGGACGCGTACGCGCGCGCACATATTCGCACACACAGCTCATATGCAATAGAAATTTCCCGTTTTTTTACACTTATCGGATGCCTAAAATGTCAAGGAATATTTCTACCAAGTTTCAAGTCAATCCGACTCAATATGACGTCATACGGGCCCGTCAAAGTTGAAATTCCGCGCGCGCGTCAATGGGGATACACAGTGCAACTATGCCAAAAAACCGCCAATTTTAAATCGGATTTTACTCGTCAGGATGGACAGTGACCCCCCATTTTCTTTACATATTCTGAAAGGTGATGAGTTGTACATGTCATTTCATGGGCTGGCTATGCTGATAAAATGATGAAAAGATGTCAAATTTCTTAATAAAGTAAAAAAAGTAAATTTTCAAAATGACGTCATCAAATTTCAAGTTTACTCGAGCGTATCTCACTAATCCTTTGCCAATTTTCACCCACATTTCAATATGTTGTAGCTTATGAAATGCTCTTTCATAAATGTAATTACGCAATTTTGATTTGATGACGACATCACCTCAAAAAAATGGATTGAAGGTAACCTTGTCAAATTTGACCAGTTTACGTGTAATCTCTATGGGAGTGCAATTTTTATGGAAATGAAAATTGACATGACTATCTTTATCGAGCACTAGCTCACTTATGCTTCGGTGAATTTCTCTAAGATTTTAATATGTTGTAGCTGAGATGTAGGGCTATCGTAAATGTGCCCTTCGTTTTTTCATACGTTGTCGGGATGACGTGAAAAAACTTGGTTGAAATTAAAGTTTATCTTCGATGTATTGAAATATTTCTTTCTTTTTGCAACTTTCTTTGCAATAACTCAAGAAAAACAGCCCCTATCACCTTCATATTTTGCACATGTTTAGTTCATGTCACGAACATTATTTCATAAAATTACAACTACTTGATCAGACGCCATCTTGGGTATGTAAATTAGGGTCAAAGGTCATAGATGTTTCATCCTGTATCTTGGTGAATACATGTCTTATCTTTCCCATATTTTGCACACGTAAAGACCATGTTACAGGGATCATTTCATAAAATAACCACTTTTTGCTCAGATGCCATCTTGTCTGTGCAAAGTGGGGTCAAATGTCATATGTACTTCTTTTTCTATCTTTGCTATGACGTGTTATCTCTATGGGAGGGAATTTTTTAGATGTGAAAATTGACATGACTCTCTTTATCGAGCACTATCTTACTTATGCTTCGGTGAATTTCTCTCAGATTTTAATATGTTGTAGCTGAGACTTTGCAGTATCAGGACTCGAATAATTGATAAAAAAAAAAAGATCGGATCACCTTAATTTGTCAGTGATGACAAATTACAATCTCTAGTTAGGTGATCCGAGTATCCTCTCGGATCACCTTCTGTTTCTGTACGGATTCTTTCTTCTTCTTCTTTTTCTTCTTATTTCTCCCCAAAAGTTGTGTATCGATTAGCTCAGAAAGTCCTTTTCCTATCAATTTCAAACTTACACCATATATGTATCGTCTCCCAAAGACGGCAATCGAACTAAAATCAAAGTGATCAGTCGACCGTGACGTCACTATGACGTCATTATATGAAAACACATTCTCAATCATATCTCATTAATGGAATGAAATTTTTCAATGAAATTTTCGTCACATATATTTCAAGTCAAGCGCATTCTACTCGTATTTTCAAAATTCATCTATACCTTAAAACGTGCGCGTACGCGCGCGTTGAAATATTTGCATGCTCAAATCGAGCTCAAACGTTTTTTGCACACGTTTCAGACCATTTAGAGCATTTTTTGAAAAATTGAAAAAATTAGACGGACGCGTACGCGCGCGCGCATATACGCACGCACAGCTCTTATGCAATGGAAATTTCCCGTTTTTTCACACATATCGGCTGCCTGAAATGTCAAGGAATATTTCTACGAAGTTTCAAGTCAATCCGACTCAATATGACGTCATACGGACCCGTCAAAGTTGAAATTACGCGCGCGCGTCAATGGCGATATACAGTGCAACAATGCCAAAAAACCGCCCATTTTAAATCCGATTTCACTCGTCAGGATGGACGGTGATCCCCCATTTTCTTTACATATTCTGAAAGCTGATGAGTTGTACATGTCATTTCATGGGTTGGCGATGCTTGAAAAATGATGAAAAGATATCAAATTTCTTAATAAAATAAAAAAAGTAAATTTTCAAAATGACGTCATCAAATTACAAGTTCACTCGAGCGTATCTCACTTATTCGTTGCTAATTTTCACCCAAATTTCAGTATGTTGTAGCTTATGAAATGCTCTTTCATTAATGTAAAAACAATATTTTGATTGGATGACGTTATTGCCTCGTAAAAATGGATTGAAAGTATCCTTGTAAGATTTGACCAGTTTACGTGTTATCTCTATGGGAGAGCAGTTTTTCTGGCAGTGAACATTGACATGACTATCTATTTCGAGCACTAGCTCACTAATGCTTCGGTGAATTTTTACCAGATTTTAGTATGTTGTAGCTGAGACTTTGGGCTATCGTAAGTGTGCCCTCCATTTTTTCATAGGACGTCGGCATCGCGTCGAAAAACTTGGTTGAAAATGGCACGCGGCTTCGATGCAGCGTCATTTTGCTTAATACACAGGGCCTATGGAGCATGAAATAGGTCATTGCATAGCGCATCCGACTCGTAATCCTAAGGTCCCTGGTTCGAGGCTCACCCCTGCCAATAATTTTTTTTTTTCAAACACTTTTTAGGTGATACGCTATCAGCATATCACCTATTGTGATTGTCAAAATCTCTCTTTATTAGGTGATCCGAGAATCCTCTCGGATCACCTTCTGTATCTGTACTGATTCTTTGTTCTTCTTCTTCTTCTTCTTCTTCTTCTTTATTTCTCCGCAAAAGTTGTGTAGAGATGAGCTCAGAAAGTGCATTGCCTATGAATGTCAAACTTATACCATATGTGTATCATGTCCCAAAGACGACATGTCAAGTAAAATCGTAGTGATCAGTCGACCGTGACGTCACTATGACGTCATTATATGAAAACACATTTTCAATCATATCTCATTAATGGAGTGGAATTTCTCAATGAAATTTACGTCACATAAATTTCAATTCAAGGGAATTCTACCCATATTTTCAAAATTCCTCGCATCGTAAAGACGTGCGCGTACGCGCGCGTTGAAATATTTGTATGCTCCAATCAAGCTCAAATTTTTTTTGCATACGTTTCAGACCATTTGGAGCATTTTTTGAAAAATTGAAAAAATCGGACGGACGCGTACGCGCGCGCACATATACGCACGCACAGCTCATATGCAATGAAAATTTCCCGTTTTTTCACTTTGATCGGATGTGTGAAATGTCAAGGAATATTTCTACCAAGTTTCAAGTCAATCCGACTCAAGATGACGTCATACGGGTCCGTCAAAGTTGAAATTCCGCGCGCGCGTCAATGGCGATATACAGTGCAACAATGCCAAAAAACTGCCAATTTTAAATCCAATTTTACTCGTCAGGATGGACGGTGACCCCCCATTTTTTTTACATATTCTGAAAGCTGATGAGTTGTACATGTCATTTCATGGGTTGGCAATGCTGGAAAAATGATTAAAATATATCAAATTTCTTAATAAAGTTAAAAAAGTAAATTTTCAAAATGACGTCATCAAATTTCAAGTTCATTCAAGCATATCTCACTTATTCTTTAGTTGATTTTCGTCCAAATTTCAATATGTTGTAGCTTATTAAATGGTCTTTCAGATATATAATAACAACAATTTGATTGGATGACGGCATCACCTCGTAAAAAGGGATTAAAAGTAACATTGTTAAATTTGACCAGTTTACGTGTTATCTCTATGGGAGTGCAGTTTTTCTGGAAATGAAAACTGACATGACTATCTTTATCGAGCACTAGCTCACTTATGCTTCGGTGAATTTCTCCCATATTTTAGTATGTTGTAGCTGAGACTTTGGGCTATCGTAAATGTGCCCTTTGTTTTTTCATACGGAGTCGGCATCATGCCCAAAAACTTGGTTGAAATTAAAGCTTATCTTCCATGTATTTTCATATTCCTTTCTTTCTGCAACTTTCTTTGCAATAACTCAAGAAAAACAAACTCTATCAGCCCAATATTTTGCACATGTTTAGTTTATGTCACGTACATTATTTCATAAAATAACAACTACTTGATCGGGTACCTTCTTGGGTATGTAAATTAGGGTCAAAGGTCAAAAATGTTTCATCCTGTATCTTGGTGAATACATGTCTTATCTTTCCCATATTTTGCATACTTAAAGACCATGTTACAAGAATCATTTCACAAAGTAACTACTTTTTGCTCAGACGCCATCTTGTCTGTGCAAAGTAGGGTCAAAGGTCATATGTACTTCTTTCTTTATCTTCATTATGACGTGTTATCTCTATGGGAGGGAATTTGTCTAGATGTGAAAATTGACATGATTGTCTTTATCGACGACTAGCTCAATTACCCTTCGGTGAATTTCTTCCAGATTTCAGTATGTTGTAGCCAATGTAATACTCTTTAAGTTTTGTTCAATCAAAGTTTTAATCGGATGATGTCTTCACCTCGTGAAAATAGATATAATGTAACCTTGTCAAATTTAACCAGTTTACGTGTTATCTCTACGGGAGGGAATTTTTCTGGAAATGAAAATTGACATGACGGTCTTTATCGAACACTAGCTCACTTACTCTTTCGTGAATTTCTCCCAGATTTTAATATGTTGTAGCTCAGACTTTGGGCTACCGCGACTATACCCTCCATTTTTTCATACGGCGCCGATATCACGTCAAAAAACTTGGTTGAAATTATACTTATCTTCGATGTATTGAGATATTTCTTTCTTTATGCCACTTTCTTTGCAATAAGTTAAAAAAACCAGCCCCTATCACGCCCATATTTTGCACATGTTTAGGTCATGTCACGTACTTTATTTCATAAAATAACAACTACTTGATCAGACACCATCTTGGGTATGTAAATTAGGGTCAAAGGTCATAAATGTTTCAACCTGTATCTTGGTGAATACATGTCCTATCTTTCCCGTATTTTCCACACGCAAAGACCATGTTACAAGAATCATTTCACAAAATAACCACTTTTTGCTCAGATGCCATCTTGGCTGCGCAAAGTTGGGTCAATGGTCAAATATACTTCATTCTGTATCTTCGTTATAGTGTATACCGAATTTGGTACCAAAGATGGCAGACCTGACTCTCTTTTCTAAATGGGAATCCAAACATCACACGGCCAATGTCTCTAAACACAGATGAAACCTATATGGTCATGCCTATTGCGATCAGGACTCGAATCATCGATTAAAACAAATCGGATCACCTAATTTGTCAGTCTTGACAAATTCCAAGTCTAGTTCTTCTTCTTCTTCTTCTTCTTCTTCTTTCTTTATTTCTGGACAAAAGTTGTGTATCTACGTACTCAGAAAGTTCTCACAGTATCAATTTCAAACTCATACCATATATGTATCATGTCCCAAAGACGAAAAATTTTATAAAATCATAGTGATCAGTCGACCGTGACGTCACTATGACGTCATTATATGAAAACACATTTTCCTCCATATCTCATTAACAGAATAGAATTCTTCAATGAAATTTACGTCACATATATTTCAAGTCAAGCGGATTCTACTCATATTGTCAAAATTCATATTTATCCTAGAACGCGCGCGTACGCGCGCGTTGAAATATTTGTATGCTCAAATCGAGCTCAAATTTTTTTTTGCACACGTTTCAGACCATTTAGAGCATTTTTTGAAAAATTGAAAAAATTGGACGGACGCGTACGCGCGCGCACATATTCGCACACACAGCTCATATGCAATAGAAATTTTCAGTTTTTTTACACGGATCGGATATCCAAAATGTCAAGGAATATTTCTACCAAGTTTCAAGTCGATCCGACTCAATATGACGTCATACGGGCCCGTCAAATTCAAAATTCCGCGCGTGCGTCAATGGGGATACACAGTGCAACTATGCCAAAAAACCGCCAATTTTAAATCGGATTTTACTCGTCAGGATGGACGATGACCCCCCATTTTCTTGACATATTCTGAAAGCTGATGAGTTGTACATGTTATTTCATGGGTTGGCTGTGCTGAAAAATGATTAAAAGATATCAAATTTCTTAATAAAGTAAAAAAGTAAATTTTCAAAATGACGTCATCAAATTTCAAGTTCACTCGAGCGTATCTCACTTATCCTTTGCCAATTTTCACCCAAATTTCAATATGTTGTAGCTTATGAAATGTTCTTTCATAATTAAAAAACATAATGTTAATTGGATGACGGCATCACCTCGTAAAAATGGATTGAAAGTAACCTTGTCAAATTTGACCAGTTTACGTGTAATCTCTATGGGAGTGCAGTTTTTATGGAAATGAAAATTGACATTACTATTTTTATCGAGCACTAGCTCACTTATGCTTCGGTGAATTTCTCCAAGATTTTGATATGTTGTAGCTGAGACTTTGGGCTATCGTCATTATGCCCTTCAATTTTTCATACGTTGTCGGGATCACGTCCAAAAACTTGGTTGAAATTAAAGCTTATCTTCGATGTATTTTCATATTCCTTTCTTTTTGCAATTTTCTTTGCAATAACTCAAGAAAAACATACCCTATCACCACCATATTTTGCACATGTTTACGTCATGTCACGTACATTATTTCATAAAATAACAACTACTTGATCGGACGCCATCTTGGGTATGTAAATTAGGGTCAAAGGTCATAAATGTATCATCCTGTATCTTGGTGAGTACATGTTCTTTCTTTCCCATATTTTGTACACGTAAAGACCATGTTTCAAGGATCATTTCACACAATAACCACTTTTTGCTCAGATGTCATCTTGTCCGTGGAAAGTGGGGTCAAAGGTCAAATATACTTCATTCTGTATCTTCGTTAGTGTACACGTAATTGTGTACCATAGATGGCAGATCTGACTTCCTTTTCTAAATGAGAATCCAAACATCACACGGCCAATGTCCACTAAACACAGATGAAACCGGTATGGTCATGCCTATTGGGATCAGGAGACTCAAACAGTTGATTTCCGAACAGATCGGATCACCTAATTTGTCAGTGTTGACAAATTCCGGTTCTAGTATAACTTGTTTTTGACAAATGACGGGAAATGGAAATTGAGAAAGTGATGAAAATACTTTATTGAAGACTACTAGCCTATTGTGAGTTTATTACAGCTCACTAGACAGATGTTGTGAAACAGGAGTTGTTTACAAAGCGCTCTTTGTTGAACGTGCTTGGTAATCACAGTCAGGAATTCGGAATGTTTTAGGTATTCAAGATGACCATGTCACCGATGTATCAGAAATTAGTGTCTGGAATTAATGAAGTCCTTATTTGTGATATGTAATTTGGTATATGTAGTTGGAAAAGGGAAGGTTGGATTGGTGTGTTTAGAAATAGGAGTGAGAAGAATAATTGTTATAATTTGGGGAAATTTTGTTGTAAACAGAAATAAAGAGTAGGCGGATGAATATTAGTCATTTTCCAGGGATTTGAGTTGCACATGAATGCGCCCTTTGTGCTGGTCGTATGTACCGCGGGAAATTTGGACACTCGCACTGCACACTGCACGACACAAACATCACTTCACACTCTCGCACCGTAGGACAAGCAACCTGCCGCAATGGGTTGAGTCTGGCTGTTCTCCGCCTGTTATGATGTCTTTTGGTTTTTGGCAGTTTCTTTTGGACAAGACAAACTGTAAGTTCTTTATATTGTTATAGATATCAAGAGAAAGGTATATTTGTGACAGTATAAAAATCTGTTATTAGTTAATTGTATACATTGTTATAAAACGGACAGATGTCGGGTGTAATTTGTTTGAGTCAAACTAATGACAGTATAAATTGGGTTGTTGGAAAGTAAATGGGAGAAATTTGATTCACAGAAATAATATGAATTGAGAAATCAATTATGTTAATTATTGTATGTTAAAGTATGAATTTAGGTGGAGGGTGTTTTAAATTGAGTCAATTCAAAATGGCGGTGCCCATGATTTAGATTATTCAAAATGGCGGCACCCATGGTTTACATTATTCAAGATGGCGGCGCCCATGACTTAATGATGTTACATGGCGCCGGTTTATGAATTAATCAATGGTTTTCATAGTAATCTCATGCTTTAATGTATAGAATGATCATAATTTTGATGAGTACTGTATTCATGGTCAAGTAAATTTATAATTGATTTATTTTTTTAGTTGAATGATTATAATTTTGATTGAGAAATCTATGTAAAGTTTGATAGAATAGAATTGAATTTTGGGTTCTTAAATGAACATTATGATAGTACAGTGGTATACTGAAGAATCAATTTATTTATTTTTAGTGTTCATGGGTGAGATGTTCGGCCCTCCGGTACTGGTGTTCTCATGTCTGAGGATGAGGGTTCATACTTCCAAAGAGCGAGTTGCTACCTGACTTAGGTTAGGCATGACTTATTTATGAGCAATTGGTCATCATTTTTGTTTAATGTGCACTGTTTATTATACAACTATGAATATTTTTGGTGCTTTATCTATTGCTAAAAAGGGGGAAAGCTTTTGGTATGCAGAAATTTGAACAGATATACATGGAAGTAATCATTGGTATGTACATGATTTATGATAGTCGCTATGGGGTAATGATTAAATTGTTTATTCGAGTGCATGTTTAGATGGTACATGCGAGCTTAGATGATGGTTGATTAGAGTTTCATTGATACAATACTAGTTCATGTATCGGGCAATTAATGAGTCATGGAATCTTGTGGATATCCTGGGAAGTTTGGATATTCGAGATAATTGTGTGGATAGTGAGTCCACGAGTTTTGAAGACAATTTATTGTATATTGCATCATAGCTTCTATCTTGATCTGCATTGAAAGTAATTGCATTTGTAGATTTAGCAAAATATATATACATATAGTTTTCACATTTTGGGAAGTGCTCTTATATTGCAAAAAAAAAGCGATCAATTTATCAAGAAATGAGATGTTGAATACAAACTTATGATTGTTTTCCTGTTTCTTGCAGGGTTTTTTTTTGTGTGTGTGTTGATTTACTGACACCAATAAAGTCAAGTGAACTACAATCCTGCATCCACTCATTCATTTGAGTCCTGGGGTCTATCACCACATTATCACAGCCCCTAACCACCTATCCACTACACAAGTGCCTGCATGGTTACTGAGTAGTCCTACATAATTGATTTAATATTATGTCATGTGAGGGACAGTTGGGACAACGTGTCCCATTTGTCCCTCATAATACCATTACATGTATTTGGAATTCATACAAAGCAAACAGACATGTTAAGATGAAAGTTGAATCAAACAATATCTATTACCCAAATCCACAGTTGATGTACTCTGAAAAGAAAATGCAAAGACCAATAATCATAATGGAGATACAGCAGGCGTAAGTTTTTATTTATTAACTACTGGGCATAATTTGTTCAAGAAGCAAAGGCAGTTCAGATTTTCAAGCATGTTGTTCAAACTTGTTTGGTTGAAAAAAAAATGATCATTTTAAAGCATGTTTGACTGTTTTCATTACCAACGTTTCATTACGCTTTCCAACTTTGACATTTCTATAGGATGTCCCACTTTATCCCCACCGTCCCATTTCTCCCTTCCCGTTGTCCCACTTTACCCACGGTTGGCATTGGTTGGGTTAACTTCTCCCCCAAATAAGGCTTTTTCTTTTCATTAACTGCAGAAAATTGAGAACAGTTTCCACCGGGTCCCCCAGCTTATGGCTCTTTATGTAACCCATCATATGAACCTTCATGCAAGCCCAAACGGAAATGTAATCATCTCTTCTATAATAAGATATAATAAGAAAATCGGCGAACCTGAAATTATGTCCCACTTCTCCCCGCTCTCCACTAATGATTCTGGTGATGTTGATGTACGACCCTTATGATGATGCAATATATCTCGTGTGACCATGACGTTGACGATGGCGAGTACATCACTAGTAGTCTAGGCCGATGATGAGAGTGACACTGAAACGGGGGCTGATGCTCACAGGACTGGTCTAGAGACCTGCATTTTATCATTTTTTGTGTCTTTTATTTTTTTCCTTTTGCTTGTTCAATCGGGTTTAGTGCTACCAAAATTCGTGTCTCTGAAGAAACTCGGCCAATAGCTTGACAATAGGTTTGCATCAGGTCCATTCTGTAGTAAATATTAGATCTAAATGGCGATGCTATTTTAGTTTCCATTTAAAACTTGATGAAATTCCTATTTTCTTTGCTCATTTTTCCACTAATAAATTATTTTGAACAGTACTTGAATTCTGATGTATTGTATTCACTATTGTGTTATATCAATAAAGAAGAGCCTGCTGAGGAGGTGTTTCATTCTATCCTTTTATTATTTCCTTCCTCTCCTTTTTGTATCCTTTCTGTAACTTTCTTCTTTTACCCTGGATGGAAAAAATAATCCCATCTTGCCATGTAAAGACAGAACACATACCATCATCATAAAATATTATGGCACTAAACTAACAAAAAAAGGTAAGCGATGAAACTTCTGATTTGTAAAAATTACTCATAAATCAAAGGTGAGTTCTTATGAAGCAGTTGTTTCAAATGCCCAACAGCTTCGATAGTGATTAAGCAAATGAAATCTGAAAATTATCGTGGCAACAAGTGATATTGATAGGGAATTCTGACAAAAACTGTCACACCATTTGATGTTTGAATTTGTCTATTTTTTTCTTGGGTAGGGGTATAAAAATACAAACGCCACCGATAAAATCACCATCTCTCTGAATTACAACCTTACAGGAGCAGTAGGGTAAGTATGCCTCCGTAACAGCTGGAGACTTTATGCATCGTATCCATGGCTAACTGCAGGAAGGCGCATGGAATTTAGACTTGAGTCAAGAACTATATATATATATATATATATATATATATATATATATATATTATTATTATTATTATTATTACCCTTTTTAATCAAAATAATGTCTTTTGCTTGGACTGGTAAAGCCCCGAAATATTTTATATTACGCTTTCAACATATGTAATGAATATATGAAGTATATGTAATTGTGAACTTATGAAAAATCAGAATTATTATACAAATATAAATACTAGACGGGCTGAACCATGAAGGCTGATTTCGCCCCAAGAATTTGCAGCACAACGTATCTGGTGCATTCCTAACATTCATGCCGCACTCTCACATCCACTTTAGTAGAGGCTACTATGTAATCCCGTGAGATTTTTGTGCCAAAATTGATTTTTTTTTTGGCTAACTTTGTCAATTTGGGGGTGCTGAATCCAAAAAACTTTGGTTCCTTTTTTCCGACCACGTCTTCAGCCGCCATTTTGAATTTCAAAATGGCCGCCATAGCAAACTGTATTTTTATCCATACCTCATTAAGTGGGCATTGTAGAAGCTTCAAATTTGGTGCAAAATGCATGGCTGTGATGTCAAACACTCTGTTATATCTTTTTCTGATATTGTAGATTGTTTTGATACAATATGTTGGCTGCCATCTTGAATTTCAAAATGGCCGCCATAGCAAACAATATTTTGAACCAATTATCTCATACAGTTAGCATTGTAGAAGCTTCAAATTTGGTGCAAAATGCATGGTTGTGATGTCAGACACTCTGATATATCATTTTCTGATATTGTGGATTGTTTTGATACAATTTATAGGCTGCCATCTTAAAATTCAAAATGGCTGCCATAGCGTTTTTTACCCATATCTCATGCTGCAGTTATTGTAGGAGCATCAAATTTTCAGTAATGTACATGCTTATGATGTCCACCGTTCTGAATTTATTATTGCACCATTAGCCTTTCAATTTGTCCATTAAGACTGGTAAAATTCCGACTTCACTGAAACGCTCAAAAATCATCCCTATTCATAAAAATGGAAAGAAGACAGATCTGAATAATTATCTACCAATCTCCATTCTGCCGATCACTGTGAAGATGCTTGAAAAGATTGTGTACAATCAGGTTTACTCTTATTTGCATTCAGTAGACGCCATTAACAAAAACCAGTCAGGTTTTCGCCCAAAACACTCAACAATGACCACGCTATTGAAAGTTACAGAAGACTGGCTCTCCTGTATGGATGATGGTAACATGACAGGAATTGTCAGTATAGACTTCAGAAAAGCCTTTGGTACAGTGAACCACGCTATATTGGTAGACAAGCTGCGAATGATTGGTATGGCGCCCCAAACATGTGAATGTTTTAACGATTACCTCAGCAATCGCACACAATATACTGAGGTGAATGGTTTTCAATCGAAATCACTTGGTGCAACATGTGGAGTCCCGTAAGGGTCCAATCTTGGCCCACTTGTGTTCACAATCCATATCAATTATTTGCCTAACTGATTACAACGTTCATCGGTTGCATTATATGCTGACGACACGTGTATTTATGTGTCTGGTAAAAATGTAAAACAGTTTGAAGAAATTTTAAACCATGATATGGCCTGTATTTCAGATTGGCTAACATGCAACCGATTTTGTTTGTTTGTTTTATTTCCGTACTAAAAATCAACATATTTCATACATAAAGGTCCAGTGACGAAAGAAAAAAATACATACGGAGGGTAGCCCATTTTCAGTAGTGACAATGACAGTCACTTCTGGTCTTCCATGGGGCTCTGTTCACAAAAATGTCATATAATCAGGGACTGATAATAGAATAAGATATAAGACAAACACAAATGGAACGGTACATACATAACTACATTGTGACTACATTATATACCATACTGTTACACATTGTTCAAAGGTTTGGAGCATGACAAAAAAAATCAAGTGGAAAGGAATTCAGTTTTGTCTAAATTGAACCTAAAAGCGGGTAAAGAGAAATTTTGACGTAAATCATTAGGTATTTTATTATACGCTGCTGCAGCTCTGTATGAAAATGATCTCTTACAATAATTAGTTTTAGGCCCTGGTAACTGTAAATTGTTTTGATTACGGAGAGAGTGTGGTGATATCTTGTACTTAAACATATCTTTCATATGTTCAGTGTCCATGTTATTCATAATCTTATACATAAATGAAAGCAGACGAATTTTTTGTCTTTTGATTACTGTATTCCACCCTAAGCTATGAACATCACTGGTAGTAATATGGGAATAAAGGTTAACTTTCAAAGTTACTCTCCCGGCTCTATTTTGCATCTTCTGAAGTTGGGAAAAAGAGTTACCGTTGGCGGATTGCCATACTACATCACCGTAATCAAAATGAGGTAACACAAACAATTATATATCAGTTTCAATTCATTCATATTTACGAATTGTCTCAAACGACCCATATAACTAATCATTTTACTTAACTTGTTACATAATTGTTCGATGTGATCATCCCACAATAACTTATTATCTACAATGATTCTCAGATATTTAAAACTATTCACCTGAAGTAACTGTTTACCCCTAAGTTTAGCATTCAAATACTCTTGCTTTTTTAACATATTATTTATACCAAATAACATACAAACAGTTTAATCAAAATTGATTTTTATATTGTTGTCAGCCATCCATGTTTCCATACTTTCGAACTCTTTTTGCAAAACATTTTCCACAACTTTCGGGTTTTGATGTGAGTAATAAAAGACCGTGTCATCGGCATATGAGTGGGCCCTGCAGTCAGAAAAAACCAAATTCATATCATTGATAAATATACTAAACAGCAACGGTCCTAACAAGGACACTTGTGGCCCTCCTCTAATTAATAATCTTTCATTCGAAAGGGTATTATTGATCGAGGTCCTTATTCTCCGGTTCGACCACTCCAGTTCTATGCCAGTAACCCCCATCTTTTCAAATTTCGATAGAAGGATCAGGTGATCAACCATATCAAAGCTTTTTGTAGATCAACAAAGATGGCACCAACGTATTCACCTTTATCAATAGAGTGGTGCCCGTCGTCCGTGACGGTAGCAAGTGCAGTAATAGTGGAGTGCTTGGGTCGGAAACCTGACTGGTTTCTGCTAAGCAAAGAGTGCAAGTTTAGAAAATCGAGCAACTGCTTTTGAACAACTCTCTCCATGACTTTAGAAGCACAGGACAATAAAGAAATGGGTCTGTAAGTTATGACAATCCAACTTATCCCCCTTTTTATGTATCGGAACAATTTTAGCTACTTTCCATTTATCACGCACTACCCCTTCAGCTAAGGATTTATTTATGATATAAGTGAAAGGCTCTAATATTTCTGAAATTGCCTCTTTCAATATATACATAGAAATTTCATCTAATCCATACGACTTCTTTGCTTCCATTAACTTAACATACTTCAGAACATCCAACTGAGATACAAAACAAAAATTGAATTGTTTATCAGACCTTTCCCTGTCATGCGATATGTAAAAAGAATTTTTTTTCTTTTTCCTTTGCATTATCTTCATTACCACATGTGCAAAGTGGTTATTAAATATATTTGCTATAACCTGTGAATTTTCTTGAGGGAATGTACAATCAATAACTTTACTCTTGCCCATTAATGATCGCAGTGTTTTCCAAGATTCATTTCTACTTCTTGCATTTGAAAATTGTTGATATATATATATTCACGTTTTGATTTTCTTATTTCATTTGTTACTTTATTTTTCAGACGTTTATAACTTTGCCATAAATCATTGTCCCTTCTAATTTTTGCCTTTAACTGAACTTTATCTCTCTGTTTCATTGATGACATAATTGTACTGTTTATCCATGGCGAGGGAGTTTTTCGTACTCGTCTCGTCTTAACAGGCATATGCTTTTTAACAACCTTCATCAACATACTTTCCCATATATCAACTGAATCATTTATATCACTGAATTCTTCTACCTTCTTCCAATTTTGTTTACGTAAATCCGACCTGAAAGCTTCCATGTCAACGTTTCGTGATTTTCTGAAAGTTACATACGTCTCACTTTGTGATGTATGTTTGCATTTCCATACCATATAACTGATATAGTGATCACTCATGCCGTTCTGAATTACACCACATGATTTCACTTTGTCTGGATAATTCGTGAGCATGCAATGTCATCAACAAGTGTTCTTGATCTTTCAGTCACTCTTGTATACATTTTTCATCATTAACCTGTTGCAAACAATATACACTATTAATTTGACTATAAACCTTAATGTTTCTTTCGGGTGTTTTCTTCATAATATCACAATTTGTGTCGCCCATAATAACCAGTTGGCCATCAAGACTACTCAAAGACTTTAAAAAATCCTCATAATGATTAAAGAGATCGATTTTCTTTTTTTCTTTTTTGTTTTGTTTGGAGGCCTATATCAATTCAAAAATAATATTGGTTTGGAGTTTTTCAGACAGATCTTGATGCACAATGCTTCCTGGTTGACAAGTGAATCATGGGTAATCAAGGTGAAAGGAATAGATTCATGAACATAAACTGCGACACCGCCTCCATTTCTGTCTCTGTCTCTCCGAATTAAAGAAATAATGGGGAATACCGATTTCAATGTCTGAAATGTCGGCAAATACATGCATTTCATTCTCAGTCATGATTTGTTTAATTTCCTCATAATATTTCACGAGGCTAACTATGTTCAAATGAACAAACTTAATTCCCTTCTCAGAAAGTTGTTCATACCTAAGGGATGGATCTCTCTTTTCACCAGAGTTTGCAGACTTATCTAATAAATTACTGTCTGGGACAGTTTCCGATTTAAGTTCAATGAAATTGGGAAGATGTTGAAAAGAACATCTGTTACACTCCCAGTTTAAGAATAATTCATTGGGATCATTGTATCTACTCACGGGGATTCCTGAACATGATATATGTGACCGTGCACCTCAAAACGAACATAAAGTCGCACACACTGATTTTGCGTGAGGACTGAAAATAAGTGAAATGGGTCAACCTAGCAGAACTCGACTTTTTCATATTTTCTGAAAGAGCGGGTCTTCTTTTACATTATGCTAAAATTTGGTATCATAAAACGGGCAGGAAAGTGTGTGTTTTTAGCAGTTTATCTCGAACGTTTTTGGTAGAATAGTGTGATTAGGTGTGTCTTTAGAATCCCTTTTTCATTTCTGAAAAACCTTGTCCACACTCTTCACTTTCAACTCTAATAACTTTTGAAAGGATAGCGCTACTGCTTTGAAAGTTGGCATTAATTATGGACAGAACGCGTTAATGAATGAGGCATGTTTAATTTCAGTTTAATCTAATAATCCCTTCATTGTTGTTACTCTGGTGGTTTACTTCCTGTTTTTTGTCCCATTCATCGCACAGCCAGCACGGTTTGGTAAAGATTAAGCGCTTGAATAGACACTGTACTTCAGAGCCTCTTTTCTCAGTTCACACTTTTCCTGAGTTTGTGCTTTCTTTCCAATATTTAGATAGGTTAGGAGAGTCCATTTGAATTGAGTTATACATCATTTTAAAGCTTAAAGTCTGTTCTTTCAGAATATGGTCTTAACTAAAAATTCATGTCTGGCGACTTTTTGTTTGTTTTCAGGTGCAGGGTCACATATGAAGAGTTTGTTCGCAAAAACCGATAAGTCCATTTTTGAAGATTTTGAAGTATGGTCTCTGTCATAAAGTGACAAAATAATAGTTTTTAAATGATATATTGGTCACTACATATAAAGGTGCATTTTTGAAGTTATGGTCAAAAGAAGTAACAATTTTCTTATTATTCTCTTTATTTGTCTTGACCTTTAATCGCAAATATCTCCATTTGGCAAATGTGGACTTATCGGTTTTTGCAAACAAACTCTTCATATGCACCCATTTCTGACATGAAGTACATTGGAGTGCTTTCTGGTTATTTGTAACACATCTTGTACAAAGAACACATGGAAATAATTGTACCATTTGAAAACATACACAAAAGTATGAATGCAGTACCAAAACAAGATCTAGAGGAAAGAAAAAAATGTAAAGAAATAAAGAAAAAAAAATTCAGTCAAACGGTATAGGAATGATGTATATTTGCAATCACAGCACTATTCTAAGATTACTAAAAACAAATGCAATGTAACCGAAGGCTGAGGTAAAACAGCGTTTGTTTTTCATGTGTATGAAACAAACTAGCTCCCTATCTCCTCTTTCACAATAAAACTATTGTGCCCTACTAGCAAACCAGCAGGAAAGAGAGTGACAAAATACGATCATAAAAACAGGGAAGGGAAGCGAGTAGTCGCTCGTAGAACAAAGATTTCTGGTGTAAGGCAATCTTGACACAACATGATTTTGATAGGCCTGCTCAGATTTGAATACGGGATGCCACATGGCAATTACATAACAGTGGAGCTGGCACAAACTCGAAACAAAATGGGGCGGGGGGAGAAATAAAAAAAAAAACTGTGTTAAGAACTTTGTAACACTGTAGTGACAATACAATAGCCTAGGTCGATTATGTACCAGGCGACACTCCCTGCCCACTCATAATAGACACGCGAAACATAAAGGCGAGAGGAAAGTAGAGAAATGACAAGGTATCACAACAACGAGCAAGCTCACAGTGGTTGCAGCCCAGCAGTTTAGGTTCTACTGACTGAAGGAAGACAAATTGACTATTATCTTCATCCCATTAATCCTGACACAAAACACACTAAGTATGTGAGATAACAGGTGAACTCGCTGGCTCTCGTTGGATTATAGCGGTAAGTATAGCAAACCAGAACGGGATGAAAGAAGGCAATTCCCGCAAAAATGCCTATCTCACACATCGCGACACAGAATTGGATCAGCTTAATCCGAGGATTGTAACTTGACAATGTGGGACTTTTTCGTCAACATGAGGCGATGTCCACCGTTGGTTAGCACACGTATGCGGCCATCTTGGGTCCAGATGCTTTTACATTTACTTCAGAACTTTGATTTGATTTCTTTGAACAGGTCTGATCTCAACCTGGTCAGGCTTTCCTGAACGTAGATGGGATCTCCTTGTACATCTCTCAGGAGGCTTCGGGCTTGCTATACACGGTCCCTGACGTCATAGCTGGTGAACCGCACAATGATTCCACATGACCTGCCCTTCTTGGCGCCGAGACGATGCGATCTGTCGATGTCGCCATTTTGAAGCCTCACTTTCAGTTTTTCCTCGAAAATTTGTTTCACGATTTCGTTTGTATGTTCACCCTCATGCACATTGACACCATGAAATACAAGGTAATTTCTCCGAGAGTACTGTTCTGCCTCCTCCTGCTGCTCTTTCATTTTCTCAATCTCTCTCTCCAATCTTGCTATCTTGTCACTTCTCGACTTCATTTAAAAGTCAAAGCTCTCTTTGAAGTTTTCACCAACTTACTCTGTGATAATTGACGTGAGTTCTTCAACTAGCAAAGTTTTGATTTTACTCACAAGAATGCCAATGACATTGCTGTCCTCAAGAGCTTTCTGAACTTCTTCACGAACATTCGGGCTGACTCTCAAATGCTCATCGGCACCACGTTTACCTTCCGTCATGGTGGGTGTCTGCTTGGCAACTGCACAATCTCACAAAAATCAGGCAAAATCTCTCAAAATATATACAGTTCTGGCGAGTAACGGGTCAAGAATGGCTCAGAAGTCCACAAGGTTACTTGTAGTTTAAGAAACGGAGATGAAAGAAGAACATGTTCGGCTGTTTTACCACACACAAGCCATTGGTGAACAGAGCTAAAATAAGACACGTCCGTTCATGGCGACGGTCAGGTCAAGTGACCAATGGCTAGATTAGCTTCACCAATGGCTAGATTAGCTTTTAATTTGGAAAAATGTGAAACTATGTTAATAGGACCCAAGAAAAAGGTTAAACACGTGAATTTGAATGTGACTGTAATCAACGTTAGAATAACTCAAATTCCATGTTGTAAATATCTTGGTGTGTATTTCGATCAGTCACTAGACTGGAGCCATCATATGGAACACTTGCGTAAACGCGCTATCAGAAATCTGTATTATTTTGTTAAAGAGAATAAGATATTTCATATTATTATTATTTTATATCTTATTTTATAAATCCATCATTTAAAGTAATTTTGATTATCGTGATGTTATATGGTCAAATATTGATCAGAGCTCTATTCAGCGTCTTCAAATTCTTCAGCATCGTTCTCTAAGAGCAGTGTTGCAGGTAAATTCGAGATATCCAATTAATTTGTTATACTCATAAATTAATGTTGACACATTTGAGATGAGAAGAAATAAACACATATTGTGCACAATGTATAAGTTGTTCATGATTTAACCCCTTAATATATATAGTAGGCCAGCCAAGACGATTTTTTTTTTTACTTTGGACGGCAAAATTTGTTAATGCTAAGTTTTCCAGCTGAGAGTCTTGCAAAGATACTCAAGTTTAGCGTACGGCCGGATGTCAAGCGCGTTTTTGCCGAAAAATGCCTTTTTTTAGCACAAAATTTGAAAGAATGTCAAAAATCACGATTTTTTTATTTTTTTACCGAAATAAGTAATGGTTGATAAGTACCTTTCAAACTAGAAATGTGTTATCTTCCATTTCAAATTTAGAACCTGACTAATATACATTTGAAGGTAGAATATTACACGCACATATATGGCGCAATGAAACATAAACACGTGATTTACTCAAAATTGTACTTTGTAAAATCTACCAATATTTCAAAGTTTTTTTAAGCTACCTAAATCAATCTATTCAAAAGTTTTTATTTTTTCGAAATATGATATATGTTCTGATATCTTATGCAGCAAAGAAATTATAAGATAAGGCGAAAGATAACTCGTTTTATGTTATCCTAAATGGGACGATGTTTTTTTACCGGACGCGCATTTTGAATTAAAAATCGAGTGTATAGCGTAGACCCATATATATATTGTACATAGTGAGCGTAGGTATTTATCTTACATAATCGGCGAAGTCAATGGACAGGTTGGATAGCTGACTGCAAAAACCCTTTGTGGCACCTTGATATGACTGAAATGCGCTTATTTGCCCAAAAAAAAAAAATACAAAGAGGGGTGGTCAGTAGCGTTGTTACCATGGCAACTGATCATTATTAGGTCACTTCCTGAAAATTTCAAATATTCATGATTGTAAAACATGCAAGTGTTAAAACATGTTTTGTGTGTGTGTGTGAAAAATGTATCCATCTAACTAATCTATGTTTAACAATGAAACCTAAGAGTTATATACAAATTGTTTACTGTGTTTGGAAATGGTTGTCATGGAAACCGTGATAACAAATCACGTTTTACTGGGAGAAATTACGATACCAAATCTCCCATCCTGCATACTCACCCCTTCCCCCCGAGAATGCTTGGGAATTCATGGTTATCAATACAATGCTTTAGTTTGCATTCTCAGGCCCTGAAACGCAGCCCTGCAAGGGATAGGCACGAAATCACTTTTACTTTTACAATGTTCTAAGGCGAGGTGTTTGCATTTTATTTTGATCTATCCTCTCGCAGAAGACTTACTAAATGTTTCTTTTATGATGGTTGATTGTTTACATGAACGTTGTTTGGAACGCACACTTATTCGGCGACATCAGAATATTATGTATCCCAGATATGTGTGTGAAAAAGTAAGGCAAATATCACCTTCAACAAAGAAAACAAAGAAGTAAAAAGGAAGTAGAATTGAAATGCGTAGAATGCAAACAGCCTCATTTCCCCTTCCCATCATTAAGTCGGTTAAATCATCGATTCTATAGTGCAGATTATATTTATCCTTGGCCAAGTTCTATGTCCTTAGAGCAGTTGTAAGTACAACAAATTTTTTGTTTGCAATTCGATCCTTTTTTGGCTATATTATCACATCTTTGTGAAAAAAAAAATCATTTTAGTTATCACCAACACTCTAAATTCCCAGTCAACCAACAAAACGTACTACACAATGTGCACACGCCCGCAACCACCTTCTCAAACAGCGTTCACGGACTGTATCAACACACAATGAAATACAGTAAACGAGGCAATTTCTCTTTTTTAAAATGATGATTTGCCATTAGCGTACATTTACTAGAATAGCAGATCTTGACATTTATGTTGCTGGTTACCAAAATGCTGATAAAAATACCATACACAGTAAGAACATGCTAGAATTCTGCAAAATATAAGTAATTATTTGTCTTCAACAGTATTTCGTTTTCAAAGGTAAAGAACCTCAGTCTAGATTTGTGGATATCTCATGCCGTCAATCCCTCGTTTGAGGCGAGTCCCCAACTGGGGCATACCCAAAGTGGGGTGCGTATATTTGTCGTTTGGGAGTTGGGAGTCGAAGTACTTGTCCATTGCAAATAAACTTTCTGCTCAGGCGTGACAAACCTGGAGGCCAAGCCAGGGTTTGATGACTCCAGCAGCTGTCGTATTACGTAAGAGCATGATAAGGATATCTGCCTGTGGCAGACCATTCAAAGTGAACTCAATTTTCTCTATCCTTTCTAAAGTTTTCAATTTTATATTCTATTGAGAAATTCTATGGTCATCCATTTTACATTTCGAACGAAAAAAATTGACCCGTAAATAACGAAAATACAGGAATAAGAAGGAGAGCATTGCTAGTTTGCCGGTGCTGACAATGTGCTATTTGGCAGTGAGTTACAACGGGGAGGTGAGACTACCTCCCTGGTTACAATCAGCCTGCTGACTGGATCTTGAGAAAGCAGCTGTCGTATTACGTAAGAGCATGATAAGGATATCTGCCTGTGGCAGACCATTCAAAGTGAACTCAATTTTCTCTATCCTTTCTAAAGTTTTCAATTTTATATTCTATTGAGAAATTCTATGGTCATCCATTTTACATTTCGAACGAAAAAAATCGACCCGTAAATAACGAAAATACAGGAATAAGAAGGAGAGCATTGCCAGTTTGCCGGTGCTGACAATGTGCTATTTGGCAGTGAGTTACAACGGGGAGGTGAGACTACCTCCCTGGTTACAATCAGCCTGCTGACTGGATCATTGAGAAAGAGAGAGAGAGGGAGAGAGAGAGAGAGAGAGAGGGGGGGGGGGGGGAGCGAGGGGGAGAGAGGGAGGGAGAGGGGGGAGAGATGGGGAAGGGAGAAGGGGACAGCAAAATGGAATGACAATAGTTCCGGTCACTACAGTACAGGCATGCTCTGTCTGCATACGCTGAATGTCTACACTCACACACACACACGTACACACACACACGCACCATGGAGCTACATGGCCCATGCCAAAACCAAAACAATCTCCTCCTCTCGCGGTGCCCCCCCCCCCCCCCCTCCTGTGGCGCTGTGGCGATGACTGATGCTTAGATTAGGCCAGGGTCAAGAAACAGGTGTTTTATATCTTTGACTTTAAGTCATTGATTGCCAAGATATGCACTGGCATTATTTACTGGGGTGTAGCCTCTTCAAACGAGAGATTTGCGTCATGTATAAACAAAAACAAAAATTCCATCTGAAAGCAATCTTCTAAAATGATTAAAAGCATTGAAAAAGAATGAGTCTTCAGTGAAAATGTTTATCATGAACAAGTCTCTGTGACATACATCCAAAGACTTTGAAAATCAACAATACAAATTGTGCTGACTACATTAACTGCATTGATAAACTCATTTTTTTTTTTTTTTTAATGTGACATATACTATGTGTCCACCATCACAAACGTTACACCAGCTGGAAAAACAATATTTTTTTCTTTAGGCAGTATTTCAATATCTCTATCTTTTTCACAGTTTGTGGTTACATATCTTAGCTAATTATGGCTGTATGCTGTTGCATTGAACTTTCGTCACTGTACAACTGAATTTGAATGATGACTGCCAATTTTTTTAAATTCTACTTTTAGTCTGATATTATTTTTGTGTTCTGCAGACCAGTGTGATAAGATATCTGTACTGAGTATTCGTCTCTCAGTGAAGAAAAAAAGAAATCACCTCTCCAACACGCATGGGTAATGCTTCCTTCTAATACTTCCCCTTATTCCAAGTACCAGAATACATTGCTGGGGCCCTGAATAGCTAACATATATTACAGTATTACCAACATCATGACAATTATGGCACATGTGGAAAAAAAAAACTGGCCAAACATACATTTTGACCAGATCATATTCGTTTCACTACTTCTTGTACTTGGTGTTTGGATTGAAACCTATTACTTATGTCTTTTATATCTTAAATTAGAAAAAAAAAACATGCTCTGTGCTAGTTCCCTTTAGATTCACCAAATGTTCCTTTGTGAAGTTTTCTCTTTTTAAGCACTTCAACGTGCACTTTTTTCTTTTTTTTTTCTGACCAACATGTCTTATATTTTCCTCCATCTGATGAAGAAAGGCAAAGTTCACTTCCCTTTTGTTGACCCCCCCCCCCCTCAAAACAAAAACAAAAGACATTCCATTCTGACAGGATTAAAATGTTGGCGTTTGGGCTCCAAAGTAAATAACAGACCATTTTCCATGAACTACTAGTATGCGGCTTGTAACTGTTTGTCTCGAAGGCATGGTATAGTTTTGGTTGAGATGGAGACTCAGACTTTAACTTTTTGCAAGCAAATTAAAAATAACTTATAGTAATTTTAAGTTTGTTTGATTGAAGTTGTTGGTTTTGAAACGGCCGAGAAATTGTTATATAAGTGACACAGAATGATGATAATTAAAAGTGGGCGCCACCCTTATATTAGGACCTCTTTGTTTTTTTACATCTCAGCCTTTTCAAAACCAATTTTTGGCAAATAAATTTGGAATTCCTCTTGGTATTGTTTACTCTTTACTATTTCATAACAGGGTTCTCATTATTTCACAAAATCTCCATCTCAGCCCCCATCTCAACCAAAAGTAGACCATCCCTCATCCCTATAATGCTGCAATCAAAATTGGAAGAAGATCTATATCAAATCATATTGGAAATTCTGTTTGCAAAGTAGTGTTGTGCACATTTTAATATCAGGCCTTGTTTTACTTCATCACTAAAGAAAAAAAGAACACCAAAGATTAGAAAAGAAGCATTTAATCTGGATTAGTAGAAATTCCTAATATATACACAAGTCTTTCATATGTACAGCTGTATTCAACTTCTATAACAGTCCTGAAAGCACATTGTGATTACATTTGAGAAGTTTAGATGGATGCATTCCACATGTAAGTTCAGGTTCTAATGACATCCTTCATACGGAATCTGGATGCCGACTGGATAGACTGGCAGGGTTGTTTCTGAGGAGAAAGAGAGAGAGAGAAAAAAAAAGAATGGTGTATCTGTCTTTACTTGATGAGAAAAGTGACATGGGCATCTTAATCTTTGGTGAAGACACAGTGACATATACGCTAAAGATATACGGTTACTTGATTTCCTCCATATGTAGTGTGTCCTTAAAACGGTAAAGTATATTTTATACAGTAGATCCTAATTGTAGCAATTTAACCGTGAGTACAAAACGAAATATAAGATGTAGAAAATTTTCATGATCCAAATATCCAATTCTTTCCATCAAGCTTTTTATTCCATTCAGAAGAATTTCAAGGTAGTGCTTGCCTGATACTGCAACTAGATACTTAGGTACCATGCCGTCAATCCCTCGTTTGAGGCGAGACCCCAAATTCCACCTCCGAAAGTGGGGTGCGTATACCGCTTTCATATTTGTCGTTTGGGAGTTGGGAGTCGAAGTACTTGTCCATTGCAAATAAACTTTCTGCTCAGGCGTGACAAACCTGGAGGCCAAGCCAGGGTTTGATGACTCCAGCAGCTGTCGTATTACGTAAGAGCATGATAAGGATATCTGCCTGTGGCAGACCATTCAAAGTGAACTCAATTTTCTCTATCCTTTCTAAAGTTTTCAATTTTATATTCTATTGAGAAATTCTATGGTCATCCATTTTACATTTCGAACGAAAAAAATTGACCCGTAAATAACGAAAATACAGGAATAAGAAGGAGAGCATTGCCAGTTTGCCGGTGCTGACAATGTGCTATTTGGCAGTGAGTTACAACGGGGAGGTGAGACTACCTCCCTGGTTACAATCAGCCTGCTGACTGGATCATTGAGAAAGAGAGAGAGAGGGAGAGAGAGAGAGAGAGAGAGAGGGAGAGCGAGGGGGAGAGAGGGAGGGAGAGGGGGGAGAGATGGGGGAGGGAGAAGGGGAGAGACAAAATGGAATGACAATAGTTCCGGTCACTACAGTACAGGCATGCTCTGTCTGCATACGCTGAATGTCTACACTCACACACACACACGTACACACACACACGCACCATGGAGCTACATAGCCCATGCCAAAACCAAAACAATCTCCTCCTCTCGCGGTGCCCCCCCCCCCCCACCCCCCTCCTGTGGCTCTGTGGCGATGACTGATGCTTAGATTAGGCCAGGGTCAAGAAACAGGTGTTTTATATCTTTGACTTTAAGTCATTGATTGCCAAGATATGCACTGGCATTATTTACGGGGGTGTAGCCTCTTCAAACGAGAGATTTGCGTCATGCATTCAACACTTTTGTGCATATAATAATCCTGTGAGCTTTCACATCAATACCCTCATAACTTATCAAAGTCAAATTGACAAGAGGTTATGGTAACTTTGCCATCCAAAGGTAAATACAATACCATGGTAGCAATCCTCTACAGTCAATCGAAATCAGGGTTTCCATATAATTTACAATCAGCAGCAAAGTCACAACAGAAACTAAAATGCTAAAAGGCCCAGGTAATTATCTCTTCTGTATAAAACCAAATTTGAAGATGATCTGCTGAGTACATGTTAAGTTATTGCAAGATGAGAATAGGACAGATGTGCCACGGTGGGAATGGATGACTGCAACAACATAAAGACTCCTGCAACCCCCTTTTGACAGAGGCTGAACAAAAATAATAATCAGCGTTAAGTCATGTGAATCTTGGTTGTTGGAGTGATTGACTACATGCATATGCAGTACTGCATTCATTTAGCAAAACATGCATTTATTTTCTGCCCAATGAACGATCGACAGTCAAAAATTTGGTGAAGATGTCAAAGGGTTGACAAAATATGCCAGCCTATTTGGGGTTTACATTTTACATGCATTATTGCTTACCTCCCGTATTTTTTTTTTCGAAATAGAGTACAGAATGCACAGATTAGAAGTTGGTAGTCAGGACATCTGTCTCTTTCTTTTTCTCTCTTGCCCGTAGTTGGCTGTGGTTTGCAGGGTCCATTTTGTCCACTTTGTGCTAATTCTGGTCGAAAATATAATTAATGAAAACTTAAATAAATTATCATTTTCATGAGTAAAACAGGATACATGTACTTATACTGCAACCAAAAACAAACACAATCATCATGAAAGAGAATAGATCATCATGATCTCACGAATCCCTTAGTATGAGATTTTGGATCTTCAGGTCACTGTCAACATTAATTTGTATTACATGTAATACATTAATCATGTCATTGTTATTATCATCTTTGATGCTCTAAAGCCATATCTTACTGAAAATGAATTATATAGGATGGAAGTCATCTTGACACCTGTAATTCCTGTACACAAATATTTAATTGTATCATGCTCTCATTTGTATGTGGATTAGGATATGATTTCCTTGCATAAATCGGTTTGAATTCACGAGATAATATGTGACACTGCACCTCAAAACAAACAAAAAGTCGCCAGACATGAATTTTAAGTTAAGACCATATTCTGAAAGAGCAGACTTTAAGCTTTAAAATGATGTATAACTCAAATCAAATGGACTCTCCTAACCTATCTAAATATTGGGAAGAAAGCACAAACTCAGGAAAAGTGTGAACTGAGAAAAGAGGCTCTGAAGTACAATGTCTATTCAAGCGCTTAATCTTTACCAAACCGTGCTGGCTGTGCAATGAATGGGACAAAAAACAGGAAGTAAACCGCCAGAGTAACAACAATGAAGGGATTATCAGATTAAAGTGAAATTAAGCATGCCTCATTAACACATTCTGTCCATAATTAATGCCAACTTTCAAAGCAGTAGCACTATCCTTTCAAAAGTTATTGGAGTTGAAGGTGAAGAGTGTGGACAAGGTTTTTCAGAAATGAAAAAGGGATTCTAAAGACACACCTAATCACACTATTCTAAAAAAAAATGTTCGAGATAAACTGCTAAAAAAACACACTTTCCTGCCCGTTTTATGATCCCAAATTTTAGCATAACGTAAAAGAAGACCCGCTCTTTCAGAAAATATGAAAAACTCAAGTTTGGCTAGGTTTACCCATTTCACTTATTTTCAGTCCTCACGCAAAATCAGTGTGTGCGACTTTATGTTCGTTTTGAGGTGCACGGTCACATATTCCAAATTTCAAATCGTTGACACTTACTTATGAGCTGGAAAGGGCATTTACATCGCAGTCAAGACATCTTTCTATCTCCCCCTCACTCTAGTGAATGTGATCTCAAACTCAGCACGTCCATTTGTTGCTGACACCTTGATAAAAATAAAGAACAATACATCACAGCATATATTACCTTTACGTCATACTTAACGCAACATAGATAATGGAAAGTAAATTGATTTGAGACTACAGACGTATTTTCATCTGTGCACACATTAAACACTTGTGCCACCGCCATTTCCAATTGACATGGTTGAGAAATATTCCATTGCATATAATATCTTACTTGATTACATTTATGTTTGATTTCTATATCATCTCCTCTTCAGTGGATAGAATACATGTACTGCTCTTTCATATGATCCTCTGCAATAGAACATGCAATGAATTTACAAGAAAACAAGAATACACATTTGATCATAGATTTGCTCCCCTTTATATATAAATGGAGATATAAAATTCTGCTCCTCTCTTTGTCTGCAAAGTACTTGTACATTGTATTGTAATGCAACTGTCAAAGTGAAAATATCCTTGTTACAACTTATTCAAATGGAAACAGGAATATTCAATACTGAATGTATTTAGATTTGCCATTATTTTCAACTGGGCACTGAGCTGATACATTTGATAATCAACACTTAGTAACTTAGTATTTAAAAGATATTTGAAATTAGACCGCTATAATGTATTTCAGACATTTACCGTTTCTTACCTTCTGGTTGTTCTGCACTTTGTTGCAGGTAGAAAGAGCTCAGACTTTACAATTAGATTTTGGCAAGTCAGGATATGTCTCTCTCTGGCGAAGTTTGAAGACAAGACTCAGTCTGTCCACTTGTTGGTACATCTAGCTGAAAACAGAAATCAACATGACTCAAATATTTTTTTTTTTCATCTTTAAAGCAGAGCATTATAAGCTAACAGTGAACAAAAAAAAAATAATCTGAAATTTGATTATTTTGAAAAGGCATCTTGGCATTGACATAATTTTCTTTATTCCCCATGCAAATCAATTATAACTATATATATATATATATATATATATATATATCTTTTATTGAGATGTGATTTTTTTTAGCTTTTTGAAAATTTAAAAAAGAAGAAGAAAAATATTCAGGTTTCAGTGAGTCAGTATAAACGATCCATTAAAAATGTAATATTTACATTTTTTTTTTCAAATGAACCTCTATTCTATGAGACATTAACATGAGAAGTTGGTACTTATGAGTAAAGACATTTCTAAATAGTTCTTTTTACTAGATCTATTTGTAAACTATTATACACAGCCCAGTCGCTGTACGTAGGTACGTCGCGACAGCATACTTACAGCGTCTAGTCGGGCTATTTGTAAACTAGAAGAGTACATGTAAATGATTCACAGATTAGGAGAGGTTGGCAGTCAGGACTGAACACTTTCTCTTTCTCTCTCTTTCGGGCATACTCAGTATTCGAATGGCAAGATCACTTATTTGTTGTAGACGAGCTTTTATATATAAAACACCTAGGCCTAAATCCTAGACTCTTTTTCTAAACCCATGTAGGTCTACAGTACCATAAAGAGTGGAGTCAACCTTAAACCTCTGCTCTAGAGACTAGTATTAGTGTTAATGCTACAGCTAATGTTAGGATATTCTAATGTTAGATCAAGATAGAAATAGAAATGTTAGATCTCACGTGAACTTTTACTTCGATCAAAAGTTAGCCTAACGTTAGATCATGCATAGATTTTAGAACCTCTGTCCAGATGTCTAAACTTAGGTCTAGCTAGGTCTTGTTAGCTGGGTCTTTATAACAAAACTGCCTAGATATCTAGTAGGTTACTAGAAACCTCTAACGTAAGGTAGAATCAGTGGCCCAGATCTTGACTAAGGTTAGATTCTAATTCTAGACGCCAGCTATTTATACTTCAGACCCGCTAGATTTTATACAGCTTACAGGTCTACTATTTGATTAGACTCTAAACGTTCGAAGATCTAGTCTACATATACATCACATGTACACCTTCTGTATACTACAGTCCCTTGCCCTGGACCTGGCTCTAGCCCTACAAATATATCTAACGTTAGTAGTAGTGGGCCTGTACTGTCTATACAACTGCTAGTTCTAGTGCTATTGTGATTAGGTCCTAGCTCCATTGAATAATTGTTTTGGGTTTGGCATAACAGGCATAGCCGTAGGCCTACATCTAACACTGAACAGTATCCCGAACCCCTAACGATAGCAAATGTCGACGGTTAGAGAGAGTGTAACCGTTAGATAGATTAGACCTAACGTTAGACGAGGATTCAGTCTAACTGCATGTGATGAAGCCATAGATTAGAAACCTAGATCGAACGAACTTGACACTTAAATCTAGACGTAGACCGATAAATGTAGGCCATTTTTCGCACCGTAAAGACGTGCCTTACGGAATACTAGTAATCGGTGTTCCACTAACAAGCACCGCCGGCACGGTCGGGCGGCGGCCCGGGGGTTGGTAGACATGCCCACGGGATCGGTGCGATATACAGTCATAAGACATCGGCCTAACGTTAGATTCTACTAGCGCTTGAATCTTGATATTTACCAAGTCTCAGATCAAAGTTGTATATCTAACTGTTAGATCAAAACAGATTTTAAAGTCCCCTTATACAGTGTAATAAAGAACTATGTATTTATTTACTAATTGATACTTACATTCGAAGGAAATAGTCCCTTTTTTAGTCACCACGTTTCCAACTCAACGACCGAAACATGCTGCTCTCGATCTCGCGCGAGAGATTTTACCTGTAGCTAATAGACGTACGCACACGTATTAAGTATTTGCGCGCACACAAGCCGCGCGGGGCTACTGGAAAATGCTCGAAAATGCATTTTCTGAGTTCGAACATGTTCAGAGTTTTTATTAAAAGTAAAAATTTCTTCAAGAAAACTAGAAATGATATCGACACATTCAAATAAAGAAGCATTTGTAGTTTTATAAAACATTAAATTACTTTTGGAAGATCATCTAATTAGCTTGGAAAAACAAACTTTACAGAACGTTAATTAATCTGTGAATATTATTTCGAGAAAACAACACCCAAACATTTGAGAGCCCCATATATGGCTGTACAAAATGACATTTTAAAATGCTAAGGAAACACATTTAAATTGCAATTTCATTGAAAGGGACAAGTGAAACTCATGATCCTTCAAATATGAATTGAATGCAAGCAAAAAATCAAAATCGTGATTTTTTACATGCTTCTGAATTTTGGGCTAAAAATGACATTTTTCGGCAAAAGTACGCTTGACATCCGGCCGTACGCTATTCCTTAGTATTTTTGCAAGACTTTCAGTATGAGAACGGAGCATTAACAAAAAATGCCGTCGAATCCTTATCTAGAGCCTTTTTTTTTGAGGTTTGGCTGGTCTACTTTATAAGTGAAATTTTTTTGATTTTCATCAAATAAACTTTGAATTCCTCTTAAAATGGTGTGCTCTGTACTATATCATAAGTGTTTTCTTGGTATCTCGCAAAAAGTTAAAAGCCCAATTCTCATCTCCACCAATACTGTACCATCCCTTTAATATATGTGACCCTGCACCTCAAAACAAACAAAAAGTCGCCAGACATGAATTTTTAGTTAAGACCACATTCTGAAAGAGCAGACTTTAAGCTTTAAAATGATGTATAACTTAAATCAAATGGACTCTCCTAACCTATCTAAATATTGGAAAGAAAGCACAAACTCAGGAAAAGTGTGAACGGAGAAAAGAGGCTCTGAAGTACAGTGTCTATTCAAGCGCTTAATCTTTACCAAACCGTGCTGGCTGTGCGATGAATGGGACAAAAAACAGGAAGTAAACCACCAGAGTAACAACAATGAAGAGATTATCAGATTAAACTGAAATTAGGCATGCCTCATTCATTAACGCGTTCTGTCCATGATTAATGACAACTTTCAAAGCAGTAGCACTATCCTTTCAAAAGTTATTGTACTTGAAAGTGAAGAGTGGACAAGGTTTTTCAGAAATGAAAAAGGGATTCTATTAAAGGCACACCTAATCACACTATTCTACCAAAAATGTTGAGATAAACTGCTAAAAAAACACAATTTCCTGCCCGTTTTATGATACCAAATTTTAGCATAATGTAAAAGAAGACCCGTTCTTTCAGAAAATATGAAAAAGTCAAGTTCGGCTAGGTTGACCCATTTCACTTATTTTCAGACCTCATGCAAAATCAGTGTGTGCGACTTTATGTTCGTTTTGAGGTGCACGGTCACATATGTCCTTTATGACGCAAGTGATCTTTACCCTTTGGCTTCCCGAACCCGAATTGAAATTGTTTCCACCCCCCCCCCCTTTAATCATGAATAAACTTTTTAAGATTTGTGATAACCCAGTGGGTAGCGGGGTGATCCAATTGATTTAACTCTTTATGTGCCATGGTGGAAACCCCCTGTGTGCCATGTTATTCTGAGACAGGAAGTTAGTCATGCTCTGAGAAAGAATTCTGTTTTTACTATTTGTATAACTCCTACAAATGTCTGTTCAGACGGGCATACTAGTAGGCAAAGTTAAAGAGAATTGCCAAGCTTTGTCTCGATATAAATTGTATGACGAATCTACTTTCAATTTTTCTTTTGAATGACCAGTTGCTACATTATTGTAAAGGCATAACTTTTGCACATAAAATCGTGACAAAAACTTAGAATGTACGAGCAAATCTAGCTGGGAACGCCGCTTGATAGTCAATCACCACATAGAATGCAAGACGTACATGAGAGGAACAAAAGCACGAGAGACGCTTTCATTGTGCCGCGGGATTAGCGGTGATTAGTGATTTATCGATCGGTTTTGGCGGCTTTGTTTGTTGAGCAGAATATGCGAAGTTGGCACGCCGTCGACTGAGTCGGACGTGCGAACGTGGCACATAAAGAGTTAAGGATGGGCCATCAGTTTTTCATTCCTTCCAAAATAGCACAGAACATGATATATTCCACCAGAATGACAAGATTATTGTAAAGTTATAAAATTTCTTTAATATTTGAAGGATGTTAGCCGTTAAGATTCAAATAATGCACCACTTGCTCACCGTAACGTATTCTGTGTACGAGACACAGCTATATTTACTAATCCTCCTGTGTTGGTGATATGATTCGTATACTTCAAAGAAAAGATATGCATGTTAAAACTGTCAGAAAGGAAGAATTCACTAGCTTCTTTAACTATGTGATTTATGGCAATTAATGGCAACACACCACTTACGTGAACTACATAAGTGCATCACACTGTATTTTGATTGTTTGTTTTTGTTTTTTTTTCCTGGTACGAAAAAAATATTTGAATCTTAGCGGTCAATGTAACTCAACAAATAAAAACCCTCTTGAGTTCAAAATTTACCAGAGGTTTCTAATATTGTTTTCTTTAATACCTAAGATTTCTCATCAAATTTTCAAAAATGTGCATGCACAGAAGATGATATGTCTTTAATGACCTCCATGATGCATATTAGAAAATACGAAAGTCCAATCGCAAACAAATGTGACCGTGCATCACAGAATCTACAAAAAGTTGCACATACTGACTTACTCAAAATTGTGAAATGGGTTAAGCTAGTAAATCGTGTAGTTTTCTTTCTTTTAGAAAGAACAATACTTTATCTTTCTTTTGAATTTTTTTGTTTGTTTCTTATATTATGATAAGGTGCGTTTTTCAGTTCTCCTTTTAACTTCTTAAATCCGTTAGAACAAAATTAGTCAGGAGGAATTCCTTCATAAAGCATGATTAATTTCAGGTTAATCTGATTATTCCTCCATTCTTTGTGTTGCATCATTCTAAGTCCTTTCTTGATGGGTTACGCCATTTCCCGACCCACTTTATCTGACACACTCTTTCTGACACACTTTTTTTGCCATTCACTTTGTACACGGGGCAGTTTTCATGAGACGGCCTCTGTTATTGGCTACTGTGCTAATGAATATTCAAGACTATGGTATGGCTTGGAAGATCACGTGCACGCGGCAGGTTAAGCAACGCTATACAACGTAGTAGTCTGTACGTACCAAAGAGATTTTTCTCCTCACTGCGGAAAATCTCTTTGGTATGTACAAAATCCGCCGCTGTACAGTATCTGCCGTAACTTATCGCGGCAGATTTTAGCCCACGTCGGAACGATAATCGCGGATTGAAACGATAACCGCCGGCGGATACTGTTTTAGAGCAAAAAAAAACGCCGCGGAACGCTATCTGCCGCTACACCGGCGGCGTGTTTTTTTTAGACGGCACAGATTGGGGAAACTAAAAATCTATCGGGGACCCTATCCCTAAACCTAACCCTAATCCTAATCCTAACCCTAACCATCAAACCCTAACCCTAACCCTAACCCTAACCCCAACCCTAACCCTAACCCTAACCATAACCATAACCAAAAACCCTAACCCAACGTTTTTCCCATAGGTTTAACACACGCCATGCCCCAATCTGTGCCGTCTTTAAAAAAAACGCACACCGGCGGATACTGTTTTAGAGCAAAAAACGCCGCGGAACGCTCTCTGCCGCCACACCGGTGGCTTGTGTGTGTTTACAACATGTGTGCATATGGAGGAAGCATGGGGCTGAAAAAACAGCACCACGTGCAACGTGGTGAGGTAAAAAAACAAATCGGACGTACGAAGTCGTACATTCAAGAGCTAAACAGACAAATAGTGAAATCAAAGTCCACTGAAAAGGTCTTGACACTGTAATGTATGTTCCAAGTTCATGTCTGGCTTAGTTTCGAGAGAATTTTCTACACTTGTGAAGGTTTTCTTTGCAAGAGATCAGGAGTGAGATCGGTGAAGTAGCTAAACGTGTACTCTATGTGACTGTTGCATGCATGCGTGCACGTGGCTGGGAGAGTGCGGCAAGAACGCTAGGAATGCACCACCAGCAGGTACGGTGGGCTGCAAATTCTTGGAGCAAAATTAGCCTTCATTGTTCAGCCCGTCTAGTATTTATATATTCATAATAATTCTAATTCTTCATAAAATCACAATAAAATACTTAATATATTCATAATACATTTCAGAAGCGTAATATGAAATATTTTAACTTTTTTTTTGCAATCCAAAGAAAAAATATTTTGAATAAAAAATTAATAATAAATAATAGTTCTTTACTCAAGTTTAAACTTCGTGCGTCTTCTTGCAGTCACTCCGCAGTTGCCCATGGATACGACGCATAAATAATCAGCTGTTTGCTGAGTCATTCCTACCCTACTGCCTCTGTTCAAATTGAGATCGATTGTGATTTTATCGGTGGCATTTAGTTTCATGACCTAATCCAATAAAACTAGACAAATTCAAACAAAAATCCCTATCAATATCACTTGTTGCCACGATAGTTTTCAGATTTCACTAGATTCATTATCGAAGCTGTTCTGAGGCTGTTGGACATTTGAAAGAACTGCTTTGTAAGAAATCACCTTTTATTTATTATTTATTTTCACACACAAGAATTTTGATGACTTACATAATCTTTTAAAACTATTCTAATGTCATAATATTTCATGATGGTATGTGTTCTGTCTTTACATGGCAAGATGGGATTTTTTTTCTTCCATCCAGGGTCAAAGAAGGAAGTGACAGGAAGGAAACCAAAACGATAGGGAGGAAATGAAAATGATAGAATGAAACACCTGCTCAGTGGGCTCTTTTTTATTGATATTTACAATGGTGAATGCAGTACATCAGAATTTAAGTACAGTTCTAAATAATTTATTATTTGAAAAATGAGCAAAGAAAATGACATATCATCGAGTTCTAAATCTAAATGAAAACTAAATTAGCATCGCCATGTAGATCTAATATTTACTAAAGAATAGCCCTGATGCAACCTTTTGGTTGAGTTTCTTTAGAGAAACGAATTTTTGGAGCACTAACCCAAGTGAACAACCAAAAGGTTAAAAAAAAATGATGAAATGCAGGTCTCTAGACCACTCCTGTGCATGAGCGAACAACAGCCCCCGTGGACAGTGTCACTCTCGTCCTTGGCCTAGGGCTAGGCTACTCGTGTCGTTCTCGCCATCATCAACGTCATGGTCACACGAAATAAATTGCATCATCAAAAGGGTTCGTATATCATCACCAGAATCATTATGATCATCATCGCTATCATCTCAACTACAGCAACACCCTGAATATCATTCCCACCATAGTCACTCCCAGCTCACAAAAACACATCAGCAAACGTACAGACATCGCAGACTTTGTAGCTAACTACGTTAGACTTTAGATCAATGTTAGTTTGTACACAAAATGAAACGGAGGTGGAAAACTAGTAATGAATACACGGAGATCTCAACGATGGCATTTTACCGTAGAAAAAATACACTGAATATCTTGCACCGCAAAAAAAATTTGAGGTAAAAAACTACGTTGAGGGAAACCAGGGTAAAAACCCGCTGCTTGGAAGACGAACGATGAAGACACTGTACGGTAAAAATGCACACGGAAACAAACGAGTGGGTACCATACAAAGTATGAATGTTCTCTCACACACGTAGATAATCTACATCGTGTTCAATCAAAAAACTCAACAAACACTCGAACAAAAACTCACCTCTAAATTGTTGCAAACGAGATAATCACTTCAAAAAATGGGGGGAAAACACTTGTGGTAGTACGATTGTACTCTAAGAATAACAGAGATAAGATGATACGAAAGCAAAAGAGAGAAAAAGAGAGAGAAATGGACAGGAAACCTGCAGAAGTTATGCCACACTCACTGGCACCATAACGCAATTCGACACACACAGGTAATCAGATATTTATTATCGTCATGGACCCCCTTGAGGAGATCGATATCACGATACCACGCGTATTAAAGTCAATAGCATGAGACCGAGTGACTCATTATGAAAAAAAAAATCGTAAGGCTGTTGAATATTCATTAGCACAGTAGCCAATAACAGAGGCTGTCTCATCAAAACTGCCCCGTGTACAAAATGAATGGCAAAAAAAGTGTGTCAGTAAGAGTGTGTCAGATGAAGTGGGTCAGGAAATGGCGTAACCCTTTCTTGATCCAGTTCATTGCACAGCTGGTACGATCTTGTACAGATTTTATACTTTCGAGCCTCTTTTTCTCATGAAATAAGGTTTTACACTTTTCCAGAAAATGTGTTTTCTTTACAATATCTATAAAGCTTTCGAAAGTCAATTTGAAATGAATTATGCATTACTTTAAATCCTAAAATATAACTTTAAAATCTTTCTCTGGCTAAACTACAGAAACAAAACAAAACAAACAAACAAAAAACGTGTGGCAACTGGATGTTTTTGTGCTGCAGGGAAAGAATGCTTGAGTACGCACTATAGCAATGGGTGCGATAACGTTGCCGTATGAAAACATTAACAATGCATTGATTTGCACATTATCATGGACGTCACGAGGGCGGTTGGTTGGTGTCTCAGGTAACTAAGCAACGGATAAGCAAAGAACATGACTGTTGATATATGGCAGGTATTTCATGGGTGGACTCGAATCATGAGAGGAATGAATGGTGTGCACCCAGGGAGGTCGCCCCTTTGTAGTAGCTCTTGCAATCTATTTGGTGTTCCATGTTTGTTTGACGTAGAAATAGCGGTGTCAAGTGTTTGGGAAGATTTTTCGGGTGCTGTTCGTTATTCCGAAGGTTCGTTAATCCGAAACACACATATTCCCTATACCTAGAGGTTCGTTAATCCGAAAATGAAAAAGGGTTCGTTAATCCGAAAATGTGTGGCGTTATTCCGAAGGTTCGTTATTCCGATGGTTCGTTAATCCGAAAATGAAATAGGGTTCGTTATTCCGAAGGTTCGTTGATCCGAAATGTTACAGGGTCCGTAACGAACCTTTGGAATAAAGACCTTTGTTTCATTTTTGGATTAAGGAACCTTCGGAATAACGAACCTTATTTCATTTTCAGACTAATGAACCTTCGGAATAACAAACCTCATCACATTTATGGATTAGCGAACCTTCGGAATAACGAACTCTCGGACTAAAGAACCTTCGGAATAACGAACCTTCGGAATAACGAGCTGTAACCGATTTTTCAGGTGACAAATTTACCCCAATTTTGTACCGTGACACATGGAAAATCACTGCAACATACATTCTTGATTTCTGTCATAAGTTGGTGCAGTATTCTAGGAATTGGCGTCAATCCGGGTTTTTTTTTTTGGGGGGGGGGGGGATAAATCCCCATCCCCACCGCAATGAGGAGGGGATGGTATCTACAATCACGCCCCCTCCTCTCTCTTTGAAATGTTGAAAAATGGAAAAAGAAAGGTGACTGTATTCATTCAATTCAATTCAATTCAATTCAATTCAATTCAATTCAATCCAATTCAATTCAATGGGGTGAGGGTGGGGTGCTGTGGCATAGTGGATAAGACTCTCGACGCCCGATCGAATGACCAGAGTTCGAGTCCCGCCCAATGCTTGCGTCCTTGGACAAGATGTTTTACCCACCATGTCCCTCTCGACCCAGGTGTATAAATGGGTACCTGGCAACGCTAGGGTAATAGTAATGACAGGGCCCTCTGTTAGAGCAGTGGCAACACTGAAGAGGCTACCCTGGGTAAATAAGACCTTATTATTATTATATATCTCCTTATGTGCCATGGTGGAAACCACCCGTGTGCCACATTTGATACTGTAGGCCAAATAGCTACACTACACCTAGAAGCCATGCTGCTCGTACTCAGATGTTCTCGTTTCTTCGTGCGCAACAAGACTGTCAGTGCAAAAAGAATACCACGTAGGAAGAACCAAATCTCACTTTCCAATATTGTCAAACCCACTTTCATAATCACGTGATTTCTGTTTGTTGAAGAAAACAAAATGATGTTGACAGGGACTTTGAGTTCGCGTTGATTATTATTTGCTTCATTTGTTTGCGTCATGGGTCAATTAGTGAATACATTCACTCGTTTTGTTTGACTGGTAACACATGTGTATAGATCGATAATACAACATTAGCACCTTACGTGCATCATACCATGTAAGAAGCTAGAATGGTATCGCTCGACCTACCAATGCCAAAAGAGGGAACTTCCATGCCTTGACAGAATACATTGACCAGAGCTTGACAATAAACCAGTATTGCGATTTAGAATATGCTGAAGACTATGCCAATGGGAGCAGTGATTCAAAAATATGTTCGAGTTGTAACATTCGATGCATACGTGTAGGTCAGTTGTATCACTAAAACATGCTACCATATAATTATTTCGCAACAAAACCTAAAATATAGGGAGATGTCACTATTGTTCTCACTAAAACATAAATCAAGACGGTTTGGTATACAAATAATTTCATCATAACTATTCTTCACACTGTATATATTTAATAATACGTAATGTTGATTATAGGCCTAATGATTATAATTTGTATATTAGTTGTTTTTTTTTTTTAATATCCCTATCTCACATTCAAGAACCATTTTGAAGCACAAGCTGGGTTTTGGGGTCATCTGCAAAATAATGTAAATTATGTATTTAACAACACTCAAACTGTGTACGCGTCACCTTTTCCCAGCCACGCGTACACCTGTCCAGATTTGTCGTGATACAGTTGGATGCTGGTCCTGGACATAACCACCAAATGGAATGCCGCCTATTGTTCTCCCATCGAGTTCTATTGTTCTCTTCATTCCACATAACCGCTGAAAATGAAGCCGCCTATTGTTCTCGTCCTCCGATTCTTTTGTTCTCGGGGATTATTCTATTGTTTCCGCGGTATAACCACAGGAAAAAAAAACGCAATTCACCTTCTGGGGGCACATACCATACTACTCATGACTTACGCTCTGAAAAAACTTGAATGTATATATTCTAAAAGAATACTGTTAAACGCTATTTAGTTCTCTCAAGCAGGGCGTATGATGAAACCATGCAATATGCCGACCATTAACTCGCCTGGTCTTATTCGATTCAATTCAATTCAATTCAATTCAATTCAATTCAATTCAATTCAATTCAAATCATTTATTGTCATGCACTACGGCATAAAAATCTTTACAACAGTCTCCATTAAAAATTTCACATGTAAAGGAAAATAAATATATATGTATACATTACTGAAAGACAAGTAACATAACACTAAACAAAGTACATCAAGTGCATGTATTGTAATAATCAAAATATTGCACTTGGTCCCTGCACATGTACATGACTTGTGTCTTATTACACGTGTACAAGAGATTCTGGTTCCGGCAATTTATCTCAGTAACCTCAGTTAATGAAAGCAAAAAGCACGCATGGCTCGGGACACCACTCACCAAACACTAAAAAACAATCCACGCAAACCCATACACCACACACACACACACACACACACACACACACACACAAACGCACACACAGAGACACACCCACACCTACACACGTCTCAAACACGCCCACATCACAAGTGTACAGCTGAACCATAGGGCTACTATAGTAGCTTCGCGGCTGTACATACCCCTACACATATCCACACCCACAGCGTCACAAAACACTAACACATATCCACCCACTGCAAAAGCATACCACATACACATACCCACACAGACAACATAGACACAAAACCGTATCAAACTTCCCGTTCCCCTGTCCCGAAACATGTGCGCACATGTCTGCATCAATTGAGAGAAAATGCACAGTACACGTACATGTGCAGGGACGTTATTCAAACATGTCTATACATTGATAAAGGAGATAGGAGATACACAGCATGTACAGTATGTTAAAATCCATAACTGCTGCCAAAATAGGGATATAAAAAACATAATAAACATGCGTACAAACCAGTACTTTACATCACCAAAAAATTGACAGATTATTATACCCGTATATTACAATATGTAAATATCATCCACTAAAAAACTAAGTATGTGTGTGTTTGTGTCGTGCCCGTGTGTGTGTGCGTGTGCGTGTGTGTATGTGAGTGTGTGTATAAAACATGCACATGGGTAGAAATACATATACTTTCCTATATACCGATATAATATCAAATACCCTGAAAAATCCAATCCTGTCATATTATGAACACACAAACAAAACTTATACATCACCAGAAATGCCAGATTATTACACCCCTGTATCCAGAATACAAATATGCCCATGATGCCAGGCATTTAAATGAAAACAGCATATCTATGTATTCTACATATATATCCTATATCCTCAAAAAAAAAGATAATGATACAAAACTTGGGATACATTGATAGTGATATATACATGTATATTGATGTACATGTGTCCACAGTGGTACAGTAGAGTACAGCACACTCACATAAACACGGCTCCTCTACAATCAATACATGATTGTAATTATGCAATACATAGCTTCTAGCAGTGTGATACAAATAAAAAGTAACAAAACGTGTAATAATTATATTCTCATATACCGCCTTATATTATTCAAACCAAATATTTTGTGTGTCAATAAGTATGGGTGCATCTATATATGTGTGTGTGTGTGTGTGTGTGTGTGTGCAAGTGTGTGTATGAAAATCTGTTATGTGTTTGTATATGTGTTGTGTGTATTGTATGTGCTCACGTGTGTATGTCGTGTGTACATATGTAAAAATACTATCACTCTACAATGTTTTAAAACTAGAGAAAATAGTATCATCATCCTGCTGCTATATGTACTCGTCAATTTATCTCCAAATAATTACCGTATATTGCCAGACTAAATCCACACATGGGTACATTCCCCTTCAACTGTACAATGAAGAGTCAGACATTGTTTACATGACAAACATTATCCACCTTCACCTGATAAATTTGCTGTTATAGAGCATCATTGCACTTGGTAAGAATGACCGTCTCAACCTATCAGTCCGCAGCCTAGGTAGCCTTATCCGACCAGACCTATTGAAAACCACCTCCCGATGTAAGGGGTGGGATGGATCCTTCACAATGGTCTGCAGTTTTGTAATGACAGCCCTTTCCGCCACATCTTCCAAACAGCTGACAGAGACTCCCATCACTTCACACGCATGCCTTACAATCCTCTCCAGCTTGGCCCTGTTCCTAGCCGTTAGGCAATGGAACCATGGTAAGCAACAAAAGCAAATCACTGACTGAATGACACTTTGGTAGAAAAGAGACAGCGTTTGACTCCTCACATGAAAAGAATTCAATTTTCTTAGGAAATACAAACACTGGTTCCAATTAGACTGCAGTCTGCTAATATTACGTCCGAGTTCAGCTTTGTCAATAACAGTACCGAGATATTTATACTCTGCAATTTGTTCAGTAAGTTCAACGTCTTTGCACAGGGATAAATGTTGTGTTCTAGAACTTTTCCGGAAATAAAAGATCATTTCTTGGGTCTTCTTAGTCTTCAATACTACAGATGTGTTTGAACTCCATTTAACAAACTTATTCACCGTATCTCTGTAAACAGTTTCGCCATTATTTGTGATGAGACCAATAATACAAGTGTCGTCTGCATATCTAATTACATGACAGTTTGAGGTAGATGGGCAGACAAAATCACTAGTTAACAACGTGAACAATATAGGTGATATAACGCATCCCTGTGGGGCTCCTGTATTTAAAGTTCTGGGGTGTGATAAACAGTCACCAAAACGTACCCTTTGTGTTCTGTTTGTCATAAAATCATATATCCATGAACACAATAGAGGACTGACCTCCATATCATATTGCAGTTTGTGGACCAAAGAGTGGGCAACAATGGTGTTAAAGGCTGATGAAAAGTCAACAAAAAGCACTCTAACGTATGTTCCTATTAGCAACATAAAACCTGTCTACAATTCCGTTATTGGGTCAAACAATAACAACCTGGAATTTCAAAGAGACGAGCGAGACGCCATACACCTGGCCTAGAGTTAATTTATTCAGTTGCCATTCCTGCTCCAGTTGTGTTATGTAAATTATTTTCAGACCTGTCTTGTGCTGTGTAACAGGAACAAACGTAGAGAAAAGGAAAGAGAAAACGAAAGGTGGCAAGCGGGGCACTGTATACCAAGGGCAATTTACAACATTACGTATGATAAATGAAGCAAATCCAACCTCCAGCCTCCGACAAAAAAAAGGGGGAACTTGAGTGACTGTGTGTCGTGGGGTAATGACATCGGAATGAAGCTGAACTGCCAAAAGAAAAACAAAGAAAGAGAGAGAAAAAAAAATAATAGCGTCCTGCGGGTCTCAAACATCTCGTCCTAAGGTGGTGCGTAATGACCATGCAGCGCGCCAAGTGACTATAAAACCACACGGCTGTCCCGAAGATTGGATGTGAAATTTATATCTTTATACCATATACAACATGAAAAAGTTCATTACTACCACTAAACAGTGATGCCTTCCACTCATGTGGCACAAGATACCTCTATAGCAACATAAAGCCTGTATACAACTCCGTTATTAGGTCAAACAATAACAACCTGGAATTTCAAAGAGATGAGCGAGACGCCATACACCTGGACTAGAGTTAATCAATTCAGCTCCCATTCCTGCAAGTTATTTAAACGTACATGTTCCTACCTATCCTGTTACAGTATAACAATAACCAATGAAGAGAAAAAGAAAGAGCAAACGAAAGGTGGCAAGCGGGACACTGTAACAAGGGGCAATTTACAACATTAAGTGTGACAAAATTAATGAAGCAAACCCAATCTCCAAACTCCAATACAAAACAAGGGAAATAGAGCAGCCGTGTTCACGGGTTACGTACACTTGATAAGATAATATGATAAATGACATCGGAGCAAAGCTGAACTGCCGAAAAAAAAGAAAAAAAAAAAGTAAGAGAAAACTCCTGCGGGAGTCGAACTTCTCGCCTTCCGGTATGGCGTTATGAACACCCAGCGCGCTAAGCGAGTACGCCACACGGCTGTCCTGAAGATCCTATGCGAAACTTAAATATATGATAATACTATCGTGACAGTGCTGACTGAGATGGCGCTATCCAACTTCCCACAAGTGGCCGCGTGGATTCGACCAATATACAGTTCCAAAGAACAATCGGGAATCGTTCCGTACAGATTGCATTCTCATTTTCACCTTTTAACTACAAAATTGTCGACCTGATGAGGAGATTTGAAAATATAAAATGCATGATCACTGCAGCTTATTGTCTGAGCTACAACATATATTTAAGTTTCAGAGGAAATGGAGCAAAATCAGCTGAGATAAAGGTACTTAAACGTTGTCAAGTCAATGCATGGTTTAAAAGAAAATCACCTCCCATAGACATTACACGTAAACTTGTCCGATTTTGAGTCTTTAACTTTAATCACAATTTAAAGTATAATGACGTCATCAAATTCCAAAATCATGACATGGACTTGAAAGGCAAATCTTCAAAGTACAATATATCTGAATTTGGGATAATATTGAGCTTAAATAAGAGAGATAAGAGCAAATGAATGTCAGAAACAGTACCTCAAAAAATTAATTCCACTTTTTTGATTTCAGACGACGATATGATGACGTCATAATGTATTTAGGGAAATATTGATACTTGAAACGTTATTTCCAATTCATATGCTTTTGTAATACGCAATAAAAACATAGGGTCACCGGACGTTTTAAAGAGCTATGGCGAAATAAACAAAGACATGTTTTTCGCTATATTTCCACATAGACGCGAACACGAAATTTCAACTTTGACGCCAGCGCATTCCTTTGTTACAGGTCAAAATTGATCGGAAATCAATGGATATTGTTACTTAATGTATCAGGAATCCAAATCTGTCAAAAAAATGTGCATTTTCATGTTGCTTACGCGCTGTGCGCGCGAAAACGCGCGGACGGATGCGCATGCGCAAAATTGTTTGAAACGCTTAAAATTGTCTAAAACGTCGAGATTTCGCATTGGAAAGTTGTTTTGAGCCTTTTAAAAGTTTGACGCGCGCTTACGCGTCCTAGATGACGTCCTAGGTAATTAGCATCGGAGAAGGAAAGATAGAGCGTGACCTGAACTTTATGTCCACAAAAAATGATACAGAAATGACCTTTAGTTATGAAGTTATGATCGATCATGTAACATGGTCCGAAAATCACAAAATGGCGCCTAGATGACGTCATAGAGACGTTACTGTCATGAAAACCTTATTGTGGCTAGATATTGTCATGAGACATATTGACTGAAAATGTCATGTTACTCCGTAATGTCATTCTTGAGATATTGACGACACAAAATGTGGCAGAAAGAAAGAATAAAAAGAAAGAAAGGAAGATTTTGACAATCACAATAGGTGATACGCTAAAAGCGTATCACCTAAAAAACGAGATATGAGACTCGTCACACTGAAGACGAGTTAGGTGATACGCTTGGGGTCATCAGATGTCGGTCATCCGTGATCGACAAAGAAAAGAATGTAATATAGCACCTGGAAGTTATAATGAGATACTTAGTTGAACTTTTTTGGGCCTACATTATTCAGATCACATTTTTTTTTCTGTCACACAAACTAAGTGGAAATTCTGTGCGTGTGCGACTAAGTCGATTTACCCCGTTTACGGTGCGGGGCTGGGCCGAGCCGCGGCCGAGCTGCGGCCAAGGACAACCTCAATTGCGAGGCCGAGCCCCGCAATTTAGTCCGTTTACACTGCCGGGCTCGGCCGCGCTTTTGATTCAAACCTTTCAATATTTTGTCGTAGTGGCGCTCTACCCTTTTAAACAAACGCAATTTGGTATTGTCTGGTTTTCAGATCCTTTGCCAACTGAATTCCGTGGCGACGAAGTCGCCGTTCGGGCAAAGGCCTTTGCCGAAGGAGAAAATCCTTAGCAGGACAAAACCACCTTAAACTATACTATTTTCGACGTTGAAGTGGTTAATATCCTGAATAGCGAAATAGTACAGGCGAGGGTTTGGAAGCCAGATTAAAATTGGACGCGCATTTAGTCTGAAAATGGCTTTCATTACACTTCTTATGCCATGTGCTACAATTAAGATGAACTTGAAATATGTATAATTTTTAGTATGAAAATGCATGAGTGGCAACTATTATGACCGTATGAGAACTGGCAAAAAAAACACTAAAATAAATGGGTAAAAAAAAGAATTGTATAGACATCTGTACATACACTTCGTTTCAAAGACACATACACGCATGTGTTAATATTGAGACTCCTATTTTAATATCTATCTTTTCTTTGATTTATCTAACGGTTTCCATTGACATGAAAGGATTTAAACAGACAGAATAATATTGTGTACTTTGTTTATGGTTATAAGTTGTTGATGTTTGGTTGATTGCATGAATTGTGTCCGTAAGGTTAAAACTTCTAATGATAATATGCCTCAATTCTTTGAACAACAACAACAATAATAACAATGATTTATCAGGTAAGTATGAATCCAGGTTTTAATGTTTTTAGGTGTAACTTGACCACTCACACACACACACACACAACCAATCAAGTACAAAAACCCACAAAACACACACACACACACACACACACACACACAAACCTCAGACTTGTCAGAGGTGCAAACATTCTCACAGTAGAATAACTTTGAGATAGACATGACAGAAACGTAGATGCAGAGACTGATTTACATCTTCTTAAATGTTTATAGGGAAAAATGTGTGTACATCTGTTTCTCAAAGACAACAGCATTACAGAAATCATTCGAATATTTGCAAGTCTTAAAAATATGAAATAGGTATCTACGCTTTCTTCTTACAAGTTAAGATAAAGTTTGATATGCCATTATGCTTTTATCACATTGAAAGCAAATCAGCAGTGACTATAAACATTATCATGATGGTAAAAGAAATAGAAAAAAAAAAGTAATTTACTTCCCGAGTAAAGTAGCTTTTATTATTACGTACCACAGTTGAACAAAACCATTGGAACAAAATTTTCAATTTCAATAGAACAGATCATAATTGTTTTTTTTTTTTTCTGGAGATTAGTTATACTATTACCATATCAGACCTTCGCATCAATTTTTACCTTGGAAGATCAGAACATCTACAAATTACAAATAGCACACAATGTATTTTTAATCCTTACTGTTGTTGAAGATCAAGTGTAGTAAGAAGTAAATACTTGGGTAAAGAACAATTATTAGGCAGCTGAAACGAAGGGAAAATTTGCAACAGTATTCACTTTAAACACATTTCAATAAACGTCTTATCACAACAGCAATTTGCTGTGCTGCAATACATCTGCGTTGTCTGAGAGCTCCCGGAGGGATTAGGCTCAAAATAAATAAAAATCATGCAGGAAATAAGGTGCCTATTTCCCTGGTTTTCTGAAATATGTTGACATGTTTCAATCGACATAATATTGATTTTGAGGGCAAGCATTTACAACAATATTTGATATGAACAAGTGATAGTTTTACCTAAAGTTGATAATCATCATTTGAAAGGGCAATAAGCCCTCATCATATTTTTTTTTGATACAGAATATTTTGTTTCATATCAATATCAAAAAAGAAATCTTTCTTGTGCCTTAATGGCGTAAGAATAGTCATTAACACTTCACAGTTGAGTTTTGCGAGTTCTTAATTCAACTGTGAAAGATTTACTTGATCCTATATAAACAATCCGAGTGTTATTATTTTTCTTTTAGAGTTGACTGATCTAGTGCACAATCCACTCCATCTTTCATGAGATTCTGACGGGCGTGCAGACCTGTTCTGAAATTTGTATAGTTTCTCTTTTCTCTGCTTTCGAACTGCTCGGTAGACCACTGCAGGAAAATGAAAAAGAAACGGAAGAGAATAATTAACACAAAATAAAATAAGGCACTCTGTATTTTCCATAAAAGAAAGCTAGTGAATTTCAACTCTGCTTTATTTATATTTTGTGATTAAATTCTTCATTAGACATGGTTGTGTGTAACAAATCCTCTCTCACAGACCCCCCCCCCCCTAAAAAAAAAGCAAAGAATATGAGAATGCGTATTTATAACGAGTTTGTTCGCAAAACCGATAAGTCCGTTTTTGAAGATTTTGAAGTACAGTCTCTCTCATAAAGTACAAAATAATATCTTTTAAATTACATACTGGTCAGTCCATAAAATGGAACATTTTTGAAGTTAAGGTCAAAAGAAGCAAACAATTTCTTATTATTCTCTTTATTTTTCTTGACCCTTAATCGCAAATATCTCCATTTGGCAAATATTGACTTATCGTATTTTGCAAACAAACTCGTCAAATAATGAAATACACTCACAATATCTATTATTCAACATCATACAAATACCCCTTGAGGATGCACAAGGCTGTGTGTTTGTTTTGAGAGCGAATATGGTTAATATTTCATCAGTTTTCATTTAATATTATTATTTTTATCGCTAAGGAATGAACTGTGAAATGTGGTATTCTCAAATTATCAGAGAGTCATCATCATGGATTCTGCCTTCTTTTATCTTTTTTTATTTTTCCAAATGCCGGCTTGTGTCGCTAGTGATAATGACAAAGTGGGATTCATTTCTGCCCCCTTCTCTTATATACTTTTTTTGTATGAATTAATAGGTGATTATTCAACGTGTACCTTTCATTGTACTTGATACACTGCATTCCTTTGCTGTGCTGGTCTAGGCTGCTCTCTTAATTTCTAGGACTTAAATTTTAAATCTTTCTTACGACTTAAAATATTTTAAGTCTTTAAGACTTATTTTAGGTGGCTTCGATTAAAAGTTGAGTGTCGAAGCTGTTCGCAATCTAAATCTAACAAGGACTTAAACTTTCAGCCAATCAGATGACTTGTAAATGACGTCATGCGCTATCTTGAACCGCCTAAAACCGGAATTGGCGCTGGCCGTCACTTTGCTTCATGCGATGCTACATAGCGTAGTCATACACACACATTCAGTGCACAATATGTACATGTACTATAGTACTTGTACATGTACCTACCATCGACCATTTGCAAACAAACGCTATTGACTGGAACAGTTGAGTTGGTCTTGAAGGCAGAAGTCATGCAGGCCGGAGTTTTTTGAGGGCATGATCTGACGGAAGCTTGCCCAAGTTGCTTAAAGGTGAGCATATTACTGTATGAATGCTTAAGAATGTGTTTGATAACTCTGGGACTCAGTAACCAAAGATAAAAGATATTAAGATGTGCACTAACCGCCCTACATTTTTGGCGAGTTTGAGCCTTGCCGCTGTATACAGCGCTGTCCATCCCTGAAGCGCCAGTGCTAACGTTAGCTGTTCATGGCTAATGTGTCTATCCAAACATTGTAACAAGTTACATGTAGGCTAACGTTATACTAGTATTGTGGGGGCTCTATTGCGGTGAAACTGCAAGTACAAGTGTAATAATACAGGGACTCTTATAAAGCGCCCATTCTACCTAATGATTTACGATGTTGGTGTCTTGACTGAAAGGTAAAGCTATGGGCATAACAGGCTACTGTAGCGTAGGCCTAACTGTCGTCTAACACTGAGTAACAGTAACAAGTTAGTGTCAGTTCACCCCTTCCTACACTCTTGTAAGGTTTAATTTATCAATTTCTACGTAGAAAGGCACAGTTCTAGGCCTTATCATGCCCTATGCTGTGATAAAATGTAGGGCATATGCTGTTAGATGGGTTTTATTTTTAACGTTGTGTTTAGGCCACCAATACTATATAGTACAAGTACGTAGACCCTATATGGGCGCTAAAATAGAACTGCGACCAGCCCAAACACGAAGCCCCCTGTGTGATGAGCGCCCAAGGGTTTAGGGCGCCAATGTTGCAATGCCAGTGCAGTGGCGTAAAGCTCTGAACTGTAAAAACTTCTATCGCATGGGCCATATTGGCTGACATCACCAATTTCCATTGACTCCCATATTAAAATAGGGGGTCTACAATTAATAAACAGTTTCTGTTCCATTGCATGACTAGGTCTACTGAGTCTGATGTCACAATAAACAATTACCTTTGGCGTGTGCACTCAACACTCTTACTATCAAGCGTGCATCATGTCACTCATTTTACTGGAATAATCAACTTCAATGCTACTTGCACTCGGCTGCGTACATGTGTATGTAATGTGAATGTGCTACTGATTTGCATTCCATGAAAATACTTCTACTATTATTACTACCACTCAGTAGTAGGCCTGGACACCTAGGCCTTATGGTTGCCATTTCTGTACTGAATTCAAGACTCTTTCTTGAACTAGTAAGTCTGTTTAATATTGTTGAAGGCGTTGTATGAAACAAATAATGTATGGGATTAACTCGTGCAATGGAACAAGATTTCGCACCTGGATAAAGGTATTCTACTCCAGTCTTTCTCTTTGTAGCATAATCAATGTGGTGATCTGTGTTTGAGTAGAAGGATCTAGACTTAAAAATTCTACAGATCTACACTTCTGGCTGAGATGTATGCATTAAGCATCACATACACCAGTGAGAGAATGTAGTGAAGTTTTACAATATATGAGGCCTTTTTTATTTTTTACTTTTAATATTTTTTAAGATAAAGGGAATGCAAATTACCTGTTATTTGTATAATTTGTACTCCAAGGAGTACTCTGTCAGGACTATCCCTTCTTGGTGTTTAGATATGCAAGACATCCCTGGTATTTCTAAAAATTGATTTTAACGATAGCATCTAAAACAAAAATCAGAGATATCGGTCTCATTTTTTCCTCCAGCATGAAATACAGTTCAACCCTCGAGACCAATAAGAAATAATTAATTACATAAAAATCTAGAAATGTGGCTATGGCGACCGTTTATACCCCCGAAGCATATTTGTTTTCTTCCTCTCTTTTTTTGTCAAGCGTTTCTGTTTTTCATTTTCCACTTCCTTATCACTGATATTTCACAGTTTTTGTGTTTATTTTCAGATCAATGCGGACTTTGCCCAGTTGTACCGAGAAAAGTGCAGGAGATGGTGAACAGATGGGGGCCATTTTACGCCAATAGAATCTTGCACTTGCCAAGCGAAACCACCCTTAGTTGCAAGACATCGTAAGAAGATGTGAAGACATGGATGGAGACAGTAAGTCCTTCCGCCAATCCTCATAGATCTTGTGGCATTGATTATAATTACTGGAACAATTTCTGTCCAAAGTGTAAGAGTAAAACTTACTCATTTGTTTATGCTTCATTGCTATTACACCTTTCAAGAAAGTGAATGTGTACGAGTTTGCTCTTCATAGACTGATATTGATAATAAGTCGAAAACTGAATGTTAGGGATTGTCAGAGCTGATACAATACGTCATATCTAATATGTTAAAGAGAATGGGTGAAATACTTAAAGTTGAAAAAAAATGTATTGTGTTCCATTCTATAGGAATTTTGTGGAATGTCACTACTTGCAGCGATGCTTCACAGACCCAACATCCCCATGTAGAAGAAAGGGAGAGGACCTCTCATGCTCCCGAGGGATGCCCAGCAGTACCTGGTGCAGAATGACTATGTGCCTGTATGTACAGTATATGCTTAATGTTTATAGACTTGAAATCAGTTTATGATCAAATCATTGAGCTTCCAATTTTGAGAATTATCAATATGCATGTTTCATTGGGCTTTTAAGTACCAGCTCATGTTTAGAGAAGAATATTTGAGCTTCGTATCTTACAAAGCAAGACTCATGTAGAATCTGCATGTACTCAGTAACAGGTGGAATTTAAAAATCTGAATTTCTCATGCTGTCGTGAGAAATGCAAAGTTTTCTTCTCTGATATATCAGTGATTTTGAAGCGATTCTTCTCAAACAAACTTTAGAACATTCAGCAATGGGTATTGTGTAGGGGTATCTACCGTGTTTTGACAGTTTTCTTTTAAATTCATTAAATTACGGATTAAAAATGCATGCTGACTTCTATTGATTTGTAATAATATGTACATCAAATATCTTATGAGTCTGGAACATGTAAATATCAAGTAGGCCCCACCCCGATGATGGCAAAAAGTATAAATCTGATTTCTGAGAATTTTTTTCAAGGCTTTGAGGTTTACCAGATGAGACAAAATGTTTTAAAATAATATGTTCCGAAATATATCAGAAATATTTACTTGTACATCACAAACTAAAAGTTATGTGATGAATATGTTATTAGTACATTGTATTTAAGATCAATATGTAAAATTATATTTTAATATTTTTCCCCCAGAGTGCCCTCTCACTGAGAACTTAACTTCCCTCTATGTGATGCAAAGTTTATTTGATAATAATTGTAGCCTTTGTCATTTGCTCAAACGATTCAAGTGAAATTTAGTTCGAAATATCAGTAGTGCTATACATGTTTAATCTCTTTTTAGGTAGGAACCAATGTTCATGGCATTGCTGATGCAGAGACTCCAACCCCAGCCCCAAGCATCTTCTGATCTGGAGATTCTCCCACCTGAAAGCCCTAGCAAACGGGAAACGCCAAGTTGATCCGCGCGAAACGTATACATCACGAGCGAGAAGCGTGAAGTTCAGTGATGCTAAAGATGCCACCTTCAGCCAGCCCTGCTTAGTCAGATAAGGGAGTGACTAGATGTACATCCAGTATTTTCTCATCCTGGACAAGACCATACTAAGTCCAGGCTGGAGATGACCGGAAGCAAGAATTTGACAGACTCTTTAAAGCCCACTGTGTCTTCATCGTCAAATATGCTTGGGTGCTTGAAGCATTCTTTGATTTTGTGGCGGCATATTCATGTAGTGCTACAATCCCAAGTGAGGGCTTCGTTCTGGGCATTAGCCACGAACTTCAAGAACACGTCAGTGTATGATGCTAGTAAGATTTTCCGACATTGTGCCACAAACCCATGCACACAAGAAGCATATCTGACTTGCCGTGATGTGCAGCAAAGTTTTCTTAATTTTCGGTGAATTCTTAAATCAAAGTAACACAGGTAAAATGCTGCAATGTTTCCTTTGAAGATACTATCATGCATAATGTTTGACTCATGGATATTGAGTTATGTTATGTGTGCCTCACTTTTCCATTTATATTGAGCTACAAATCCATGCACACAAGAAGCATGTCTGTCATGCCCTGGTTGTAGTAAAGTTTCCTTGTAATTTTTTTTGTGTGCATTTTTAAATGAAAATAACACAATAAGGAAAGTTAATGCCGCAATGTTTCCTTTAGAGGTACTATCATGTATGTGTGTGCCTCACTTTTGCATTTGCATTGCTACGTGAACATTTAAACAATATTTCAAGTTTTTATACATGTCCAGTTTCAATTTATTTATTGTTCATCTTTGGCTTGTTTTCTGTATATTATGTCTGGTTGATGATGAAAAAAAAAGTAATGCCAGATCCGCATTGATTTAAATTGAAACAAGAAAGTTTAAGTTCCCCTGAACACTTTTGTAATTATTCAACGATTACCTAATTTTCATCACTCCCACAGTGTTGTTAGCCATTGTCCATCACATTTATTGAGCGCTGATTTGTTGCTATTTTCATTATGACGTTGTGGCTAAACACTTGAATATGAAACTCTCTATTTATAAAGAAATAAACTTTGGTTTTCCAGCCAAAGTATGTGCTTGAACCCACGAGGAAGGATAGATTCAGCGCAGATGGGCACCTTAAACAAATTTAGAGCATTTGACTTGAAATTTGGCACACATGACCACTATGGTATATAGATATGGAAACAATGTGGTGAGCAATGCGTTGCCATGGTAACAGCTTTTTTTAAACCAAAAAACATACCAAAATATTGTGGATTCAGCTAACTTCCTTTAGTCTTCGAACATTTAGCTAGAAATTTGGCACAAAAGACCACTGTGGTATGTAGATGTGTAAACGTATTCTTTCGTAAGTGTCGATCAATGTGTTGCCATGGTAACGGCATATTTTGAATGAAAATCATACAAAAATATTGTGGATTCAGTTAACTCCCTCACTCTTTGAGTAATTGGCTTGACATTTGGCACATGCAACAACTTTAGCATATAGATGTGCAAACTTAATCTTTCATCAATGGTGAACAATGCGTTGCCATGGTAACAGCATCTTTTCACTAAAATGCATACAAAGATATTGTGGATTCATGTAACAACCTCAGTCTTTGAGCATTTAGCTTGAAATTTGGCACACCTGACCACTATGGTACGTAGATGTGCAAACTTAACGTTTCGTCATTGTTGATCATTGTGTTGCCATGGTAACAACATAGTTTGAATGAAAATCATACAAAAATATTTTGGATTCAGGTAACTCCCTCAGTCTTTGAGCGTTTGGCGTGAAATTTGGCACATGCAACCATTGTAGTTCAGAAATATGCAAACTTCATATTTCATCATTGTTAAACAATGTTTTGCCATGGTAACGGTGCATTTTCAATGAAAATCATACAAACATTTCGATTCTCCTGTCTCTGTTTAGAGCATTTTGGCTTCAAATTTGGCACATGTTACCTCTACATTACCTAGATGTGCAAAAAATCTTTTGTCAGTGTGGAAAATGTGTTGCCATGGTAACAGTATATTTTGCTTGAAAATGATACACTAATGTGAATTCAACTAAACCCCTCACCCTTTTAGCATTTAGCTTGAAATTTTGCACATATGATGGCTATGATATAGGGCCTATAGTTGTGCAAATTTCATTTTTTCTTAATGTCCAACATTGTGTTGCCATGGTTACACAATTTTTAGTAAAAACCATAGAAATCGTCAGTTTATTTATCTTGCTCACTCAGTTTTTGAGCACTTGATTTGATAGGTGGAACAGTGCATTGCCATGGTAATTTTTTTTCTTTATTAAAAAGTAAGAAAAAATAATCCTGGTTGAGCTAATTCCCTCAGTTGTGGGTGGGGGTATATTAATCACAATGAGTGATAATTCTAGTTAAAAATTCAGATTGCATCACTTCAACATAGTGCTTTGTTACGAGATATGACATCAAAGTAATTAAGAAACTAGTGGTCCATCTCACTTGAACAGTCTCTTGAGATGGTTCCCTGTCATCAGTTCAGATGGATTCTTAAATATCAATAGATTAAGCAGGAATTTGTATATTCTTTTGTCAAACATTTTGTCTACCAAAATGCAGTATGGAAATGTACTTATGTAAATCCATTTCAGACAATCGATATTCAAGGAATTTTAGAAGTAAGTTTAGAATGTTAATTGTTATTTGAGCTTCTTAATGTTTTAAGGTGAATTTACTTCAGAGTTTACATAGATCTTGCTCCCTACTGTTGTATGTAATACAGTTTGGATTCAATTGTAAATTTTCCCTACGGAATAGTGGAAAAATTAGGGAAGTCTGGTAAGAAATAAGGAAATGTAACACGTTTTCAGAAAACATTTCTTGACTAGTCCGTATGAATATGCAAATACATGCAGGTGAAAAGTGTACAAATATTTTGAAGGAATGACATCATCAATTCCCTCATTTGGACGTTCATAAAGACTGGACAAGATCTGTTTTCTGGAAATGTGTGAAATTGAAAAGAGGCATATCTTCCTTATTTCGTAGCTGATTTTCATAGTCTTTACACCATTCTGTGTAGGGAAATTTCTTCTCTTTTCTAATTTGATTACACTAATTTTGGCCTTTACTTCCCTCTTGATTAAATTTATACTATGCATCATTCCAAAAAATCAAACAATTCTTTAAATTGCATGCATGGGACGTACAAAGCGTGTAAATCTAAACGTCAACTTAATGGAGATTGTATTGTTTATTACACAGTATCATTTCTAAAATTTAAGTTATTAGAATTCATATATAATCTTATATTTGTTCATAGTTTCCATCTTACGACTTAACGATGCTCACCAGGGGAAGAAATACATAAAATGAAAGTGAATCGAGTCGTATGGAGTCATCTTGCAAGATTTAAAGAAAAAGTGAAAAAAAGTAATCTATTTGGCAATGAAGGTTCCAGTCGTCTAGTAACTTGTTTACAGAACACAGTGAAAGAAGCATCAGTAACATGAATGTGAAGATGTGACCATCTGAGACTATTGCAAAATATGCTCTGTTTTCATCATGTCGTATTTCATTTTTTCTGGAGCCTACATGTGTATGACAATCACCTCTATATTTTGTAACTTATCGATGTTTGTGAAAAATGCATCGGTTTGATTTTGTTAAAATAAATAGACCTTTACATGTGAAGAAAGTGCATCAATTGGCTGTCATTTTCAGTAGTCTGCGTTTAAATCCATGATGGATTTATTTGAAATAAATCCAAGGAAGGCTTAAAATAAGTCTTTCGTCGTTTAAATCCAAGCTGGATTTATTCTAAAAACAAGTCTAAGAAAGATTTAAATGTAATCTAATAAGACTTAAAAAATAAATCCTATAGACTTGAAATTTAAGTCGAACATAGACTTAAATTTTTAAATCCTAGCTAAGACTTACTTTTAAGTCCTAAGGTTTTGTCTGTATTTACAGTCCGCTAGGACTTAAAGAAATAAATCCTTAGGACTTAAAAAAAAAATTCTTGAAATTAAGAGAGTGGCGGTTGGTGTGGACACTGAAAAGGGAGACAAGCAAATACGTATTTCAACACGAATGTCAATATCACCTAAAGTAGACGATTGGGTCTGAATATTTGAACTTTCCATAGTATTTAAAAACCCCTAACTTAAGAATAAATATTTGAATTCCATGAGCTTTTGCCCTCAACATTTTTATGGGGGAGGGGTGGAACGTATAGCATGTATAGGATCTACCATGGCTACAATGCATTATATTGTATCGAAATGAAAAAAAAATAATGTTTAAAGAATATGTACAGCTGACTAAAATTGCACAAAGAATTAAGGAGAAAATAAATCAGGCCTCTATAGTTAGCACGTACAGAGTACCATTAAATATTGCTTTATCTTTGAGGCTAATTTTAAGTGAGTAAATTACTGTATGTATGAAAACACCTCAATCACATTCTTCATCCTTTCAAGAAATAACAAACAAGATCTAAGACTACTTATGTTTAACCAAAGATGTAGACCAAACATTATATTTTGTCCCTGCTTTTCTTGCCAAAGTAATGCTGTTAATGTCATTATTAGAACATATCGTCTGCCATCAGTTCATGTAGCCACTGAAGACTAAATGGAATCCATCAGTATCAAGCTTTATTGTCATTTGCTTGAAGTCGAGTGTACTGTTTACTATAAAGCTGTTACTTTTTTAGACTTTTAGACGAAAACTGAATTTGAGGTAGAAGATCTGAAGTCGAATGGTGTCGATGATCATAACAGTATATTGGGGTCCACTTCCTTTGCGCATAGGTAAATTTCTTTTGAGAGTCAATACTTGATCTACTAGACCACTAGTAGTAGAACAAGTATCCTACATTTACGTAGTCCTCATAATTAGTAGAACCACAACCACACCAATGAGCCTCGTTTTGCCAAGCCCACCAACAGGAAAGGCTGTCATACTCATAGATCTAAGTTTGCTCTTTATTTTCATAGCTTGATGTCTTTTTGTTTATTTATTTATTTTTTTACTCATCGTTTTCTTAAATGTTAGTGAAAACTATTATCGAAAGAACTGGACCCTACTAGCAATGCGTACTGTCATCCACTCTGTACAGCCCAATCGCCGTACTTCGCACGGCGTCTGGTCGGGCTGGATCAAACTTAGACCTGACAAAAACAAAGTAAAACTTACCGGTGTTACCGCTGATTTTCTTTGTGGTAGCATTAACTGGTCAGGAGAATATCCATTCCACGACTGCAAAACAGAACAATTGGCATGACTTCATGGTTCACACTGCAGCAAAGCTTGCCTGCCAGTCAACCAGTACTCTGCTGCAGCACTGCTGCAGCTGTAAGTCGCAAGCGGCCGGCAGCAGCGGCGGCCCGGCACTACACTCACTGCCGCGGCTGAAATGGATCTGCAGCACGTAGCCGTAGGTAGTTATGCAGTGAAACATAGCGTGTGTTGTGATGGCCACGATGTTGATACGTTGTTTTGCCGTGCTGACTGCAGCGCGCATGGCCCTGATTTTATACAGCAAAGCGCTGTATGATGACATACGTTCTTTTGGCGTCGCAATTTCCTTCTTTTTTCTTGAGAAACCACCATGAAAAAACAGTGTATGTAAAGATACGTTCATTTGCCGTAACAGCGAAAAAGCTTTCTTTGTCATTCTATACGTATCTCAGCTTACGTTGTTTTGCCTAGCTGGAAACGGCAACGTTGTGAAAAAGGTGTGTGAGATATGCTTTTTATCTCTGAAATGGTAAACATTTGAGAATTGAGACATTCACCATTAAAAAGAGCACATTTTATTTAGGAGCCATATGCTCATAACTCAAAATGCCCAAATTTTGAGTTACGTTCCTTTGCCTTATCACGGCCGAGTTGAAAAAATACATGGGCAAAATGTGACTGAATCATAAGAAAGAAAAGGTCGGAAATGGAGGGGACTGCTAAAAAGCCAAGTACATAAGTGACTGATCATTGAAAATGCACTTTGTGTGAATTCAAGAATATCGTGTTTATTCACTTAGTTCATTCTTGAAATAAACATACCAATGTGTGTTTTTTTTTCTCCAGACAAGTGTAAGCATTGATGGTATCTTCGGAAATTTCAGTCGAATTAAAACGACTTCAAAGTGCATTCATTGTCAATGGACTGTGTTTTAATTCTTCTAACTACAGTATACTAGTATACGAAAGAATGTATTTTAGTAGCCAAATATCAGTTAGGGTAGACAAAAATAATTTTGACTTTATCTTCCCTCACAATAAAGATTTTTTTTTTTCTGGTTTGCAAATTCTATGTTTTTAATTTAAACGACAACCTTTCTCGTGCCTTTCAAGCTCTTTTACACTTTTTTTATTTTCGTCTTTTATATATTTCGTCTGTTTATGACATTGTTAACCAATTATTCGACCTGGATTCATTGAAGTTAGCATTGCTCGTATTTTTTTCTGGGATTTCTGTGAGGAGGGAGCAGAGTTTGCCGTATTGGTGGTCTAAACCCTTCTTATATTTGATTTGAAAGGATGATATCGGTTACAAAAATCTGGAATAATGATTATTACGCAGATATGTTGGACTAACGTTCGACATTGTTGTTCATAACATTTTCGCACACATTTGGCATAATAGAATACCGTACATCAAATGTACCTACTCCCATAGACCAGAACCTGCACCTCGAGACAATATCAACTATGAAAAAAAAATGTTCACATTCACATTGGTTAGTTTATTAATATTAAACTTACGATACACTCCACGGTTATATGTCAATAACGCGGTATAAAACTCAATACTATATACTGGTCTCGACAGTAAGAACTTAATCCAAATCCAATCTGCAGTCTTAAACATTAAAGAAACAGTTGTGGTTATAAAAGGCAAAGCACTTAAAAGAAAAAAAAATGATAGACACTGTACTTCAGGGACTCTTTTCTCAGTTTACTTCTTTCTCGGGTGTGCTTTCTTTCCAATATTTATATAGGTTAGGAGAATCCATTTGAATTGAGTTATACATAATTTTAAAGCTTAGAGTCTGCTCTTTCAGAATCTGCCCTTCACTAAATATCCATGTCTGACATTTCGTGTGTTTTTTGTGGTCGTCTCTTTGAAATCAATGTATGTTTCGAAAACGCATTCAGTTGAGAAAGCATCTGTACATTTTTTTTTTTGTCTCTTGAATTGCTCTTTACCATCATCAAAATCATACTGCTGTGCATTCATCTTCTGACGTTCTCGGCCCGTTGTCCTGTCCTCCCGTAGCCTCTTCTGGTGAATCTTCCACCGTACGTTCCCCGGAGGATCTTTGCTGCGACGTCAAGGGGTAATCTCCTTTAAATGCAAGCATTCCAGAAAACTAACAAATATAACAGATGCAAAGGGCCAAGAAGACGTAAGAGTAAATCTCTCACTGATTGCAGAAATTGTTCACACTTAAAGCGACTATACTTGTGCCGATTGCAGTTTGAGTAGGGTCAATCAATATCAAGTAATAATCATTGCAAGTAGTGGCTAGTGCTTGATATCATGAGTTTATGATTTGAAAGGCTAGAAGAGTTTAAACCAGTAATCTGTAAACTTATAGCAATTTATAAGTTACCTTTGCAGATTTATACGTTACTCATGTAAAGTGCATGCTTATATTACAGAAGGTACATACGTCCACAGAGAGCCCTCGCGATAAGTCCATGGAGCAAAAATGGCACTTTCTTGCGCAATCTCTGACCGTCGGGGTTCATCGTTGCAGAACTCAGATTGGCGCGTTAATCTTTCTGCAAATTATTCGCGCGCGTGCGTGACAATAACTTACAACCTCTTAGATTCCTAGATACTTTGTAGAAAAAACACCATTTATCCTTAATTTCCCGTCTGATAACTGCCGTACCTGCACGTAAAACCCTATTCCGTCAGTGCAATCAGGCCCCTGGGAAGCGGGGTGCTGGGGTACTTCTGCACCCCTCACTTTATGGAGAAGGGGGGCATAGCACCCCTATGAAATAAAAAAGTAAGAGGTGCAGAAGCACCCGAACTTATGCGTGCCCATGTATTATACTGCAGTTGACTATAATCATGTATGTTCATTATGCTTATGCAATTTCTATTGTAGTCTCTAAAGAAGAAGAAGAAGAAAAAAAAAAACATGTTGGTTCAGTGAAAATTTGGCCAAAAAGTTATTATATCAATTACAATAATGAAAGGAGAACCTTGTCTGAGCCCGTTGAAAGATGGTGTGTGAGTGTGTGTGTGTGTGTGTGTGTGTGTGTGTGTGTGAGAGAGAATTTAAATGCCTGGACCATGGAACTACAAAATGTTTTGATAGCTCCATGCCTGCACATCATAGGCCTACTTTCAATATGTGGCCCTGCATCACAAAACCAACAAAAGGTCGCCAGACAAGGATTTTTAGTTCGGGACAGGTTCTGAAAGAGCAGACTCTAAGCTTTAAAATAATGTGTAACTCAATTCAAATGGACTCCCCTAACCTACCTAAATACTGGAAAGAAAGCACACACTCTGGAAAAGCGTGAACTAATTAAAGAGGCTCCGAAGTACAGGGTCTATTTAAGCGCTTAATCTTTGACCAAGCTGCGCTAGCTGTGCGATGAAAGGGATAAAACACTGGGTGTAAGCCACCAGAGCAACAACAATGAAGGGATTATCAGATTAAGCAGAAATTGAGCATATTCTATTAACACATTCTGTTTATGATTAATGCAAACTTACGACACAGTAGCATTATCCTTTCAACAGTTATAAGACTTGAAAGTGAAGAGTGTACAAATGATTACAAGAAATGAAAAGGGGCCTCTAATACATACCTGATCATTCTTATATTCTCCCCCCCCCCCACAAAAAAGGGTTGCAGAAAAAACTCCTGAACACACACCTTCCCATTTGTGTTGTGATCCTGAAATAAAAAAAATATTGTAGAAGAAAGATAGCTCTTTCAGAAAATATGAAAAACTCAAGAAATCAAGGGGTGCGACTTTTTGTTTGTTTTGTGGTGCACGGTCACATAATGTAGTCAACATTAATGTGTGTATATCATAAAAACAAAAACAAAATCAAATAGCGGGGGGGGATTCAGTCCCCTAAACCCCACAATAACAAAAAAAATAAAAAAATAAAGGAGCCCAAGGGGGGGGGGGGGGTTAAACCCCCTAACCCCCTCCCCCATCCGCCACTGAAAGCTATCATATCTACATGCATTTACTGCCGTTATTTTGTCATTCCTCGTGAGTGGTGTGACAAATTTCAATAATTCTGGTTATGAAAAGGTTCTCTCACGTTGGAGGAGGATACACCCCCCTCACCGCTCGATCCACATCCATAGACTTAATACACAGTTAGTAGACGCACACGTAAGAGAAGAGGTGACAGATCTAGCCATCAACATTGGGCCGTATGCATAAAAAGTAGCAATTGCTTGCAAGCAATAGCTTCAGGCACAAGCACAGGCTTGTCAAGCAAATGATCAAGCTCAAGCAATTGCTAAAATCCATATGCATAACCTTTTGCCTGTATATACTTAAACCATTTGCTTGCCCTGCAGAAGCAAAAGGTATATGTTTTATGCATACGTTTTTAAGCAATTGCTCGCAGGCAGCAAGCAAAAGCTTTTACTGGCAACCAATAAACATTGCTTATTTTCATGCATACGGATTCAAGCAAAATGCCAGCATAAGCAATTGCTACTTTTTATGCATACGACGCGATGTCCCTGGATCATGGGCGTAAATCCCGGGGGGGATGGGGGGGTATATCCCCCCCCCCCCTGAAATGAAGGAGGGGGGGATGGCCTGTACAATCATCCCCCCCTGAATTTTGAGGAAAAATGGAGGAAGCAGAAATGTGATTGTATCAATTTTGGCATATTGCATGACGTTTTGTACGCCGGCCTTCAGACAGGTAACAGAGCTGAACAGTATTCTATCTTGTAGGAAAATGTATAATTTTCTCAAGCGCTCGCTCGCTTCGCTCGCTCGCGAAGAAAGTAAAATCGACATGCACTGTAAGATGTGGCTCAGACGTTGACAACGTCAAATAGTATAGGCCTACATGTAAACATGCTATGACGCGAGTAACTGGGGACCATCTGCAAAATATGTACGAAAAGAAAAAAAAACTATAAAAAAACTATAAAGCCATAATTGAACCCCCTCCATTTCCTGAATCATTCCTGAGAAACGACAGTGACTGATGACTCAGTCAGGATACATCTATGGGCATACCCAGGGAAGATCATTGGCGTCGAATCTATGGGGGGGGGGGCAAAGGGGCATTTGCCCCACTCCTACGGAAGTGTTTAGGCAGACAAATCATTTATCCCCCAAGCAATTCCCGAGATGAGGACAAATCTCGAACTTTCTAAATGGAAAATTGTCCAAATATCGCCAGAACTATGCACCAGATCGTTTCATTGCAATCATAAACATGCAAAGCTGCGCTATACACGATCCCTTTCGATAAACTTTGTACACTTTTGACATTGACGTATATTTCCCTAATTCATCAAAGGGTGTGTAGCAGATCTTTTACTTAACAAAGGCACCCTCATTATGCAGAGGCGTCGATGGGGGGGGGGGGAATGGTTCCCCCATAAAAGTGGGACAAACAAAAGCGAAAAATATAGCTACAAACGGCAGTTTTTTGAGTGTAAAATGTAAAAATCTTAAGGCTCGCTCGCTCCGCTCGCTCGCATTTAACCGCTATGCCGTTCTCCTAATGTTGCTGCCACTGACTGACAGCAGTTGCGCCCGGTGCGCCCCCTTAATTTCCAAAGCGGAAAAAAAAAAACCAGCCACAAACGACAGGTTTGGGGACTGTAAATGTCAAAATTTTTAAGTTCACTCGCTTCGCTCGCTCGCATTTAATCATTATGCCATTCTCCTGATGTTGCTGCCAGTAATTGCCAGCAGTTTTCGCCCGGTGTGCCCCCCCCCCCTTAATTTCCAAAGCGAAAAAAAAAAATACAGCGACAAACGGCAGTCTTTGGACTGTAAAATGTCAAAATTTTGAAGCTCGCTCGCTTCACTCGCTCGCATTTGATCATCATTCCATTCTAATGATTTTGCTGCCAGTAATTGCCAGCAGTTTTCGCCCGTTGCGCCCCCCTTAATTTCCAAAGCAAAAATATACATATATATACAGCCATAAAGGACAGTTTTGGGGACTGTAAAATATCAAAATTTTCAAGCTCACTCGCTTCGCTCGCTCGCATTAAATCATTATACCATTCACCTGATGTTGCTGCCAGTAATTGCCGGCAGTTGCGCCCGGTGTGCCCCCCTTAATTTCCAAAGCGAAAAAAAAATACAGCGACAAACGGCAGTCTTTGGACTGTAAAATGTCAAAATTTTGAAGCTCGCTCGCCTCGCTCGCTCGCATTTGATCATTATTCCATTCTCCTGATTTTGCTGCCAATAATTGCCAGCAGTTTTCGCCCGGTGCGCCCCCCCCCCCCTTAATTTCCAAAGCGAAAAAGTATGGCTACAAACGGCAGTTTGGGGGACTGTAAAATGTCAAAATTTTGAAGCTCGCTCGCTTCGCTCGCTCGCATTCAATTATTATGCCATTTTCCTGATGCTGCTGCCAGTAATTGCCAGTAGTTTTCGCCCTGTGCGCCCCCTTAATTTCCAAAGCGAAAAAAAAGCCACAAACGACAGTTTTTGGGACTGTAAAATGTCAAAAATTTTCAGCTCACTCGCTTCGCTCGCTCGCATTATCATTATGCCATTCTCCTGATGTTGCTGCCAGTAATTGCCAGCAATTTTCGCCCGTTGCGCCCCCTTAATTTCCAAAGCGAAAAAATACAGCCACAAAGGACAGTTTTTGGGACTGTAAAATATCAAAATTTTCAAGCTCACTCGCTTCGCTCGCTCGCATTTAATCGTTATGCCATTCTCCTGATGTTGCTGCCAGTAATTGCCGGCAGTTGCGCCCGGTGTGCCCCCCTTAATTTCCAAAGCGAAAAAAATACAGCGACAAACGGCAGTCTTTGGACTATAAAATGTCAAAATTTTGAAGCTCGCTCGCTTCGCTCGCTCGCATTTGATCATTATTCCATTCTCCTGATTTTGCTGCCAGTAATTGCCAGCAGTTTTCGCCCGGTGCGCCCCCTTAATTTCCAAAGCGAAAAAGTATTGCTACAAATGGCAGTTTGGGGGACTGTAAAATGTCAAAATTTTCAAACTCACTCGCTTCGCTCGCTTGCATTTAATCGTTATGCCACTCTCCTGATGTCGCTGCCAGTAATTGCCGGCAGTTTTCGCCCGGTGTGCCCCCCTTAATTTCCATAGCGAAAAAATACAGCCACAAACGGCAGTCTTTGGACTGTAAAATGTCAAAATTTTGAAGCTCGCTCGCTCCGCCCGCTCGCATTTAACCGCTTTGCCATTCTCCTGATGTTGCTGCCAGTGATTGACAGCAGTTGCGCCCGGTGCGGTCCCCCTTAATTTCCAAAGCGAAAAAGTATAGCTACAAACGGCAGTTTTTAGACTGTAAAATGTCAAAATTTTCAAACTCACTCGCTTCGCTCGCTTGCATTTAATCGTTATGCCACTCTCCTGATGTCGCTGCCAGTAATTGCCGGCAGTTTTCGCCCGGTGTGCCCCCCTTAATTTCCATAGCGAAAAAATACAGCCACAAACGGCAGTCTTTGGACTGTAAAATGTCAAAATTTTGAAGCTCGCTCGCTCCGCTCGCTCGCATTTAACCGCTATGCCATTCTCCTGATGTTGCTGCCAGTGATTGACAGCAGATGTTGCGCCCGGTGCGGTCCCCCTTAATTTCCAAAGCGAAAAGTATAGCTACAAACGGCAGTTTTTAGACTGTAAAATGTCAAAATTTTCAAGCTCACTCGCATCTAATCGCTATGCCATTCTCCTGATGTTGCTGCCAGTGATTGGCAGCAGTTGCGCCCGGTGTGCCCCTCCCTTAATTTCCAAAGAATATAGCTACAAACGGCAGTTTTTTGACTGTCACATTGTCAAAATTTTCAATGCAAAAAGATTTCACCGCGGGAGGGGGAAACCCCCCTACCATACCCTCCCCCCCCCCCCTCGCTTGCTTCGCTCCCTCACATAACCGCTCCTCCTTAGATCAAATCCTGTCTTCGCCGGTGATAGGCCCCATTATTTAGTAGGCCTTCACAGTGATGTCGCACATGCGGAGCAAGAGCTGAAATACCACGATTTAGTCATTCAATAATATATTGTGAATATTTCATTTTCTTATTGTTTTTTTAAAGAAAAGAAAACACATTTTTTACCAAAAGTGTGCACCAGATCGCTGAATTTCAGGGCTGAAAATGCAAAATCTTCCTCGTGTGGGAGAAGGCTACCACCCCCCATACACACCCTCCCCCCTTTCGGTCGTTCCGCTCCCTCTCACATATATTTAAAAAAAAAAATGTTTTCATACTTTTAAGGTCTGATTTTCCGCCGAAAGTCATCTGATAAGCAAAAAAAAAAAAAAAAAGGCAACAAGAACTTCGTCTTCATATATTTGCTGCCACTTTCCTCCCACATTATATTTCATGCAAAAGAGTGGGACGTCCGATCCCTGTATAAAGTGTGTGTGTGGGGGGGGGGGGGGGGGGCACCAAGCTTCTCTCCCCCCCCCCCCCTCCCCAAGGCTGCGCCGGTCCGGTGGGCTTGTAATCGTGGTGATGGTGACCATCCCCCCCCCCCCCCCCCCACTCCTCAGGACGGATTTACGCCGTTGCCCTGGATACTCATTTTTCTTACTTTTTTTGCTTGAAAAATCAACACAAAAAGTGTGCACCAGATCGTTGAATTTCACTAAAAATTCAGAAGTTCCCTCGTGTGGCAAGGGGCTTGTTGCGACACGGATTGTCGCCCCTACACGGATTGTCGCCTCCTGCTCGGGGCGACAATCCGTGACGGGCGTTGGCGGCACGGATTGTCGCCTGGCGACAATCCGTGTAGGGGGCTGGCGGCACGGATTGTTGCCCGTCCTCGAAGCACATTTTGCTGGGTAATATCGTTCTGGACATAATCATTGAAATACTAACACATAACTTACATGGCTACATCCATGCAAACATGCCATGTAAAAAGTCATGGTGAGGTTTCAAGGAAGTGTGTATGTGCACGTGCACATGATAATTTAGTGTCCGTTTGTGTGTGTGTTTGTGTGTTTGTGATGGAAGAATGTGTTTATTATGTCAGTTTTTTGCGTATGTGTTTTTCAGCTGCGCGTGGGGAGGGATACCTACTAAGCTGTTGCTGGCATAAACGTTGATATTGATTTTATCAGCAGCTTTGAATTTGATGAGTTTGTTTGGCAGATTTGTATAATTATGAATTCGGAGTGGAGCTTGCGTGCGGGCAGATGCTGCTTTTCTGCATACGGTTCATTATGTCTTATTTATCAACATTGGGAAATTGTTTCATCAGGAAGGAATGTGGTATCGGTTCGGCTGTGCGTCGGTATGTGGGAAGGGGGTTACATTTCGTTATTGCAAAAGTTTGTTACTCTGAAGGCTCATTCGTCCGAAGGCTCATTCGTCCGAAGGCTCATTATTCCGAAGGTTCGTTATTCCGAATTTCATTTTTGGATCAACGAACCTCTAGGTATAGGGAATTGTGTGTTTCGGATATTAAAATGAAGCCTCGGAAAAAATGAAACTTCGGAATAACGGAACCTTCGTGTGTGTGTGTGGGTGTGTGTGTGTGTGTGTGTGTGTATGTATTTGGGTTGGTGAATGTGGGTGTGGGATGATTTAGATTTTGTTTAATCAGGGGTTGGTGGGTTGGGGATTGGATTTGAAGAAGGATAATTATAAATGGTATGACAGATGTTGGTAGGATTTAATATTTAGGATAGATGTAGGCCCTAGATTTGTTTCGGATGGGGAGGGGAGGGGGTGGTTGGGTTTTTTTATGACTGATTTCATTCTAGATTCGTGTAATGTATTTGTGTGTTTTTTATGTATATGCCCTTGTAAGTAAGAAGGTGTTACATGATCCAAACCAATGTATTCAAGGAATATAGGTTTGGTAGTAAGGGCCCTACATGTCAAAACTTTCTCGTGAAGAAATTGTTAGTAGGGTTGGTGTATAATCGAGTTATCTTTGTTGAAGTGAGATTATTTGTGGTATAAATTGACAAATGGATTTTTTTCTGTTTCGAATTGCCATTTGTAACTTTTTTTTCATGTTACATCCAGAATGAGTTGATTTATGAATGATTTGAATGAAATCAATGAATATCAAGGAAAAAAGTGTTGAGTTGGTTTATTTGCATTATGAAGATTTGTTTGAGTGTTTGTTGGTGTTTGTTTGTATTACGTATGTATTAGCGGTGTGCAATGGCAGTTCGTTTGTGCTAAAATCAACTAACGATTGACAAATTTTCTACGGCGTGTGGAAATTATTCGCTCATGCATAAAGCATGCCAAACCTATTCTGGGACAAAGAATAGTGGTATGGACGTTCTAGTTTATAAAACTGATGGAAGAAAATGACTGCAGTGAAAAATGAACAAAGACAAATAACATTTGGGGAGGGTACCTCCCTCGTATGTATTTTCTCTCGGTCTCTCTCTCGCCTAGCCTGCCTCACCGCTGATATTGGTTCACACACCCATACTATTTTTAGATCAACGCTGGTGTGAATTATTTAAACACGTGCTCATACACTCTGAACGCGTTTGTATTGCCACAGTAGCGCCGCTATATTCCACATACACACGTAAGCATACAGGCACACGTATACACACAGTCAAACAAACCACTACCACTATGACCACCACACGTGAACAGTTTCTACATATTGTATTATTATACTCCAAACACACACACATACACACATTTACACACACACACACAGACACACACACACACAACAAATCATACACATCACATATCATGCAGCTCACAATACACACACACACACGCACACACACACACACACACACACACACACACACATACGCATAACTTACCAGTCATACCAATCCCACCAAAGCTTAACACCGGAGGAACCACCCCGAGCCCGGGGCGACAATCTGTGACGGGGCGACAATCCGTGTCGCAACAATTTTTTTGCCAACACGGATTGTCGCCTTCGAGGTGAAAAAACTGGGAACTGCACAAGCGTCACGGATTGTCGCCAGGCGACAATCCGTGTAGGGGGCGACAATCCGTGCCGCCAGCGCCCGTCACGGATTGTCGCCCCGAGCAGGAGGCGACAATCCGTGTAGGGGCGACAATCCGTGTCGCAACAGGGCTTCCTCGCTGGAGCGTCGCCTCCTCCCCCGGAAAAAATCCTGCACATGGTCATACATGTATGTATGTGACATGAATTTCCGGGTGCCATTTTCCTGTGCTAAGGTATCACTTCAACTTCGGTGTTTCTGTCCCAGACTCTATAGGGCTCACACCTGTAAATAAAAATAAATGGAATGCCCCAGACCCCTTCACAAAATAGTACCAAAGATACCGAAACAGAAGAAAAAAGAATTGAAAATCAATAATGTAGTTTGGCAAAGAAAAAAAAAATGAATAGCTGGAAATATTGAGTATGCTCCCGTACAAACTGATTTTTGGCTGCAAGACGAAAGCTTTTCTCATGGTATTTGAAGGACCTATATTTCATTAGGTGCATGTACACAAAATAGTTGATTTTTTAGTGAAAAGAACTTGTAGTCTGGCTTTGCAGTCACTTAAAGAGTTTGAGCTGAAGAACCCGCACTGGAAATTTGGCGGATGAAAGGTTATATCTCATCAATCCAGGTTAGTTAAATGAAATACCTCATTTCTCCCAGCTATTTAACTGTTTGTGTTTTTTTTTTTTGAATTTTAATACACGTCTCTATGGGGAATTATTTACCCATATGAGCGCTATAGAGTATGCATGTAATGCACACAAGTCAATGGGAAGTATTCATCTCATACAAGCTCTGCTGGTTTATATTGATCTATTCTGTCAAATCCCTTCCTCTCCCGCCTCCTCCCCCTCTACCTCCCCCTTCTCCCCCTCTATTCACCCTTCTCCACCCCCCCCCCCCCAACTCTGCTTGACTACAAATTGTTTTCTTATTATGTTCTTGTGGTGCTCGATCTTAGTAGGGCCCACATAGTAGTTAACAATGTCACACAACTTTGAGCGATTGTGGTATTTTAATGTATTTCTTTGTTTTGGCTACCACTGAAACAGCTCAAAAACATAAAGTTAATCTGTTTGATAAATAAAAGTCTTAAACGATACTTTGTAGGCAATAAGGTGATGATGACACCCCTTAATGAAGGATAACTGCCTGCATCCATGTATTCATCTCACGAAGAAGTTATCAACACTGCAAGATTTATTTTTGTAAAAAACAAAACAAAACAAAAGGGCATCATTTTCAAAATTCAACTCAATTCAATTCAATTCAAAGTTTATTTCATTTTCCGACATAACATATGTTTCACTTCTTTTGATAACAGAGAACAAGGTAAATAGAACATAGTGAAATGAAAAGACTGGACAATAATTGAGGACCTTTAGTAATCATACATTGTATAGTAAAAAAGAAACAGAAGTGATCGAAATGAAGTACATGTATACCGTGCGAAAAATGGAGGGACCCACTGAAAAGACAGAGCTTGTAGTGTGTGGGCCCCTCTGGAGAAGAACATTGATGGAATCGAATCATCGTAGATACAAAAGATAACAAAGTGGAAGAAGTCTGGATACAAAAGATAATAAAGTGGAAGAAGTCTGGAAGCCCACTAAAAATTAGATTACCATATATACACTTTCATAGACGCGAACAAACATGAAACAGGACTAGACAACGAGACAACTACTGAAAAAAAAAGGTTGTACAAGACAAACGGAATGGACAAGACTGACAAACTGAAGACAAAATAGCAGACAAAAATGCACAACAGAAACAGAAACAGAACAACAGAAACAGCGATCTTCGACAGAAGCATGCCAAGAGAATAAGAGGATAGTTGTAGGGGAAAAGTAATATTTTGACGCCTGAAATAAGACAAGAAAATAGAAAATAGAGGGACATATGAACAGGAGTCACATACGGAAAGTCAACTTCAAGACGCTATGGGCAAAATGGCATAGGTGACAACATTGCGAGCATCAAGGAAAAAGATACCATTAATTCTTTGAAGAGGGGACAAAGTGAGCAGGTAAGTGTAACTGAGAAAAAAAGGCCAAATGGTTAATTCGGTATTGTAGAGTCGTACGATTGCAATAAAAAAGACTTCAGTCTCCTCTTGAAAGAACATATGGATGGAGCGTTTTTTATGTCTTGATTCAAAGAATTCCAATAATTTGGGCCTACATAAATAAGTGTGTTTTTAGCAAAAATCGTTCTTAAAAGAGGTAAGTGAAATTCATTGGAACGCCTAGTATGATATTCATGAAATGATTGATTTTTTAGGAACATAGAGTCAAAAATAGACGGAAGCAAGTTATTACAATACTTGTACATAAATTGCCCTGAATTAAACAAAAACAAATCTGCAATTTTTAAGAGCTTGTTGGAGGCAAACAACATATTTGTATGAGAACGTACAGGGGAATAACAGATAACACGTAGAGCTTTCTTTTGTAAGAGGAACACTCTCTCTAAGAAATTCTGATGCGTGTTGCCCCAAACTAATATTCCATAATTAAGATGAGGCAATATTAACGACGAATATAGCATAAGTAATGATTTTTGTGGAATATGAAATTTCAATCTATTTACAATGCCTATATTACGTGAAATTATATTGCAGACATTATCAACATGTGATTTCCAGGAAAGTTTTTCATCCACAATGACACCCAAAAATTTGATATGTGAGACTCTTTGTAGATGAGAGTCATCTAATACTATATTTGTACTTAAACTATCAACAATATTACTAGAAAGCATATATTTTGTTTTTTGAGCATTGAGTGATAGCCTATTGGCCCTGACCCAATTTGTCACTTTTTTCAATTCAATGTTAATTTTATGAACGAGAAAATCAATATCATTATGGGCAAAAAATACATTAGTGTCATCTGCAAAATGAATAAAAGGGAGGTCGTCGGATACGCGACAAAAATCATTGATATAAATAATAAACAATAACGGCCCTAAGAGACTTCCCTGTGGGACACCACATTTAACTTCTCTGACAACGGAATCATTGTTTTTAATTGTAACGAATTGTTTTCTATCAACTAAATAACTCTTGAACCACTCCAAGGCCTTCCCACGTATTCCATAATGCGATAACTTATAAAGTAAAATATCGTGATTGATAGTGTCGAAGGCCTTGGAGAAGTCCAAGAAAATACTAACTAGATGAGAATGGTTATCGATTGCGTGAACAACTCTATCAACAAAATGCAAAAGAGCATGCGTAGTACTATGTTTCTCACGAAAACCAAACTGAAAATTCGTAAAAACGTCGTGTACCTTCAAAAAATTGATCATTCTCTTGTAAATAAGTTTTTCTAAAACCTTAATAGACAATGACGATAATAATGAAATTGGGCGATAATTGCTGACTTCGAACTTATCGCCTGCCTTAAATATTGGGATTACTTTAGCTAATTTCATTTTATCAGGGAACACACCATTAAAAATTGACAGATTAAATATATGAGCAAGTGGATCAGCAATCGAGGAAATAACACCCTTAAGTATGAAATTATATATCTCATCATAACCAGAACTTCGTTTATTTTCAAAAGAAGAAATTATATCAATAATTTCAAATCTGTTAGTTGGTATAAAAAATATGGAATCAGAATTACGCTGACCTAAAAATTCAGTAAAATGAGAATCTGTTGCAGGAATGTTTTGAGCATAATTTTCGCCTATTTTTAAAAAATAAGAATTAAAAATATTTGCAATATGAAGAGGATCATTAATCGATTCATCATTCAATTTAATTTTATCAATGTCAGAGTGTTTACTCGGAACATTCATGGCCTGTTTTAGGACTTTCCAAGTATTTTTTCATATCAAACTTATATTTCGATAATTGCTTAAAGTAATATCTTTTCTTTTCAGAACGTAAAATCATTGTCAAAGTATTTTTATATGATGTATATCTATTCTTCGATCGCTCAGTTTTTTCCAATTTGTACTTGTAATACAAACGATTTTTCCTATTAATTGAACGAAGAATTGATCTGGAAATCCAAGGTAATCTAGGTGTCTTTTTATACTCTGTTCTATTTCTTTGTTTTGGGATTACATCATCTAAATGATGATTAAAAGTTTCCATAAAATTACAAAAGGATATATTAACATCATCGCTGCCAAATACTCCTGACCAGTCAGCATTCTCCACAGGGCCACATCAAAACTAGCTAACTTTTCAGGTGAAACTCTACGTCTAAACAAAAGAGGTGAAATAGGTTTAATATTAGCTGGTGTTTTAAGAGTAAAACAAGTCATTATTGGAAAATGATCAGTCATATCTGAAAGGATTATAAAAGAGTCAGGGAGGGGTAGAATATTACAAAACAAGTTGTCAATGAGGGTGGCAGAGCGATCTGTAACACGTGTGGGTTTAGAAATAAGAGGAAGAAAGGACGAGGACAGAAGTGTGTGAAGAAAATCACTAGAGATATTATCATGCTCAGACTTCAGCAAATCAATATTGAAATCACCGAGTAAAAAGCAATCCTTATTTCGGAAAAAGTGTGAATTATCAAGATCTGAAAAATAAGTTAAAAAATCATTGGCGTTTGAATTAGGAGGTCTGTATATAATGCCTACCATAAGATTTCTACATCCTGGGATAAGAATTTCTATAAACAAAGATTCAACAACATTGTCCATTCTAGAAATATCTTCATGAACAATAGTATCAAAGGAACGTGATATGTACAATGCAACGTCCCCTCCATTCTTATCAAGCCTATTGTTAACAAACAAATTATAACCCTCAATTGCGAAATAATTTTCTGTATTGGAAGCTAACCATGTCTCACTTAATCCGATAACGGATAGCGACTGGCTTGCATCAGATTCTAATAGAAATTTTAAATCATCAAAAGCGTCCCTTTGAGAAGCTTTACAACTCTCCAGTGTGCTATTTCTCATGATGCGGGAGCAAATATCATCAAAAACACATTTATGACGTTAATAACTCTGCAAGAGCAATTAAAGAAAAATCTCTGATCAGTAGTTTTATCTCTGCACGCACAGCACGAAACCTCTAATCAGCATTTTTTTTTTCTCTGCACGCATAGCTCGAAATCTCTTATCAGTAGTTTTTATCTCTGCACGCACAGTAGTCTAGTGGGATTTCTGAAAAAGGGCTCTCTAAAATGGTGTTGCAGGCATTTTTGAGTAAAAGTTGGGAACCAGTCTCTTTTACCTAATTTGAGTATGTTGAATCCGAAAAATACGGTTCCCAAGCGAAATTCACCGATCTTGACCATCTAATTTGCATAAACAAAATGGCTGCAAAGCTACAGAAATTATTAGTTTCAGATACACATTTTCTAGCAATTCTTTGCAAAATAGCTGGAAAAAATGATTTGAAATGTTTGTACAGAGAATAGAATTACCAATTTATAAGGGATAAACGTTTCTCAGGTGGTAAAAAGTATATTTTATTCATAATTAAGCAAATTAGGACTGAAATATGCAAATAAATATATGTATATACATTAACACTGGAAGAGTAATTTTGACATTTTTTATTTCTTGAGAGGCAAATTAAATGCTAAATATGTAGACTTTAAGGTTTTGAGAGTCAGGAAAACTCCGGTTCCCAAGCAAAATTCACCGATCTTGACCATCTAATTTGCATAAACAAAATGGCTGCCTAGCCACAGAATTTGTCAGTTTCGGACACGAATTTTCTAGAAATTCTTTGGAAACGAGCTGGAAAAAAAAGTGATTTAACCCGTTCCATACTAAATTCTAAAATCCCCATAGACTTAATACACAGGCCACCAGGTTCCCGTATTGAACGGGTTAACTCTTTATGTGCCATGGTGGAAACCCCCTGTGTGCCACGTTATTCTGAGACAGGAAGGTAGTCATGCTTTGAGAAAGAATTCTGTTTTTCCAACTTGTATAACTTCTACAAATTTCTGTTAAGTTGAGCATAATAGTAGTCAAAGTTAAAGAGGAATGCCAAGCTTTGTTTCGATATAAATTGTATGACGAATCTATTTTCAATGTTTCTTTTGAATGACCAGTTGCTACATTACTCTAATGACATGACTTTTGCACATAAAACCTTGACAGAAACTTAGAATGTACGAGCAAATCCAGTTGGGAACACCGGTTGATAGTCAATTACCACATAGAATGCAAGCCGTATAAGAGAGGAACAAAAGCACGAGAAACGCTTTCATTGTGCCGCGGAATTAGCAGTAATTAGCGGTTTATCGATCGGTCTTGGCGGCTTTGTTTGTTGAGCAGAATATGCGAAGTTGGCAAGCCGTCGACTGAGTCGACGTGGCACATAAAGAGTTAACAGGTCTTGATATTGTTATAACTGTTATGAAACATATTCATATATTGCGGCAATGCGTTGAAGAATCTCGAAACCTGCCTGGTATGGCCTGTTGAATATCAATTTGCAAACATATTTCATTTTAGTGTCATTCAGTTCTCCTTTATTGATTGATTCCAGTACTTGATTTACTTCGGACTCTGACGACATCATTATGTGCAACGTGTTTGCCCGATATCTTAGCTGTATTGTACGCCAAGGTACATTTTGATAGCAAGAATTTGTTTTAGGGAATATATCCATAGAAATGGCCAACTATTTGTATAATTTATAGGCAAATTAGATTATTAGGGTATTTCTAATAACTGTGTTTTTTCTTGTATATCCTTTATCACAAAAGAATCATCAACTTACGTCTTGATATTATAACTATAATGATTCAGATTCATATATCGTGGCAATGTGTTGTAGAATCTCAAAGCCTGTCGTAGTAAAGCCTCTTGCATACCAATTTGAATACGTCATTACAAATATTGTTATTCATTTTTTTTTTAAATTCTGAATTGGTCGATTCCAGTACTTGATTTTCCTCGGACTCAGATGACACCATGTACACTTTGTTTGACCCATAGCATTTCTATATTTTTCACTACGCCAAGGTACATTTTAATAGCAAAACTTTGTTTTAGGGGAAAACATGTTGAGAAAATTGAAAAATATTTGCATAATATGTATTATGCAAATGAGATTAATGTTTTGTTTTAATACATAAGGTTGGTTCTTGTATCTCTTTAGCACACTAGGAATCATGAACCGGTCTTGATACAATGATAACTATCTTCAGAATTATGATTCAGATCCATATATTGCAGCAATGCGTTGTAGAATCTAGAATCCTGCCAGTTATGTATCCTCTTGTATATCAGTTTGCATAGATATTTGCATAAGTGTAATTCAATTCTTTCTAATTGATTGAATTCTTTTGAATTGATTTATTTTGATTCGACTCCGGTGACAAAAAGTACTTTTTGTTTTCCCGGGAACTTGTTAAAATGATTAAAAACAGAAGTGAACACGTAGGTACTATACATGTGCATATATATGCGGTAATGCATTATTGTATCAGCGGTAACGCCTAATTTGCATATTTCACTTCTTAATTTGCATATTTAAGTGAAAGTTATGAACAAATGATGACCTAGCTATTGTCTTTGCACCTTAATTTCTGAAATTGTTACTATTTCTTCATGTCTAGGGAGATTTTATGAAAATTAGATCATCGAAACACCTTAAAAAGCAATGAATTGGCGGCCATTTTGTTTATGCAAATTAGATGCTCTTAGACTCAAAATTCCGCTTGGGAACCGGAATTTTTGGATTCAGCGTACTTGAATTATACAAAATAGACCGGTTTCCAACTTTTACTAAAAAATGCCTCCAACAGTCATATTTTCCCCAAATCCCACTAGACTACAGCTCGCAACCGCTGATCAGTAATTTCTCTGAGAATGTGTGCAAGTTCCTCTGTTTTTTGTCATAAGATGAGAAGGGACACTTTTAAGATGATTATTGTTATATAGGTAGCACTTCAAGTTTTACTGCATGGCTTGGATTGGAGAAAATTAAATGGATCTTAAAAAAAAATATGCAGAAATTCAGAAAGAAAGTATTAGAAGGCCAATTTGATCGAGAAACATGAACTGCAATCTTCTGAGATGTATTGCCAAATTTTAAGAATTAGTATGATACATTCATCGATTTAGAGGCTTTTGAAACTTTTGCAACCAAAATTGAAAATGCATTGTGTTAACAACGAAAGAAACAGAAAGTTTCCAAAAAGAAAGAAAAACAAATTGGAGGATAGACCTACCTTACGAAATATCAACAATGATTTTCCTGGTGAAATTACGATAAAAAGATATATCACCAAACCACAAAACATTGCGTCATGGATTTGATTGTTAAGTATTCTGAGATACTAGTTATTTTCTTGAGAGTTGAAACAACAACGAGTTTGAATGTATTAGTACTACAAGAACACAATGACATCACCGAGACACGGTGTGCATAGTAGGTCCTATAACTCGGACCATGCGGTAGTGAAGACAATAAGCTTTATAATGATGATGCCAAACATAACAACTGTTATTCTAATATTTTTAAAAAGGGCTTAATCAATCAAATTCGACCTTCCTCACCGTTTATATAAGCATTGTTCAAGTTAAACTTTAAGATGACAATATGTCATACATGACGACTAGTATTTTAACACTCAGAAATATAATCGATCAGTGTTGAGTATCCTTATACACCATTTGTTCAACCATTAACATGATACCAGCCAGGATGACTGTTATGCTGATGTTACAGAAATATTATCGATCAAAGTCGAGTTTCCCTTAAGGACCCTAACAAACCCAACAAGAAGTCGCTAGAAATCGATTTTTAGTTAAATATAGATTCTGAAAGAGCAGACTCTAAGCTTTAAAGTGATGTATAACTCAATTCAAATTGGTTTTCCTAACCTATAAAGATATTGGAAAGAAGGCCCACACTCTGGAAAAGTGTGAACTGAAAAAGAGCCTCTGAAGTACTGAATTAAATTGATATTGAGCATGCCCTATCAACAGTTCTGTCCATGATACATGTCAACTTCAAGACAGTAGCGTCATCCTTTCAAAAGATATTAGCGTTCAACGTGAAGAATGTGCAAAGGATTTTAAGAAATGAAAAGGGGCCTCTAAGAAAAACCTGATCACACTACTCTACCGAAGAAAAAAGGGTTGTGAAACTGCTGAAAACCCACTTTCCCATCCAATTTATGATCCCAAATTCAAGAATAATGTAGAAGATGAATAACTCTCTAAGAAAAAATCAAAAACTAAAAATTGACTTGGTTGACGGTTTCACCTTTTTTAGTCCTCACGTAAAATCAAGGGGCGTGATTTTGTGTTTGTTTTGTGATGCACGGTCATATTTTGTAAGCATTGTTCAAGCTTTAAGATGATACCAAACATGACAAATATAGCTATTCTAACATTTCACAGATATGGGCTTAATCGATCAAAGTCGAGCTTCATCACCTTTTATGTAAGCATTTTCAAGTTTTAAAGGGTGTGTACAGTTCTGGTTGAGGTGAGGATTTAGCTTTTAACATTAAGCGAGATATTCAGAAACCACTCTATGAGATGTCAAAGAGCATGCAATTCTAAGGGATATCAAAAGTTTATTTGATGAAAATCGGTTTTGACATGGCTGAGATATCCAAAAATAAGGTGAAACAAAGAGATCCTAATAAAGGCGTGGTCTGTCACCTTTTATCATTATCACTCTTTGTGATATCTCAGCCATTTGAAAACCAATTTTCACCAAATAAACGTTGAATCCTTTTTCAAATTACATGTTCTTTCATATTTCATAAGAGGTTTCTCATTATCTTACTTTGAAATGTTCAAAACATGAATCCCTTTATACCTCAACCAGTACTGTACAGTCCATTTATGATGACAACTTGAAGAGCTCAGTTGCAAAAGGTACTACATCAATTTTTTATCATAATCCACGTTTTGGTCTTGTATTCATATTTAGGACCTCTTTACACTTATACTAACAAAACGCAGATATTTTCAACCCAAAAGTGCTTAAAAATTACATTTAAAAATCAGTTGGATTTCAAATAGTACTACATCCATTTTCGTTCGGTTTCAAAAGGTGCTATATACATCCACTCCAATGACATCATCGGGACATTGACAAATCAGAGAGCAGTATTGACTTGACCCTCTACCATTGTCTACTGACTTAATCTGTTTGTCCTTCTGTTCAAATCACCACGCAAATCTGACAAATATCTTGAAAAAAAAAATCACATTTTGATCAACGATGGAGGAAAATGAAGGAGAACTCAGCGACAAAATAAACCATCCCAAGAAAAGGATCAGGAATGAAAAGCAGTAGACAAGGGCGAAGGAGAAATGGCGGAGAAACTGGAGAAATTACGTGACTGTCATCCAGTCCAACGTACTGCGTTTACTGTTAGTTACCGGTACTGTGCGTCACTGCTAGGATGTTGAGTTTGAGTCATAAATTTACCCAAGAATTCAGTACAAACGCTTTGTAGGTATGGGCTATGCCTTATATACATGGCTTCACAGCTAATAAGTGTGTGACAACTAGTCTGAAAGCAAAGTTACTTTGTTAAATACAATGCCATGAAATTTTGACATCCCTACCAACAGTGCTTTAAGTGGGTATGCTGTGCTATTCTTTACGGGTGCTGTTCGTTATTCCGAAGATCCGTTATTCCGAAGGTTCGTTAATCCGAAACACACAAATTCCTTGTACCTAGAGGTTCGTTAATCCGAAAATGAAAAAGGGTTCGTTATTCCGAACATTTATGGCGTTATACCGCAGGTTCGTTATTCCGAAGGTTCGTTTATCCGAAAATGAAATACGGTTCGCTGTCCCGAAAGCTTGTTTATCCGAAAATGAAATAGGGTTCGTTATTCCCAAGGTTCGTTGATCTGACAATGAAATAGGGTCCGTAACGAACCTTCTGAGTAACGAGCTTTGTTTCATTTTCGGATTGACGTACCTTCGAAATAACGAACCTTATTTCATTTTCGGATTATTGAACCTTCGGAATAACAAACCTTATCACATTTACGGATTAACGAACCTTCGGAATAACAACTCTTCAAAATAACGAACCTTCAGAATAACGAACCTTCGGACTAAAGAACCTTCGGAATAAAGAACCTTCGGAATAACGGACTGTAACCTTCTATACGTGCATAATGTAAGTACCAGTGCGGGAAAGTACGTAATGGCATGAAGCTTTGATTGCTAGATTCTGTCATTAAAGAAGTCAAGACTACAAAATTTCTCGGTATTACAATTGACAATAAGCTAACTTGGAATTGTCATGTTGATAATATTTGTAAGATAGTTTCAAGAAATATTGGCATTATTAATCACGTTAAACGGATTCTCCCCAAGTCAGTGCTTCTTATGTTATATTCAACTCTTATTCTTCCTTACCTTAATTATGGCGTAATGGCAGGGGGAAATGCAATACAAACAAAAAAGGACAGGGTACTTCTCTTGCAGAAAAGAGCGATGCGTTTGATATGCAATACCGCTTATAGATCACACACTGATGTCTTGTTTAAAGAAGACCGTATTCTTAAGACGACTGATTTATATCGTCTCCAGCTTGCTTGTTTTATGTACAATGTAGAAATTAACGCTACCCCTGCTGTATTTAAGGAAATGTTTCGAAAAAATAATGTTATACATAATTACTGAACAAGGTATGCGAATGATTATCATCTTCCTAAAAATGGAACTAGTTTTGGTAACAGAAATTTCATGTTTACTGGTCCTAAGCTTTAGAATTCCTTTGATCGTTCACTAAAACAAGCTCATAGCTTGAATAGATTTAAGTATAAGCTCAAAACTTTGTTTCTTGATAAGTATTAATAAACAGTTTTATGGTAATAAAACGTATGTATATTTCAATCAATGTTTTCTAGAAGTACTTTCATTAAGTACACTCGGAAGGTTATCTTCTGTTTCATTCATCAAATGGTATATAGTGTAAACTGTAAACACTTTATACATAAACCTGTGCTTTGTAACATATAAATGACTTGTTGTATATCCATAGTACGGTTCATAATTGTGCCCTTGTAAAGAGTGTATATATGGTGTTTTTGTTATTCCAATCAACCTTATCTATGATATTATTTTGTCTATAATCTGTAGGGGGACTACATTTAACAAGCAGTGCTTCTTAAAGTAGTCCCCTCCACTTTTTTACATGTGTAATTTTGTCTCAGAATATCACGATAATATATATGTACATGTAATATACTCTGTACAGTTTTGATATAATGCCCACTTTGTGTTATACCCTGTATATTTTATCATATGATGTCAACTTTGTGGAATATGAATAAATTTCATTTCATTTCATTTCATTTCATTTCATATTCATTTCATTTCATTTCATATTCATTCTTGTAAATGACACATTTTACTTGTGTGTTTAGTATAGGTGGTCATATTACTCATCGACAGTCTTGATTTTATCAGCTTTTAGATTTTCATCAGATCTTATTTTACCTGATAAAGAATATACCGGAATGAAATTAATGTAATGAATTACAGCTTTGAGAAAATACATGTACAACACATTTAGATTCTACTTCTCCATCTTTCCTTTCAAAGTTTCATTGAAAAAGAACGAAGGGAAAAAATAATAAATACAGTATTCTTGAGACACGTGAAGGGAGAATTCAAAGAGAGAAAAATAACCAAAACATTGATACAAAGAAGAAAAACAAAATAAATCACGAGATAAAGCCCATGAGAGAAAAACACAAGAAGAAAAGGGAAAAGAGAAATCACCTGATACGTTATTGTGACCCCTCTACTTCTATAACCGTTAATGCATAATGGATCGCCCCCCCCCCCCTCCCCACCCCCATGCTCGATGGAACCAGAACATTCGAAGCATGTGAAAATTGTTTAAATGCTTATGACCAATGACAATCATTCATTCAAAATATTGGTCGACAAGGGAGAAGTGGGGCATCAGCTGTGCACATTGGTTATTCGTACTGCTAAATAGGGCAGGGCATTGTCGATTACCTAGGCCCCTTTGACCTCGTATCCCATCCCCGTCAACACCATTGCTGGAAAAAAAAATAGCTCCGTGAAACATGTCATGACATCAAACTTATATATCTCTGGTATGCGAAATTTCGGTTTCAAAAGGTACTACATCCACTTTCGATTTTAAAAGGTACTACATCCACAAAAATATAGAAATGATTAATTCATTAGAAATAAATATATGGACCTGGAATTTCCAAGAGAGTGGTTTTAGTGTTGTATCATGTGACCGTGTAAAACAAATCGAACAAAAAGTCGCACACATCGATTTTGTGTGAGGACTGAAAATAGGTGAAATGGGTTAAACCAGCCGATCTTGACTTTTTCATATTTTCTGAAAGAGCAAGGCTTCTTCTACATTATGCTAAAATTTGGGATCATAAAACGGGCCGGAAAGTGTGTTTTTTTAGCAGTTAATCTTGAACATTTTTTTTTTTTTGAATAGGTGATTAGGTGTGTCTTTAGAGTCCCCTTTTCATTTCTTAAAAACCTTGTACACACTCTTAACTTTCAACTCCAATAACTTTTGAAAAAATAATGCCACTGCTCTGATAGTTAGCATTAATTACGGACAGAATGTGTTAATATGGTATGCTCAATTTCAGTTTAATTTGATAATCCCTTCATTGTTGTTTCTCCGCGCGGTTTACATCCTCTTTTTCTGTCCCATTCGTTGCCCAGCCAGCATGGCTCGGTGAAGATTAAGCGCTTGAATAGACACTCTACCTCAGAGCTTCCTTTCTCAGTTCACACTTTTCGTGAGTGTGTGCTTTCTTTCCATTATTTAGATAGGTGAGGAGAATCCATTTGATTTGAGCTGTAGATCATTTTAATGCTTAAATTCTTGTCTTTTAATATATACCCTTAACTAGAATTTCATGTCTGGTGACCTTTTTTGTTTGTTTGTTTGTTTGTTTTGTGATGCAGGGTCACACATAGCAGTATAATAGGGGGAAATATCATTAAAGTCTGAGCTCGCTAGATATGATAATCAAAATATCACGTTTTTCTCAGAACTTGAAATTCTGGATGTAGTGCCTTTTGAAACCGAACTCTTCATATATCATACACATGGTGACTAGCATACTATAGTATTACAGAAATATAATTGATCGAAGTGTTATATACCATCTGTTCAACCGTTAACATGATACCAGCCATAAAAACTGTTATTTTGTTATTACAGAAATGTAATCGATTGAAGTCGAGAGTCCTTTAAGGACCCTACCTTTTGAATGAATTGTTTAAGCTTTAAGATGATGCCGAACATGACGAATATTATTCTAATATAGGTTTTCCCGATCAATGTCATACTTTCGTCATTCAAGTTCGTATTCCGAGCATTCGATTTCATGCATTTCACGCTCGTAGCACTGATTCACTAATCAAATTCTAAATCTGGTCATCCGTATTCACTATCGGAGCACTCAAATTCACTATCGGAGCATTCAAATTCACTATCGGAGCATTCAAATTTACTATCGGAGCATTCAAGTTCACTATCGGAGCATTCAAATTTGAAAGAGGAGCACATATTTCACAAATGGGCATTCAAATTCATGTCAAGCTGGCAACGGAATCTCGTCGGTCATTCAATTTGTGAACAGGAAACCATGTTCCAAATAATTGCATTCAATTGACAAGAAGTCCTGAATTTAGTTAGTTTGGGGCTGTATATGTGTGTCTTTTTTCATTTAGCTCTGAATATATTGGAATTTATGATGAGGATTATTTATTTTGCAGTAGAGGTCCACCAGTCCTGTTCATTGACAATTTTGTACTCGAGCTTCACAAAGAGGAATAATACACGCACATGACCATCGGGTGTGACATAAAATGGAGATCCAATGCATGTGTGAGAGAGTCACATCTCACGCACGTAAGATATCCCACTTCATTTATTCGTCGCAAAGCGCAGGGTGTTTAACCCGGTGAAGTGGTCCCACCTTACAACCAACTGGACCCCATGGAAGACCAGCTATTGCAGCTGAATAATCTGGGCTATTCAGTCATCTTCTTGATGAAAAATGAAACAAACAAACAAACAAACAAGCATTGGGCACTGTATAGGCCTACAGACGAGCATGATAATACGGAAGGTTGGTTGACACCTTTGTGGGAAAATGCAATTTCGACTACACTGAAACTGAGAACATGAACATTGTATACGTCGTGCTTGTTGTTTATTGCTATCATAACTGGCTTACTTTTGCGGGACTATGTGGGATCATTGTGTAACAGTTTGTCTTTACATTGATGCATTGTCATTATATGGTTAGTGTTGGGGCGTTGTCAGCATGCAGTATCATCAAGAAATATTATGATTAGACTGTCCTCGTGTTGTTCGGATGCACTGCTGAGTTGACCTTGCAATTAGATTTAATGAGATGAAAAACAAAGAATACATGAACAGAGAACAATGTAGAACCTTTTAAACAATTTTAATTACACTATATGCAAGCCTTCATCGGTTGTGTATGCCCTTTCTCCTTTCTTAAAAAAAAATCTACTCCATTTTCCTCGTTAAATTGATTGCACGAAGTAGAAACGTGATTCCTGAAAATGAAATTGATCGCTCCAAACAAGCTCATCGGGACTATCACATGACTATCGCGTGAGTTTGAGTGCACGAGTAGGAAATGTAATACTCGCTTTTGGAAATTTAATGCCCAAGCGTGAATTTAGATTTTCTCGAAAACGAAATAGAAGTGCCATATTAAAATGAAATTGATCGCTCGGATTCTGAATTTGAATGCCCGAATTTTGTGCGTGCGTGCCCTGTGTGAATTTGAATGCACATTAATGACTTGGAATGACAAAAGTATGAGATTTAGCGGGAAAACCTATATTACTGAAATATAAATGATTAAAGTCGAGTTTCCAAACTTATGCTGGGTAAGTGGGTATAGCAGAGAGGCGTATCTGCAGATATCTGCAGATGGGGGCGTCTTTTTTTTTCCGTAGCACAGTGAGGCAGCAAACCAATGGGCTCATTAATATTCATGAAAAAGTTTGGCTTGTGTATGTGGGGAAACATGGGACTGAAAGACCACGCAGCACGAGGCATGATACAAACGAATTGGACGTGAGAAGTCGTACATTCAAGAGCTTAACAAACAAATAGCGAAATCAAAATCCATTGGAAAGGTCTTGACACAGTAATGTATGTTCCAAAATCATAGTGGACATGAGAGTGTTGCAAAAACGATAGGAATGCACCAAATACGGTGGGCTGCAGATTCTTGGGCGAAATTAGCCTTCATTTAAGAGCCCGTCTAGTATTTACATTTGTGTATTAAGTCTAATTCTTCATAAAATCGCATTTAAAAAGATATTCATTATATATTTTGGAAGCGTAATATAAGATATTTTGGGGCTTTTTTAGTCCAAAGAATCATTTTATTTTGAATTAAAAAATAAAAATATATAAATAGTTCTTGTCTCAATTCTAAATTTTTTGCCCATGGACACGATGCATAAGTAATCAGCTGTTACGGAGTGGTACTACCCTACTGCTCCTGTTAGATTGTAATTGAGAGCGACTGTGATTCTATCGGTGGTGTTTATGGTTTTATAACCCTAACCAATAAAAAAAAGACAAATTCAAACATCATAATCAGGTCATGATGAAAGAAGAGTTATAACAATAGGGACATTTTATGATTAAACAAATGGAGAGTTTGTTCGCAAAAACCGATAAGTCCATATTTGCCAAATGTTCCTTCTACAAAAGAAAGCTCTCCTTGTCATCTGTTATCCTTCCACACCCTCCCACTCAAATTTGTTATTTTCCTCCAATAAGCTATTAAGAATTAAAGATTTGTTTTTATAAAATTTGGGGCAATTTATGTACATGTACAGCAACGACTCACTCCCGTCCCTTTTTGCTTCTATGTTTCAAAGAAATCAATCATTCCATGAGTATCCCACTCGACGCTCCAATGAATTTCATTTACCTCTTTTACGAACGATGTTTGCTAAGAACACACTTATTTACACTGGCCCAACTTACTGGAATACCCTGAATAATGATATAAAAAGTGCCCCCTCTATATATTCATTTAAAAGAAAATTAAAGTTTTCTTAATTGCAATTTTATGATCCCACAGAATTGAATTAGCCTGTTGGCTTATTTCAATTCCTTTTCGAAGAACTTGGCTTACAAGTGATATACCGTATTTTCTCGTCTCTCTTGTCCTGAGACACCTACAGAGTAGGTTTGATTTCATTTATATAATTTCTGCATCTATTTCTTTATACTTTCCTATATAATGGGATCCTTTTCACGCATCCCATCATTTTTTTTTTCAATGAATTCTGTCGAGGATCACTGGATCTGTTCTGTCTTTCTGTCCGTTGTATTGTCTTCCTGTTATATAAGTCTTGTCTCGTTAGGTCTTGTCTATGAGTCCCCCTTTATTAGTTTCGTCGTCCCAGTTTCGTTTTATGTTTACTCGCCTGAATATGTATGTCTGTTTGATACTCTATCTTCCTAGTGGGCTTCCAGACTTTTTTTTTTTTTTACTTTATTCCCAGTCTTTCTTCCCCTGTTTGCATCAGTTCAATTTCTATTGGCATTCTGTACTTGAGGGGCCCACATTCTACAAGCATTGTCTTTTTAGTGGGTCCCTCCATTTTTCGATGTGTTACGTATTATATCGTCTTTATCACTTCAGTCAATTTTCATTACAACGTATTTCTTATTCCAAGGTTCCTCGATAATATTTTTTCTCAATTTACTTTGTTTTGACTATGCAACCTTATTCTCTGTTACCAAAGAAAGTGAAATGTTTATGTTCTTTTCGAAAAATGAAATAAACCATGAATTGAATTGAATTGAATTGAATTGAATATTTGCGATTAAAGGTCAAGAAAAGAGAGAGAATAATAAGATTTTTTTTTTGCTTCTTTTGACCATAACTTGAAAAATGTACCTTTATGTGGCGACCAATATATCATTCAAAAGGTATTATTTTGTACTTTATGACAGAGACCGTACTTCAAAATCTTCAAAAATGTACTTATCGGTTTTTGCAAACAAACTATTCAAATGCTTATATTTACATTAAATTGCAGATTGAACCTGCTTTGCAGATGTTGCACTGTATCTTTGTTGGTTTGTGTGGTCATGTCATCAGTGGTGTCAGGGGTAATATATGCCACACTAGGTTGTTTTTTTATATCTAAAACACATTTTCACTCTCTGTCTTGTTGAGATCAATTATCATTAGAGATGTTCAATTTAAAGAGGTTGGTAGTTAGTACTGTTTCAGATTTAAAGCAGTTATCTCAACAAAACGTAACACAGGCTCATTTCACAGAATAATTATTTAAATGAACAAATATTTTTTCCTCACATACACATTAGATCAATTTATTTGCCGGTATATCAGCACTAAATAACTGCCTAGATTACAATTTGCATGGCCATGAAGGTTTAAGTATTGACTTGGTCCAGCAAATTTAATTTTCTTGTTATTGCTGTTGAAATGGTGATGCTATTGTAGTCCCATATTGCTCAGCAAGTTGGAGAATATGTCACATTCAAGAATTTAAGAAAAAAAAAAGGAATTTCAGTATTCTTTAATTGATATAATTTTCCTTCACTTGTCTTCTATTCTGTATTGAAAGTGATATGTGACATGTGATGTGATTATGATATTCTTTGCACAATTTTTCTTTCTTACATTCTGTCTCTCTTTTTTACACTCTAAAACAGACCTGTTAATGTATTTCAATTTATGCATGTTTCTCTCCCGAATCCTTAGTTACCAACTATTTAGTGCACATGCTATGCATAATGCCATCTCTATGGATGGAATCAACTTTGCATTCATTACTTGTTGCTATGTCAGGCAAGCCTCGGCCAAGCTTTTGAGTTGTCAAGAGAAAGTTTTGTTCAAGAGGAATGCATAAAATTAGTAAACAGGTCTATTCCTTAGACCATCAATACATGCAATCATTTTATTATAGGACCATGCAAGGAGAGTCAGAGTTCAGAACGAGAGACGGGGAGAAAGAAGGAGGATCAGAGGTTGGAGGGTTGGCGCGGAAAGAGGGAGAGAGAGAGAGAGGGGGGGGGGGGAGAGCTACCTATTTGTGTGACGAATGTGTATGTGTGTGTATGTTTCATGATCATATATGCATTCAGTTTCAAAACACTGTTTTTGTAACTCATGTCGGCCATAACTGGGGGGGGGGGGGGGGGGGGGGGGGCTTACAAAGAAGAACAAAAGGTGATTCATTGCGTTATGCAATGAGCCAGGTGTGTTGCATGTCAGTGCATAAATCATGTTTTTTTTTAGGCATACATTTGTGACCCGCTACAACAAAAGGATCCTAAAGTCGCTGACGGGTGAGCCGAGAAAATCGAGTTAGAAGTCAGATCGTCAAAGTCTGTCAAGACATTCGGATTTCTGTTTTGACGTAATATTGTACTCTAATGTGAATTCTATCATCCGCCAAAATTTCGAAGCTAAATGATGAAAGGAAAAGCAAGAATATAGCATTTTTCAGGGCCATGATTTTTTACTTTCACCGTAACAGAAAGGGGTCCGAAGATTTGGATTTAGCGCCGCTGCTAGACTCCGCCCCTAGCAACGACGGAGTGAGGTCATTGGTCAGTGAATGGCATCCTACAAATAGTTACTGATTGGTCGTGTGTAGACTGCTGGCGCTAAGCTTGAATGAACATCGCAGCGGTTGCTAGGAGCGTACCTTCAATTGTCAAACGGTGAAAACTCTTGCTTCCCCTTGATCATGATAGCGTCGGAAGGAAAACTTTGAAGGCGGCTTTCTCGAAACGCTGATTTCCTAAACCACTCGACATGCGCTAATAAAATCATCGATATTTCCGCAACCGAGTACTTTTAAGAGTCATGTTATTTATGACATTAAAGTGGAAGAGTAAGGGAATAATGTCATATCATTATCAGAACATTGTCCCCCAGTGACTTTCCGATCCTTTTGTTGCAGCGGGTCACATATAGCCACCCAGTTCATACAGCCATGGTATTCTGATGCTCGAGCACCAGTCATGTATATTCATGTATATTCATGAGCAACAGGAGTTTTGGTGAAGGTAGTGCGCATGTGCAAAGATTGCTACATCATGAATATTAATGAGCCCATTGGTTTCCTGCCTCGCTGTGGTACGGAAAAAAAGACGCGGGCGGGGGGGGGGGGAGGTGTACCATTAATCTTTGACCAACTCAAGAGCACTACCCTTGCCCCCCCCCCCCCCCACACACACACACACACATACACACTGAAAAAAAGGGTTCTGCAGCCCCCTGATCCAACTCGGAATCATTATCTTCAAAATGGGGCCAAATTTTGTGCTACAGGACGACAAGAAAGAAAAGTGCCCGTTTTGTGTTACTGTCTTCAGATGACTTTGAATGTTTGATTACCTTCCGCCATCAAATGATAATAATTAAAAAAAAACATATAAACGGTCAGTTCTGAGTTTGCGATATCCAGATGTCATTCAAATCATCAAATTTTCTGAACATAATCATGTATACTCAAAGTCGATATATCGCTCATTCACCAACATTTTGTTTTTTATCCTTCCACATAACTACGCCGCCTGCACACGCCCATTCAACACTCAAGTATGGTACTGTCGTATAAAAAAAAAATTGTAGAGTTATTGAAAGTTATTGTAATTTCACAGAAATGTAACAGATCAAAATTGAGTTTCATTACTTTTTGTGCTGTTTATAGTTGTACTGATAGTCGTCGATCTCTTAATTTGAGAAGGCAGCGGAATTGAATTTTATCCATTGATTGTGCCAGAGTGGAGATCAGAATCGAAGTCTAGCGATTGCTTATTTCTGAATGAAAAAAAGAAGTTTTTTGGTAGGCCCTTCTACATATAAATTTGTGATGAGAAATAATGTCGGTATTTGTGTGACTCATATGGTGATGCATTTATGACAATTCGAAGAATTTTGATATTCCCATAGAGACCCATTATTACGTAACTTGCTTCCTTTTGCCATAGTATGATAGATTTGTAGCAAACATGAAAAATCTGGCATAAGGAAGCAAGTGACAATCATATCATAAGGAAAATTTGATTTTTTTTATTCAATTAAAGAGATATGTTTGTATTGACATATTTTGCCGTTCAAAACATGTTTTTTATGATATTTAAGGAAGAACACGTCATCTTTTATAGAAAATATTTTGTTGCCATGGCAACAGCTGAAGACGTAATTTAGAAAAATGACAACAGGTGAATTCCGGTTCAGCATGCCCAAAATAGAGGTAAGAGTACAAAATGATCATTTATTTTATTTTTCTTTCTTTTTTGATATAATACCTTTTATTTGTATAAAAACGTTTTCCTCATGTTGTTGCCATAGCAACGATAATAATGTGGAATGAACAAACTAAAAAAAACACTGATAATCATCATAGCAATTTCTAATAAGTATAGGCCCCTTTGCTTTATGCAATCTTTTCATGTTCTCATGTTTTCATGAAAATATTGTTTTTTTCTTTTTTTCTTTTTTCACCATGGCAACCGTCATTGCTATTAGGTAAGTGTGGCATTCTGAAATTGTGATTTTTTATCTTATGAAAGAAATATGTTTATATTGATATATTCTCGAAATTGCAGCATGTTTTTATGATGTTCAATGAAGAATACATGTTCTTTTAAAGAAAATAGGTTGTTGCCATGGCAACGGCTATTCGATGTCATTTAGAAATATGGCAAAAGATGGATTTGTGTTCGGCATTCCCAAAATATGTGAAATAGCACAAAAATCTAACTCTCCAGAAATCTGTTAGCTACTGATTTATTTCATTCTTTCTTTCCTCTTAATTGTAATACTTTTTTTTTTCTTTAAAAGGCAACTTTTGTCATGTTTTTGCTATGGCAACAAAAATTATGTGGAATGAGCATAGTGGAAAAAAGCTGATAATCATTATAGTAAGTTGAAATAGATATTCCACTCAATCTTCTCCTGTTCTCTTGCTTTTGCATGAAAATATTATAAGTTTCTTTAAAACATAGATGTTACCATGGCAACCGTCATTGCTATGAGGTAACCATGACATTGGAAGAATTGCGATTTTTAATTCGATTAAGGAGATTATGTTTATATTGACATATTTGGTGTTTGCAACATGTTTTATGATGTTCAATACATATTATGCATGCATTGTATTACTGACCCACTGATTTCTATGTAACTATCAGTGCACTGATCACTGTGAATGTGCATGTAATTGCTGTTCACGTCGATTGAAGCATTAGGAGGGCCTGAGCAGTATGAGCGGTGGATTGTGATTGGTCAATTTAGTTTGATGTTATTTGCTTCCTGTTGCCAAATTTTTTCATGCAATTTTGTGCACTTGCTTCCTTTTGCCACCCGAATATCTCAGAAATGGGTCAAAATTGTAACTTTTGGATTTTTCAGTTATTAAATAGAGCATGCCTCAAATATGCCAAATCAATAAAAAAAAGTCAATATTCATACAAATTTCACTTGCTTCCTTTTGCCAAAGTAGGGCAGTATCATACGAAGCGATGTATCATCTTAACGGACGCACGCGAACCAGGAAGATTATACACTGTTTCTACGGCCAACGCACGCGTAAAACGGGAGTGATCTGGCAGAACTGCGTATCTCGGTTGGTTACGTAGTTTTGCCAGATCATACTCTGCCAACATTGATCTGGCAGAACTACGCATCTGATATATACATTAAAAAAATATATATATCTAAAATGTCTCTAAATATGTGGCAATGAGTATGTATTTTGAGTTACATAAAACATAAACGTTCCCTTTTTGCTATAAAACACGATTCCAAATTATGTAAATCACTCTGTGTAAAACGGGAGGCGTTTAAATTTTGAACGTGAATATCTCGAAATCACTTCCAACGAGATACGTAGTTTTGCCAGATCACGGCCGAACGGGAACTCTGAGATACAAAACTCCATAAATTGAATTACATGCATTAGACTGACTAGTCTTTTGGGATCGAATTCACACAAGGCCCAGAGTAGAGTGCCCCCTGCATACAAACGATATTGGAACTCACTGTTGGCAGAGGATTTCCGGTATTAATTGGATATGATTATTATTATGAAGAACGTTGGCCCTCACACAGATCTTTGCGGAACTCATTAAAAACATGCGTAGAGCGTGTAATGTTTGGGCTTTTTTTTTTTTGGGTACTTTTAAGCAAAGTTTCAAATGCTCTGTTTCCATAAAAATATTATGCGTTTCAAACGCATGATAATGATGGAGAGGCCACAGCATATAAGACCGTTTCGGTTTTATACTCAAATTTTACCCATGATCAGAAAGTTGCCCTTAACACCCGCAAAGCTTGTCTGAAGCTAGCCCTATCTATTACAGCAACAACTATAATTATGAACGAAATATGAAATAAAGAACATAATTTGAAATTCCACGGGGAATGATGACAAAACATGGAAATGTTTAAAATGGCAATGAAGTGGCATGAACCTACCTGTATCTACATATTTGCGCAACTTCTCTTCGAGGGCGAGCTGTGCGGCATGAAATTCATTATCCTGTTTGTTCTTTGAAGAATAGGGGCTGCCAGGGAGATTTTTGGCTTCCAACGCTAACAACGGTATCACAGTCAGAGCGTAATCGCCGATTACAATAATATTTGTTTCCTTATCGATGAAAAATGTTAGGACTCCCAAAAGAATGATAAACGTCAAAAGCACCAACAAACTCAGTACGTGCTTCCCTGCATATTGTGTGAAAGGAAGCTCATTTTCAATTATCTTTCGAAGGAAATTTCGCATTTCGTTTGTTCAGGACTTTGCCCCTCCGTGTCACTCTGACATGAATTCTAGAAAATCTTCCACTGATGGTTCTCTTTGTCTATTTTCCTTCCAATCACGTAGATACTATTGATGACAGACTGGTAGCGATCAAAGAAAGTGTATACCGTACTAACCACATGGGCAATACCAAAAATGATGTTGACCCAAAATTTAGGCACGATGCGGATATGAATGGCTATCCCAGCCAATGTAAGGGAAATGACTTCGATGGTCAACATGACAGAAGAAAGGAACCTGAAAATGGTGAACGAACACACCAGAAAACTTAAAAAATTCAGTGAAATACGTGCACATTTCCATTCCATGCAGCGTGATTGCCGAATTCCATACAGGTGATACAATGCAATAAGTCCGCCAAAGTATGCAACGTTTGCCATTATAATATCAAGCATAATGTTCCTGCATATGAAGGCCGTACCACGCAGCTTCCATCGACTTGTAAAATCTGGCACGAAAATGGCATGACAGACAAGGGCAATGGAGTAAGCGATCGCCGGCACAGTGAGTAGAAGGAAAACAACACATTTATGTCGCTTCTTCTTGCCATCTATCCAAAGAATTAAAGGGACAATGGGAATGTCGAGAATGTGAACATACTCCTCGGCTAAAGGTTCTTCCCCATCACCTCCAGGAAGCGAAACTGTCAGTTCAAAACGCGTCTCGCCTTGACAAGATTCTCTACGTGCTGTAAAAGGGGATCCTGGGAGGCGTAGTTTGCAATATCTGTATACAACACCAACTACAACAACCACAGTAATTTCAACAGCTAAGATAAAAGTAATTAATGTCCAACAATAGCTAGAGTATTCGCCTTCGGAGAAGCAGTCATAATAGCAACTGCTCTGGATTTCTACGAGACTGAAGCCAGGAATCCATTTCAGATTGAATGCCGGAACTCGAATCTTCTCTCTACAGAGCAAATCCATATTGGCTCGTGGAAAAAGTGCAAAATTGCCGCCAGTCCTTTGCATTAGGCGCGCAAGTTCTTTCCTCGTTTCTTTAATAACATCATACATCACTTTTAACATACAATAGCTTGTGGAAACGCTGTCGTTCATATTAATATTAGAAGCATCTAAAGAGATCTTTTCTTTGTGTTCACCATACGACAAAGTGTTAAACGAGAGTAGATTTTCATCGTAAGGAAATTCAAGAAACTCTTTTCCCCTTTCACCAATCGCCCAAACCCAGTTTCTTGAGTTAATGATATCTTCTTCCTCATGGTTTGTGAATATATTCGTAAAGTTGACCACAAATACAATTTTTCTTGTTCGTTCAACTTTAATAGCTGTTGCAAATTGCGTAAAGTTCAGGTTGGTGGAGTTGAGTTCACAACCCGAACCGGATGACGTCATAGTTAGTGAATGCGAGTTTGGAGGATCTTTCGCACATTTCGAGGTCTTCAATATGACGATAACTGTTGATAGAATCACAGAAAACACTACAACTGCGAAGGAAACGTAGAAACAGACCCGGCGGACATCCATATTGAGACAGCCGTAACTCAAAGTGCGATGTTATGGAACCTATGAAAATGGAACGAAAGGGTGCGTATTATTGCGTATCGAATTTCGATTATGCTGACACGTATAGGACACGTAGACATTGATGAGCACTTTAAGTTTAAAGAATAACCGCACTGGGGTGCTCAATATTCAGGTACAGTTCGTAAAAAGAGAGAAATACAATATTCAGTAAGGTGAAAGTTTCATCACATGTGAAACAACGTGCTATGTTTTGTTATATATTCCGCGATATGAAGCAACGTCGCTGGTTTTCCAATGTGACTTGACCATATACTTAATTCTTTATGAGACGGAAATACCGGTCCGATGATTACGCGACAATTTGACAACGCATAGCAGAACGGGGATCTGAGCGAATGTATCATGTATGCGTATGTCATAACAAAGAGGAGGAAAATAGACATAGTATAGTGGAGTTCGAGTCTTTATGATCAGTAGAGCGTAGGTCTACACGTAGCTGACCTCTAAATCTCGTGAAATTCTTTTGTAGAGTTAATTCACATAAATGATAGTTCTGTTCAATTTTGTCTTAAAGATAATAAAAAGTTTTGGTACCTCAAAAATTTCCTTGTCTTAGTTTGTGTTTCAGGTTAAAGTACCTTTCATATAACTAACATTGTGAGACTTACTCGCCCCAAAGTGCTCTCATGTCTTAGTAATCATGCAATTAACTGCGACCAGCAGCCCCATACGCATATCGACCAGCAGTCCCATACGCATAGCGTAATCGGGCTTCGCATTGTAGCATTCAGGATCATGACAGATTTAGTATCGCGGGATAAATGTTAACTTAAAATCCCAAAAATTCTTCAATTTGAAGACTTACCAATTAAGGTGAAGTATTGAAAACAGGCTTCGGGCAACGTTTGGTTCTGCCTACAGTCCCTTTCTGTTCGAATTGATGACTGAATGTGACTCGGCCGAGAGGACCTTGGGAGAGCTACATACACCATGTACACTGAATACTACAGCCAGTGCATGCGAACACATCACATGCTCACAAATTTCAAATCCCATATCAACGGATAAGATGTTTGTGTGCGCATGCGCTGGCCGTAGTAGTCAGTGTATGCATCGGTCCATGGTGTATGTATCTCTCCCAAGGTCCTCTCGACCGAGTCACATTCAGTCATCAATTCGAACAGAAAGGGACTATTGGCAGAACCAAACGTTGTTCGAAGCCTGTTTGCAATACTTCAACTTAATTGGTAAGTCTTCAAATCGAAGAAATTTTGGGATTTTAAACAATTGATATTTACCCGCGATACTAATTCTGTCATGATCCTGAATGTTACAATGCGAAGCCCCATTACGCTATGCGTATGGGGCTGCTGGTCGCAGTTAGCTATGCGTACGATGGGCTGCACGCTGCTGGTCGCAGTCAGTGGTTTCGTACAATATTTATCGACGCTGTACGGCGACGGCTCTGGTACGAAACCATTATTGCATGATTACTAAGACATGAGAGCACTTTGGGGCGAGTAATTCTCACAGACAACGTACTTTAACGTGAAACACAAACCAAGACAAGGAAATTCAGGGAAACTTTTGAGGTACCAAAACTTTTTATTATCTTTAAGCTACCGAGAAAGAAAGCATTGATACGTTAAAAAAAATACTGACAAAAATAATACTGCGTTCGCAGTTGAAATACAAACTGTGCTAATATAAACCTTCTTACATAATTATCTGCTTGTATGTAGCAGTGTAACAAGACAGAGAAGAAGAAGAAGATCATCAACAACAACAACAACAACAACAACAATAAAACAGGCGCAGATTTGCGAAAGCTTAATATTGTGGGAATGATTGGAGTTAAGTTTATTGAAACAAATATCGTACACTTACGCAATGCACTAACCTGCCACGCCCTGCCGGCTTCTCTTGAACACTCGTGATGTATGCTCCGCAGCTGGTGCACGGTTTGTAATACGTCTTTATTCTGATAGTTGAAGAAAACTGTTTGGCTCATCGAACAAGACCTCTCACTGTTATTATTACTTTATTACAACGAGAGTTGCTAGTTGAGCGTGCAGTGTGCAAAAAAATTACTTTTGCGCAAGCTCAAATCCGAAAAAAAAAAACGTTATGTCTCGTGCTGGAGAAAACGAGACCGATTCGCGTTCAAAAGAGCAGCCAGCCAATCAGCGACCTTAAAAAGCTGAAAGGGGTCGTATAATTTTGGTTGAGACCTAACATCAGGTTTCTCAGATTCTTGGGTGAGATAATGAGAAATCTTTATATGAAATGGTATGTACTTCCAAGAGGGATTTAGCATTTATTCCATGAAAATTGGTTTTGAAATGGATGAAATATCCCATACAGAACAATCCTAATAAAAGGTGGGACCCACCTTTTATTAGGATCACTTTGTTTTTGGATGTCTCCAATTGTCATCTAATGAATTTTGAATTCCTCTTAGAATGGTATGCTCTGTATAATTTCATAGGTGGCTCCTTAATATGTCGCAGAATGTTAAAAGCACAATCCCCATCTGCACTAATACTATACAATCCCTTTAACGACGTACATATGGGGACGGGAGTCCGAATGCTGGTGCCGTCACAGTTGATTGATTCCGCGTCCTATCGATCTTCCCGTCGCGTAACGAAAGATTCGTAATGCGTTCAAGGTATTAAAGTGACATTCTACCAAAAGGATCGCGCCCAACAGGAAATACTGCAAAACGAAAATTTAGTTGTTTAATATGTCACACAGTGTGCTTTCTATGTTGGTTTCTCCGTGATGTTGGTTGCTCGTGATGCACGAACATCATGCTGGACCATATCGTTTTCTTTCCTTTTTTTTTTTGTATTAATGTTACTCATTATCAGTTGCCAAACAGTCAAGTTTTGTGTCTATTCTTGGGAATCGTTCTGATTATAAAGATGTAACGCATGCGATTATGTTACAGATGTGTGGACATGACAGAAAATTGTAGGAAATATTCATTTTAAGGTGTAACACCATATTATTTGGACATTGTTAATGACATTGCGGAGGATCGATATTGGCCTACTTGTTAACCCATATCGGGCCATCTACGGGATATTCCGTAGTTCGTCCGAACGCCGCAGGGGCCACATAATGCCTTAGTAACCAAGCACATTTTATTACAGTATACTTCAAATACGAATTAAAAACAAATAATTCATATGATTAATGTTGGCTTCCCAAATGTGACCCTGCACCTCAAAACAAACAAAAAGTCGCCATACATGAATTGTTAGTTAAGACCATATTCTGAAAGAGCAGACTTTAAGCTTTAAAATGATGTATAACTCAAACCAAATGGACTCTCCTAACCTATCTAAATATTTGAAAGAAAGCACAAACTCAGGAAAAGTGTGAACTGAGAAAAGAGGCTCTGAAGTACAGTGTCTATTCAAGCGCTTAATCTTTACCAAACCGTGCTGGCTGTGCGGTGAATGGGACAAAAAACATGAAGTAAACTACCAGAGTAACAACAATGAAGGGATTATCAAATTAAACTGAAATTAAGCATGCCTCATTAGCACATTCTGTCCATAATTAATGTCAACTTTCAAAGCGGTAGCACTATCCTTTCAAAAGTAATTAGAGTTGAAAGTGAAGAGTGTGGACTAGGTTTTTCAGAAATGAAAAAGGGATTCTAAAGACACACCTAATCACACTATTCCACCAAAAATGTTCGAGATAAACTGCTAAAAAACACACTTTCCTGCCCGTGTTATGATACCAAATTTTAGCATAATGTAAAAGAAGACCCACTCTTTCAGAAAATATGAAAAAGTCAAGATCGGCTAGGTCGACCCATTTCACTTATTTTCAGTCCTCACGCAAAATCAGTGTGTGCGACTTTATGTTCGTTTTGAGGGGAACGGTCACAAATAGCAACATCGCATATCGTTCCTTCTTCCAGCAAACCAATTCTATTATTCTACATCAACCAGCAACTTGTGCACTTTCTAGCACTTGCACGCACATCCACCACCGTCACACATCAGAGTTTATTTTTCCCTGCTATCTTCGCAGCAGAATTTGTATTGTATTGTATTGTATTGTATTGTATTGTATTGTATTGTATTGTATTTTATTGTATTGTATTGTTACAAAACTAGTATACGTCCCTTCCTTTTCCTCGAGCCGGTGTTGCGACACGGATTGTCGCCCCTACACGGATTGTCGCCCCGTCACGGATTGTCGTCTGGCGACAATCCGTGACGCTTGTGCAATTCCCAGTTTTTGACCTCGATGGCGACAATCCATAATGGCAAAAAAATTTTTGCGACACGGATTGTCGCCCCGTCAAGGATTGTCGCCCAGGGCTCGGGGTGGTTGCTCCGGTGTTAAGCTTTGGTGGGATGGGTATGACTGGTAAGTTATGCGTGTGTGTGTGTTTGTGTGTGTGTATTTGTTGTGAGCTGCATGGTATGTGCTGTGTATGATTTGTAGGTGCGTACAATAAGTGACTTGTGTATGAGTTTCCGTATTGTTGTGTGTGTGTGTGTGTGTGTGTGTGTGTGTGTGTGTTTGGAGTATGATAAAACAATATGTACAAACTGTGCATGTGTGATGGTTGTATAGTGGTAGTGGTTTGTTTGTCTGTGTGTATACGCGTGCCTGTATGCGTACGTGTGTATGTGGTATATAGTGGCGTATGTGTATATCAAAGGGTATATGGTGGTGCGTGTTTGTGGGCGCAGTTTTGTACCTGCATGAGTATCTGAGGGGTTTGTTTGTGGGCTACGTAGGTCCTACGTATGTGTGTGTTGTGTGTGAGCGTTCGTGTGTCTACGTAAGGCCCCAGTCACATAATGCTCTGCGTCCGGCGTTACGTCCAAAAAAGTCTTCTTTTTTTCTGCGGACACCCGCGGATTCCTTGCTGTCACCAGAGCATTTTTACAAAGCATACGGGAAAAAATATGCGGGCGATACGGAGAGATACGACCAAATGCGAATACTTGCGTCCTCTTGCGGATATTCTTACGAATTGGCTCGTAATTTTGTTCTTTCAATTTGCATAAACTTCCGAATAGTTCGGAACACTAGCGGAGTGTTGCGACTATTTACGGAGAGTTGCGGATATTTTCGGATAGTTACAGATTGTTATAAACAATTATGTACAATATGACGAGCCCTGCCAAGTCAATGTACTATGACAGCAAATTTATCACATATTGGACTGTCTATATTGTACACTGGGGAAAACTGAAATTGAATTTACGTACAAGTTGTGAAAAGTTTTCGCATTTCTTTAATTTGCTTTACAGTAATAAAAGACATATGAAATTTTGAACTTGAAGTTTGAATTTTATTTGTGCAGCTCAAATATGGATAAACATCATAAATTTAAAGACTACATAACATAATTATACCACAAATAGAATACAATCTAGATCGATAAGTTAAACTGAGTAAGAAAACATTACTTACAGTCATGGAATAGAGTACAAACTGTGGTTACGCTGTCATTGTGCAGCGATATTCATGACTTTCTGGGTTATGTTAAGGAGATTGTTATAATAAAGCAATGCCTATTACATTTCCAGACACACAAAAAAAAAAACATTAGGACATTCGGACACCCCTCCCACACGCAAATACAATAAAAGAAAATGTAATATCCATGGAGCGTAAAGTGGGTAAGACTATAGGGAAATACTAAATTCGTTCTCATTTTATATAGTTTATCGCTGTCCCACACCTTCTCGGCCAGAAAAGTGAAAAAAAAAATGCTGTCACCTCATCCCCAACCCAAAAATTGCCTTCCGAGTTTCGAAAAATATACATTCAAATAGTACAAGGAAAAAATGTTCAGCACCAATGGTCAAGCGATGTCATGCGTATATGCGTGCCACCTAAATTGACCATTTGTGGGAGAAATTTCGTAACTTGACTTTGTGGTTCTGCCTCTCCACCGCTCCGAGTGTGTTGTAGCATTCCTTCAGGTAAATGCGCTGCAGCTTGGCAACACGAGTTGTGTGGCTTCCCACGCGTCACTGTGTTCCCATGCGAGTGGAAAACAGAAAACGTCGAAGGACGTAATCGTCTACAGCATCCCCTGTACAATTTTTATTCCCTGTACCTAGAGGTTCGTTGATCCAAAAATGAAATTCGGAATAACGAACCTTCGAATAAAGAACCTCGGACTAAAGAGCCTTCAGAATAACGAACTTTTGCAATAACGAAATGTAACCCCCTCCCCACATACACACACCCACACACCCGAACCGATACCACATTCCTTCCTGATGAAACGACTTCCCAATGTTAGTATAAGACATAATGGACCGTATGCAGAAAATCAGCATCCGCCCGCACGCAAGCACCACTCCGAATTCATAAACAAATCCGCCAAACAAACTCACCAAAGTCAAAGCTGCTGATAAAATCAATATCAACGTTTATGCCAACAACAGCTTACTAGGTATCCCTACCCACGCGCAGCTAAAAAACACATACGCAAAAATTCTTCCATCATACACACACATACACACACACACACACACACACACACACACACACGCACAAACGGACACTAAATTATCATGTGCCCGCGCACATACACACTTCCTTGAAACCTCACCATGACTTTTTACATGGCATGTTTGCATGGATGTAGCCATGTAAGTTATGTGTTAGTATTTCAATGACTATGTCCAGAACGATATTACCCAGCAAAATGTGCTCCGAGGGCGGGCGACAATCCGTGCCGCCAACACCGTCAAGGATTGTCGCCCCCGAGCCGGGGGCGACAATCCGTGTAGGGACGACAATCCGTGTCGCAACAGCCGGCCATCTTTTCAAGCTATGCTTACAATGGCGGCCCTCTGCATAATCGCTCCATAACTTTAATTGTTGTTGTAATCCCCGCTGCATAGACATCCATACTTTATATTGTATCATTAATTTCCTTTTATATCCTTGTTTATGCCATTCAAACGACTCTGTTTTGAATTTATTTTGTATAATTTTATGTGACCCTGCATCACAAAACAAACAAAAGGTCGCCAGACATGGATTTTTAGGTAAGAGCAGTTTCTGAAAGAGCAGACTCTAAGCTTTAAAATGATGTATAGCTCTATTTAAATGGATTCCCCTAACCTATCTAAATATTGTAAAGAATGCACGCATTCTGGAAAAGTGTGAACTGATATAGAGGCTCTGATGTATAGGGTCTATCTGTCTATTCAAGCGCGTAATCTTTACGAAACCGCGCTAGCTGTGCGATGAATGGGACGAAAAACAGGATGCAAACCACTGGGGCAACAACAATGAAGGGATTATCATATTAACTTGAAATTAAGCATGCACTATTAAGATATTCTGACCATCAGTAATGCTAACTTTCAAAGCAGTAGCTTTATCCTTTCATAAGTTATCAGACTTGAAAGTGAAGAGTGTGCAAAGGGTTATCAAGAAATGAAAAGGGGCTTCAAAGACTTACCTGATCTACCTACTCTACAAAAAAAGAGTTGTAAAAAGAAATGCTGAAAATGCACTTTCCCGTTCATTTTATGATCCCAAACTTATGAATAATGTAGAAGAAGGGCAGTTCCTTCAGAAAATATGAAAAACTAAATAATATTGACTTAGTTGACAAGGTTCACCTTTTTTGAGTCCTTACGTAAAATCAAGGGGTGCTACTTTTTGTTCGTTTTGTGATGTACGGTCACATATTTCCCACATGTTCATGATTATAAGCCTTATGTATATTGATTTGCTGATTGATTTATTGATTTGCAGAAAACAAAGTATCTATTAAACAAACAAACAAACAAATGGAATATCCCGTAGTGAATAAAATGACATATGAATGACGTCATTCACTTCCGCTGAGTTTTTTTCATTGCTTGTTAATGAAGAGCGATTGTTTGGAGAGTTGTTTGTTTGTCGGCGTGTGTGCGCGAACGGTGCTGGGCCATTTGGGTGTTTGTTTACACAGGTGTGTTGGCCCGATACGGGTTAAGAGAATGCCATGCAGAGAATAAATCAAATTGAATCAAATCCTCTTTCTCACATCTCTCTCTCTCTCTCTCTCTCTCTCTCTCTCCTAGTTATGAAAATTGTGACACTTTGGAACCCAGCAAATCATAACACCCTGTAAAGGAGTCTATTAACGATAATTTATTTTTCAACAATCATCGGTTATGATAGGCTTAAATGCCCAATAATGTATCTGTCGTCCCATCTCAGAGATTCTGGCAATGAAAACATAACACATTAGGCCTACCAATAAAGTGTGAATTCACCAGGAAGATAAAGGATGTGCTTAGGATTGTCTAAATTTACGGAATTGGGTTGATTTGCCAAAATACGTTTGTGATCCTCCTTCACAAAACAAAACAAGAACAAAAAAAACCGTCAGGAATGGATTTTTAGTTCATAAGAGTAGATTTTCAAAGAGCAGATACTAAGCTTCAAAGGCACATACAACTTACCACAAAATGACTTATGTAATTACCGTCTAAAGAATTACTGAAAGAAAGTGCAAAATCTGCAGATTTTTTTTTTCTGAGAAACGAAGCTTTGAGGTTGAGAGTCTATTCAAGTCGCAGCTGTGCCGTGTGCGATACATGTAGCAATAAAAGCAACATCGCATATCGTTCCTTCTTCCAGCAAACCAATTTTATTATTCTACATCAACCAGCAACTTGTGCACTTTCTAGCACTTGCACGCACATCCACCACCGTCACACATCAGAGTTTATTTTCCCCTGCTATCTTCGCAGCAGAATTTGTATTGTATTGTATTGTATTGTATTGTATTGTATTGTATTGTATAGTATTGTTACAAAACTAGTATACGTCCCTTCCTTTTCCTCGAGCCGGTGTTGCGACACGGATTGTCGCCCCTACACGGATTGTCGCCCCCGTCACGGATTGTCGTCTGGCGACAATCCGTGACGCTTGTGCAATTCCCAGTTTTTGACCTCGATGGCGACAATCCATAATGGCAAAAAAAATTGTTGCGACACGGATTGTCGCCCCGTCAAGGATTGTCGCCCAGGGCTCGGGGTGGTTGCTCCGGTGTTAAGCTTTGGTGGGATGGGTATGACTGGTAAGTTATGCGTGTGTGTGTGTGTGTGTGTGTGTGTGTGTGTGTGTGTGTGTGTGTGTGTGTTTGTGTGTGTGTATTTGTTGTGAGCTGCATGGTATGTGCTGTGTATGATTTGTAGGTGCGTACAATAAGTGACTTGTGTATGAGTTTCCGTATTGTTGTGTGTGTGTGTGTGTGTGTGTGTTTGGAGTATGATAAAACAATATGTACAAACTGTGCATGTGTGATGGTTGTATAGTGGTAGTGGTTTGTTTGTCTGTGTGTATACGCGTGCCTGTATGCGTACGTGTGTATGTGGTATATAGTGGCGTATGTGTATATCAAAGGGTATGTGGTGGTGCGTGTTTGTGGGCGCAGTTTTGTACCTGCATGAGTATCTGAGGGGTTTGTTTGTGGGCTACGTAGGTCCTACGTATGTGTGTGTTGTGTGTGAGCGTTCGTGTGTCTACGTAAGGCCCCAGTCACATAATGCTCTGCGTCCGGCGTTACGTCCAAAAAAGTCTTCTTTTTTTCTGCGGACACCCGCGGATTCCTTGCTGTCACCAGAGCATTTTTACAAAGCATACGGGAAAAAATATGCGGGCGATACGGAGAGATACGACCAAATGCGAATACTTGCGTCCTCTTGCGGATATTCTTACGAATTGGCTCGTAATTTTGTTCTTTCAATTTGCATAAACTTCCGAATAGTTCGGAACACTAGCGGAGTGTTGCGACTATTTACGGAGAGTTGCGGATATTTTCGGATAGTTACAGATTGTTATAAACAATTATGTACAATATGACGAGCCCTGCCAAGTCAATGTACTATGACAGCAAATTTATCACATATTGGACTGTCTATATTGTACACTGGGGAAAACTGAAATTGAATTTACGTACAAGTTGTGAAAAGTTTTCGCATTTCTTTAATTTGCTTTACAGTAATAAAAGACATATGAAATTTTGAACTTGAAGTTTGAATTTTATTTGTGCAGCTCAAATATGGATAAACATCATAAATTTAAAGACTACATAACATAATTATACCACAAATAGAATACAATCTAGATCGATAAGTTAAACTGAGTAAGAAAACATTACTTACAGTCATGGAATAGAGTACAAACTGTGGTTACGCTGTCATTGTGCAGCGATATTCATGACTTTCTGGGTTATGTTAAGGAGATTGTTATAATAAAGCAATGCCTATTACATTTCCAGACACACAAAAAAAAAACATTAGGACATTCGGACACCCCTCCCACACGCAAATACAATAAAAGAAAATGTAATATCCATGGAGCGTAAAGTGGGTAAGACTATAGGGAAATACTAAATTCGTTCTCATTTTATATAGTTTATCGCTGTCCCACACCTTCTCGGCCAGAAAAGTGAAAAAAAAAATGCTGTCACCTCATCCCCAACCCAAAAATTGCCTTCCGAGTTTCGAAAAATATACATTCAAATAGTACAAGGAAAAAATGTTCAGCACCAATGGTCAAGCGATGTCATGCGTATATGCGTGCCACCTAAATTGACCATTTGTGGGAGAAATTTCGTAACTTGACTTTGCGGTTCTGCCTCTCCACCGCTCCGAGTGTGTTGTAGCATTCCTTCAGGTAAATGCGCTGCAGCTTGGCAACACGAGTTGTGTGGCTTCCCACGCGTCACTGTGTTCCCATGCGAGTGGAAAACAGAAAACGTCGAAGGACGTAATCGTCTACAGCATCCCCTGTACAATTTTTATTCCCTGTACCTAGAGGTTCGTTGATCCAAAAATGAAATTCGGAATAACGAACCTTCGAATAAAGAACCTCGGACTAAAGAGCCTTCAGAATAACGAACTTTTGCAATAACGAAATGTAACCCCCTCCCCACATACACACACCCACACACCCGAACCGATACCACATTCCTTCCTGATGAAACGACTTCCCAATGTTAGTATAAGACATAATGGACCGTATGCAGAAAATCAGCATCCGCCCGCACGCAAGCACCACTCCGAATTCATAAACAAATCCGCCAAACAAACTCACCAAAGTCAAAGCTGCTGATAAAATCAATATCAACGTTTATGCCAACAACAGCTTACTAGGTATCCCTACCCACGCGCAGCTAAAAAACACATACGCAAAAATTCTTCCATCATACACACACATACACACACACACACACACACACGCACAAACGGACACTAAATTATCATGTGCCCGCGCACATACACACTTCCTTGAAACCTCACCATGACTTTTTACATGGCATGTTTGCATGGATGTAGCCATGTAAGTTATGTGTTAGTATTTCAATGACTATGTCCAGAACGATATTACCCAGCAAAATGTGCTCCGAGGGCGGGCGACAATCCGTGTAGGGACGACAATCCGTGTCGCAACAGCCGGCCATCTTTTCAAGCTATGCTTACAATGGCGGCCCTCTGCATAATCGCTCCATAACTATAATTGTTGTTGTAATCCCCGCTGCATAGACATCCATACTTTATATTGTATCATTAATTTCCTTTTATATCCTTGTTTATGCCATTCAAACGACTCTGTTTTGAATTTATTTTGTATAATTTTATGTGACCCTGCATCACAAAACAAACAAAAAGTCGCCAGACATGGATTTTTAGGTAAGAGCAGTTTCTGAAAGAGCAGACTCTAAGCTTTAAAATGATGTATAGCTCTATTGAAATGGATTCCCCTAACCTATCTAAATATTGTAAAGAATGCACGCATTCTGGAAAAGTGTGAACTGATATAGAGGCTCTGATGTATAGGGTCTATCTGTCTATTCAAGCGCGTAATCTTTACGAAACCGCGCTAGCTGTGCGATGAATGGGACGAAAAACAGGATGCAAACCACTGGGGCAACAACAATGAAGGGATTATAATATTAACTTGAAATTAAGCATGCACTATTAAGATATTCTGACCATAAGTAATGCTAACTTTCAAAGCAGTAGCTTTATCCCTTCATAAGTTATCAGACTTGAAAGTGAAGAGTGTGCAAAGGGTTATCAAGAAATGAAAAGGGGCTTCAAAGACTTACCTGATCTACCTACTCTACAAAAAAAGAGTTGTAAAAAGAAATGCTGAAAATGCACTTTCCCGTTCATTTTATGATCCCAAACTTATGAATAATGTAGAAGAAGGGCAGTTCCTTCAGAAAATATGAAAAACTAAATAATATTGACTTAGTTGACAAGGTTCACCTTTTTTGAGTCCTTACGTAAAATCAAGGGGTGCTACTTTTTGTTCGTTTTGTGATGCACGGTCACATATTTCCCACATGTTCATGATTATAAGCCTTATGTATATTGATTTGCTGATTGATTTATTGATTTGCAGAAAACAAAGTATCTATTAAACAAACAAACAAACAAATGGAATATCCCGTAGTGAATAAAATGACATATGAATGACGTCATTCACTTCCGCTGAGTTTTTTTCATTGCTTGCTAATGAAGAGCGATTGTTTGGAGAGTTGTTTGTTTGTCGGCGTGTGTGCGCGAACGGTGCTGGGCCATTTGGGTGTTTGTTTACACAGGTGTGTTGGCCCGATACGGGTTAAGAGAATGCTATGCAGAGAATAAATCAAATTGAATCAAATCCTCTTTCTCACATCTCTCTCTCTCTCTCTCTCTCTCTCTCTCTCTCTCCTAGTTATGAAAATTGTGACACTTTGGAACCCAGCAAATCATAACACCCTGTAAAGGAGTCTATTAACGATAATTTATTTTTCAACAATCATCGGTTATGATAGGCTTAAATGCCCAATAATGTATCTGTCGTCCCATCTCAGAGATTCTGGCAATGAAAACATAACACATTAGGCCTACCAATAAAGTGTGAATTCACCAGGCAGATAAAGGATGTGCTTAGGATTGTCTAAATTTACGGAATTGGGTTGATTTGCCAAAATACGTTTGTGATCCTCCTTCACAAAACAAAACAAGAACAAAAAAGAAAACCGTCAGGAATGGATTTTTAGTTCATAAGAGTAGATTTTCAAAGAGCAGATACTAAGCTTCAAAGGCACATACAACTTACCACAAAATGACTTATGTAATTACCGTCTAAAGAATTACTGAAAGAAAGTGCAAAATCTGCAGATTTTTTTTTTTCTGAGAAACGAAGCTTTGAGGTTGAGAGTCTATTCAAGTCGCAGCTGTGCCGTGTGCGATACATGTAGCAATAAAAGAAAGAAAAGGTATTTGTTCAAAATGTTATGAAATTTGCACAAAGTGCACTTGACTTGCCTTCTTCAGTTACAGGGGAAATAAATGAGGAGTTTGTTCGCAAAAACCGATAAGTCCATATTTGCCAAATGGAGATATTTACGATTAAAGGTCAAGAAAAATAAAGAGAATAATAAGAAAATTTTTGCTTCTTTTGACCATATCTTCAAATATGTACCTTTATAATAACAGTGTAACCAATATATCATTTAAAAGGTATTATTTTGTACTTTATGACAGAGACCGTACTTCAAAATCTTCAAAAAATGGACCTACCGGTTTTTGCGAACAAACTCTTCAAATGTTTCCTTTTAACATGACCATGTCAGTACTTGGTACAGACAATAGATGTAATAATACTTCTTTTTTGTAGAATTATCTTTATATGTTCTTATATCTTTCCACTATACCGTGACATTACGACTTGCAGCAGCCTTCTTGTCTAGCGATGTGACAGAGTTTTTTGTGTTTAATATTCAACATTCAAAACTTTTGAAGTGATTTTTTGATTTTCGTCAAACTTTTAAAGAGGCGTATTCTACTACATCTGCATTTGCTGAACAAATATCACATTAGAGTTATTAGAGGGGAATGACACTAAAATATTCACATGCATTGAGTAATTGCAACAACATTAGAACACATAACCAAAAGACAGCAAAATTTGAAGGAAATTGGACAAGCTTTTCGAAAGTTCTGAAATTTTACAGTTTCAAAGTCACCATCGCTGGATGAAAAGATTACTGCACCTCATAACGTCACAGATGAAAAACGATATAAAGAAAATATTAAGAAATTCCACAAGATATAAGTCTTTATGAAAAGTGTACAAATTTCTTCGACTTATTACTGACATTTCAAGTGTAATGCTGTTCTCTCTTCTTTCTGAAAGAGCTAATTTCAGTGCTCTTCCATTATGCTAGAAAAGTGAGAATAATGTTTTATGTGAAATGTTCATTACATATTCCTTACATCATTTTCTATATATATTTCACATAATGAACTATAGTTGTCTCCCCATCGAGTGAAAGCGGTACAGAAATGTAAAATTTCATAACTTTACAATGGATTGTCGGTTTTGCTCTAACATTCACTAATGCCTTCTATCAATATTGCTGCATTCGCTCAATCCACGTGCTAAAGGGTTTAATTTCCATTTAAGGGCTGAGGGTGAGACTACATAGCTTTATTGAAATTCGGCATTTAAAAAAAAATCCTCAGAGGGTGGTCTTTTAAATTATACAAAATCTAAAGGCTACAAAAATCCTTAGTCGCACCAGTTTGTGTTGCATAACTCCCACAATTTATTCAGACCTAACAGATGAAAAAGATAACGTCAGCCACTAAATATCCTCTTTGGTGGAGGTAACTATAGCTAAGTTGACCCTGAATTGTCACTCTAATTGGTCATGGCCTGTTGTGAGCTTACTTTTTGCGCCCTTCGCCCCCCCCCCCCCCCCCCCCCCGCTCCCTCCCTTAATCTAAACACTTACAAGCGAAGAAATACTTCTGTGTGCTTTACGGTCATTATTACCTCCGCCAAGGGAGTAGGTTATGTGTCCGTTACCGTTGGTTTGTGTGTTCGTTTCGTTCGTTCGTTCGTTCGTTCGTCAAAGTTTGTTCGTTTGTCCGTGTGCAAAATAACTCAAAAGGTAGTTAACGGATTGGGATGGAAGTTGCAGGAAAGGTTGAAAATGACACAAGTAACAAACGATTAAGTTGTGGTAGTGATCCGATAATTTTGGGGGAATTAATGAAGGATGTTTGATATTTTGGCAGGTAGGGTCAATGAACTTGGAGTTCAGCCTGCGCGTAGTTGAGGTGTGCATGCGCGCACTTTATATACACACAGAGAAATTAGGGTTCAATTAGGGTTCTTATTTTCACCCTACGAGCAAAGCGAACAAAGTGGCACCGTCTAGGGTTCGGGATGGATGTAGGAGTGTAAATCCGAACCCTAAAAGGGAGCCAAGTCTTAAAGGTTCAAATTCGGAACCATTCCATAGTCTTTCCCGAAAGCTGATAGGTGTTGTATGGTGTTTGCTTAAAATGCCAAATTATTTTTGAATATTATTGTATATTTTTTATTTGAAAATATAACTACACGTTGTTAAAGATAACAGTCATCAATAATACTCTAATACAATAATAACTATTTGAATTAAACATATTTTCTCTTCTCGCACTGGGGTCAAGAATATCATTTCAATGACGTTATAATAGAGAGAAAGCATACGAGTACTATTCGCATACACGTATTATGCGTGCACGCGTGCACCCCTGAGCACTTAGTCAATGGAAACGCTAACATCGTAATTAAGCTTGCCGGCCGGCCGGCCGTAGGTAAACGTGCACACTATTATGATGGTGTTCCTCGATTGGAATGGACAGACGACCGTGAGGTTGGGGTGATTAATTAATCCTTTAGATGAGCCCAACGTTGTGAGTAGATAATTGTACTGTAATTCCGTTGAAAATATTCACATGATAATCGATGATGATATGACGTATGAATTATGCTCATAGAATGCTTAGTGGTGAAAAACTGATGCGAAAGAGTTGTATCGAGGTAAAATGTATCTTGTATGTGTAGAAGTGCGATCATACATACAATTAAGCATAGCGAGTAACGTAATGAAAGTGCACGGTAATACGGAAAGCCTAGTCTACCAAGGTACGTGTAAATAGTTGACCGGATATAGTCTTTTCCGTTAATGGGAATTATTACATGCGAGCCGAGTTGAGGCTGAGTTTGGCACATTGGCTTCTTTGAAGTTGACTGAAAGAACGATGTAGGCATGTATGATGTGCCTAATGAAGAAAATAGTGTACATGGTTCATTTAGGAGAGTTTAAGACATGTATGAAGTTTAAAGTCAGAAAATTTAGGTTGGTCTTGACTGTTGTCAGAGCATTTATCAAGGAAAACAGAATGTGTGTTATACAGTAGGAATGCCATAGCCATAGTGGTTAGAGCATAAGCAGTGATACACGACGTGTGAATTCAGATGGTATTCACTGGAGAAGTTGCATGTGCTAGACAAGACATAATAAGTCACAAAAACAATATACGGTAAATCACATTTAGAAGTACAGTCCTATTTCAAGTGTGTTTATTACTTGATCCCATACTGTAGCAGGTAGCTATCCCAATATTGATTGTATGTCGAACTTTGTTTTGTTCAATTACAGATTGAACCTTGCTGATCCATGCTGATGAATGATGTTAGCTTGGTCTCATGTACTGGACCAAAGCGACCTGTGTTTGATTGATTATTTATCATCGGTGTTGTCATGGTGTGTCGCCATCATCAAGTTCAATAACATTATGCATCAAGTTCAATAACGGTCTTCAGGATGAGTGATGCAGGTCAACCTCGAGACACTGGTGAGCCATATAAGGTGCCAGAGCTGGAGATGGAAGATGTTCAGGATGTCAATCCTGATTACTCGTTGAGTCAGTGTGGAAGCCACGCCAGTTCTTCTGAGAATGATGGCCAGAAGGGCAGCTATTTGGCAGCTGAAGCAGCTGCTATGGAAACGCATCAAGAACTAGAGCTCGAGGAGTTTCGATAAATACGCAGCGTAAGTTGAGGTTAGCTATGAAGACCAAGCTGCAGGTTGCTGAAGCCGAGTAGCAGATATATTGACTATGAGAACAAGAAGTAGGGAGTCGGCTTTCCTGTGAAAGCAGAGGATAAACCTGCTGTACCCAACTGAATGCAGCAACGAGTACACACATCATCGGCATCATTTAGTATCCCTGAACCAGGTTAGATGAAAGTCCGTCAATTTTTCCTTAGATATATCTCTACGGACCGGGAGACGGACAGACAACCTGAAAACATATGCATCCGGCAACCTTCAGGGCGGAGGCATAATAATGAGACTCCCATAGGAAGTATCAAATTTGAGACGGGTCAGATTGAACCCCCCCCCCCCTCCCCCAACCCCTATTAGAAATTCTAAGCATCACGGCTCTAAACACATCTTTCCATTTTAATCAGGGAGGTAATCACCTCCCAGACTTTAGCTGAACGTGAGTCTGAAGCCACTCCATGAAATGAAGGTTAGCATTCTTTTTTCGAAATATATATGAAAATGTCTAATTTCATAGATTACAATAACTACTCATTCTGTCTTCTAAACTGCTTGCAAGTTATTCCCTTTCTTAGAATGCACTGGCCTTGAATATTTACAAGAATACTCTAAATAAATATGCTATAGAAAAATACAAAAGAACGAACTTGCAAATTACATATTTCAACACAACCTAAAGAGAACTTGACTTCTATTCGCCTTTTTTTTTTTTTTTTTGGGGGGGGGGGGGTGGATTATGGTTTTAATATGAATCTGCTAATGGATATGAAATACTCATAAAGTATATGCTTTACATTATATTTCATGCTAGATGAGGTTAGTTTTGATTGTTCAAATTTTAGTTATTTGTTCACCATTGATAGCCTCAGTGCTTCACCAACACATCCACCCTTTGAACTTATTGTTTAAGTAGGGAAACGCAGAAAAAAAAAAAAAGTTGCCTGCTGTTTTGTAGTAGACAGCCATACAATGGATGTCAATTTTGGGCAATCTCTGGCAATACAATGTCATAAGTGGAGTAGCTTTGTCACAAACCTATTATGTATATGGATTGAAAAATAGGGTTTATTTCAAAACCTAAGAAAACTCAACATGTTATAATAATCTACTTTTTTTTTGCATTATAAAAAAAAACACTGGACTTACCTCTTTTAGAAGGCAGAGAAATGTGCATGTTTTTCCCAAAAAGAAAAAAAATGTGAAATTCTCATTAAGTTTTCCTTGAATCGTTCTACACATGTGACATCATAAACTGTAGTAGTCTTGCCATCCTGCTGCGACTGCTCAGATATTAAAAAAAAATATATTAACTTTTGAAGTGAATGTCCGGTTTTTCTCAATTTTTTCACTGATGTGTTCTAATAGTATTGCTTCTTTCACTCAATCCACATGTAGGCCTATATGAAGGTGGACTTGCCCTTTAAACCTGCTTTAAATGTATAATGCATAAGTGACGATATTTATGTGCGAGGTTTTGGGAAAATTAAATGTAAAACGAATGGGAGAGTTGTGAGACTGTAACATCAACACTTGAGGTATCTCTCATGCATGATCATAAGTCTGTAAAATATTGATGATTATAATAATAATAGTAATGCTAATGATGATGATGATAATAGTAATAATAATAGTAATAATAATAATAATAATAATAATAATATATTTTCCCCTGATCATTATGCTTTTGATGGTGCAAATACCAATGTCTGTTTTTTACATGTGTAAAATCGACTGCTCTTTACAATATTTTGAATGTTGGGGCTAAACTGCATACATCGTGTGATTATAATAATGAAGGGTTTGTTTGCAAAAACCGATAAGTCCATATTTGCGAAATGGAGATATTTGCGATTAAAGGTCAAGAAAAATAAAGAGAATAATAAGAAAATGTTTGCTTCTTTTGACCATAATTTCAAAAATGTACCTTTATATGTAGTGACCAATATATCATTTAAAAGGTATTATTTTGTACTTTACGATAGAGACCATACTTCAAAATCTTCAAGAATGGACTTATCGGTTTTTGCAAACAAACTCTTCAATATTTATGGTCTACTGAGCTCAATGTGCTTCCTGTTTCTATCGCTAAAAAAAAATGTATCGAAAAATAATTTGTTTTTAAACCCGACTCACAAGATGTATTCCTTCCTCTTTATGTCGATTTTGTCATACCACTGATTGGTTGATCTTATTTCCCTTTCTGAGGTAACATTTTCTGTAACATTGTTCATGTTAATTTGATGCAATGAAAAGTGTGCTTTCAGATGTGCTATTCTGCCCGAGATTTTTAACTGGGACATATCTTTATCTGTGTACATAAAAAAGTAACCAAAGTTAGATGTGCATTCTTCATGTCTTAATTCATTTTTTCACCTTTCTTATCATTGGTGTAAATTGCACATGAAGAACAAAAATGTAAAGTGTAGGAATTTTATAATGGAGCACATTTGCAAGCTCTCAAACTTGGTGTTGGATGGTATATGTCAGTACAAGTATCGAGTTTCAAATATGGCAGAACTTTGCCATACCCTTCATTGTTTTGGCAATAACTAATTGTTTGGTGAGAGAAATCAGAGTTGATATATCGCTGTTAATGACTAAGAGCGTCATAAAGGTGCTTTTGATTACCGTATGATGTACCGATAGATTCAAGGTAAATATCTATGATCCATTCTAGAAGTAGAAGGACAATGTGAAAGATATTTGTCACATAGTTTACTATTACTCTACACAAGCTTCAGGGATAATTTTCTGATAAAAATAATCAGTGCTTTCTGTCAATGTGGTAAGAAGAAAAAGTAATCATTTGATGAGCAAATTCCTGAGCAAATTTTTGTACATTTTAGATTTACATTGTCCTTTTCATGAGAAAATATGCGTCTCGTATTAAAATTTGTAGAAATACAATGTATATTTGATGTTCACTGTAAGTATACCATGAAGCAAAATTTTTGCTGTCAAACTGTCCCTCTTTCTCGAAACATGTATTAAAATGTAATTCCTATTTAAATATCCACTGTATTCATCATGTTTATGTACTATTTGTTGTTGAATTTCAGTCTATGATTTCAGTTTTATTATGGATTATGGATTTAATTGACTGAGAAACTGTGTGTAAATCAATGCATGCTATTTTGCTTCACGTCTGGAGTGTTACCTTCGGCCAGTATATAATTATTTTGGTTAAAAAAAAACAACCGATTATAATTTCCACCATGTGCAGAAAGGTAACCCTATATGTGACCGTGCGCCTCAAAACGAACATAAAGTCGCACACACTGATTTTGCGTGAGGACTGAAAATAAGTGAAATGGGTCAACCTAGCCGAACTTGACTTTTTCATATTTTCTGAAAGAGCGGGTCGTCTTTTACATTATGCTAAAATTTGGTATCATAAAACGGGCAGGAAAGTGTTTTTTTTTTAGCAGTTTATCTCGAACATTTTTGGTAGAATAGTGTGATTAGGTGTGTCTTTAGAATCCCTTTTTCATTTCTGAAAAACCTTGTCCACACTCTTCACTTTCAACTCTAATAACTTTTGAAAGGATAGTGCTACTGCTTTGAAAGTTGGTATTGATTATGGACAGAATGTGTTAATGAAGCATGTTTAATTTCAGTTTAATCTGATAATCCCTTCATTGTTGTTACTCTGGTGGTTTACAGCTAGCACGGTTTGGTAAAGATTAAGCGCTTGAATAGACACTGTATTTCAGAGCCTCTTCTTTCAGTTGACACTTTTCCTGAGTTTGTGCTTTCTTTCCAATATTTAGATAGGTTAGGAGAGTCCATTTGATTTGAGTTATACATCATTTTAAAGCTTAAAGTCTGCTATTTCAGAACATGTGACCCGCTACAAAAAAGGAATCCTAAAGTTGCTGACGGCTGAGCCGAGAAAATCGAGTTTGAAGTCCCATCATCAAAATTGGTCAAAACAATCGGCTTTCTGTTTTTGGCATAATTTTGTAGTCTGATGTTTTGTCTATCATCTGCTGAAGTTTCGAAGCTAAATGATCAAAGAAAAGGCAAGAAGTCGGCGTTTTTCTGGGCCATGATTTTCCGACTCTCAACGTAAGAGAAACGTGTCCGAAGATTTGGATTTAGCGCCGCAGCTAGACTCCGCCCCTATCAACGAGGGAGTAATCTTATTGGTCAGTGCGTGGCATCCTTATTACTGATTGGTCGTGCGTAGACCGCTGGCGCTAAGCTTCAATGAAAATCGCGGAGGTCGCTAGGAGCATGCCTTCCATTGTCAAGCGGTGAAAACTGATTGCGTCAGAAGGATAACTTTGAAGGCATTTTTCTCGAAACTCTGGTTTCCTCCACCACTTTACATGCGCTAATAAAACATCGATATCTCAGCAACCGAATACTTTTATGAGTTGTGCGATATATGAAATTAAAGTAGAAGAGTAAGGGAATAATGTCATGCCATTTTCAGAAAATTGTCCTCCCCCGACTTTCGGATCCTTTTGTTGTAGCGGGTCACATATGGTCTTAACTAAAAATTCATGTCTGGCGACTTTTTGTTTGTTTTGAGGTGCAGGGTCACATATAGAGGTGCAAATTTTATTGCAACCTATATTGTGGTGACTTTATCACCCCAAAGGATGTTAAATTACAACAATAACAATATGAACCATAATGGGTGCAGGTATGGGGTGCAGAAGGGGAACTCTGTATGGAGGTGCATAGTGCACCTTAATATAGGGTGCTAAATAAGCATCCCTTTTGGGGGTGCTAAATAGGCACTCCTTTTGGGGGTGAAAAATAGAACCCTAAATGGAGCCGCTGGTGTTACAACGATATGAACCAGAAATGGTGCAAGTTTGCACCTTATTTCTTTTTCACCCTATGGGGTGCAAAAAGGGAACCTAATGGAGGGGTGCAAATATGCACCATATAATATGGTGTTTAATATAGGGTGCTAAATAAGCACCCCTTTTGGGGTGAAAAATAGAACCCTAAATGGAGTCGCTGGTGTTACGATATGAACCCTATAGGGTGCTAAATAGAACAGTAATTTCTCTGTGTGTAAGGTGCGTGCTCAGTTTCTGCTAGGGTGAGGCTCGCCGTGCAGCTGAGGGTTTATGACGTAACAAAGGCTTCTATATTAGGAAATCGGGCGACTTTCAGCACATATGGGTGGAAATCACTGATATCTCTATGGAAGAACAAGATCAGTGATAGACCAGGAGCTGGCTGCTGGTCAATTTACCCCATCAAGCCCAAAAGGTTTGACCCCTCAAAGTTACTGGGGCCACCCCCCTCATTACAAAACTGGGCGTCAGCCTGATACCTGAGGGCGGTGTCGTCCCCCAGGGACCCCCCCAAAATGGCCCCCGGCGGGTGTAATTTACCCCATGGAGCCCATGGACCAAACCTGGTCTAAAAGAATGGCCTAGGGGTGTACATAATAAAAATATAAAAACTGACAAAATATCTGGTCGGGAAAGGGGTTGCCAGACCGTCCCCCCCCCCCTGGGCCCCCCCTGGCGGGTGTAATTTACCCCACGCAGCCCATGCACCAAACTTGGTCCAATGAAAGTACTATGGGTGTACATAATGAAAATATAAAAAACTGACACGATATCAGGTTGGGAAAGGGGTTGCCAGATCCCCTCACCCCCCCCCCCCCACCACCACCACCCATTACGCCCCTTCGTGGGTTTAATTTAGCCAACAGCACCCATGGATCAAATTCGGCTGGGGGAAAGTAGGCCCCACTATGGGTGTGCAAAAAATAAAGATAAAAGCTGACAAAATATCTCACTTGCAAAGAGTAATCAAACATATCCCCTACCTTTGCTACCCCCCCCCCCCCATTTTTTAGTGTGAAGGGCCTATACGGTTTGGAGAGGTATGAATGAGCGTGTCATAAAAAGTAATAAATGGAACTTCTTGAATTAAGATGAAGTTATGACAACAGAAGCATTGTGTGTGTACATATATCCACATGCCCCATCCCACTCCCTCCCCCAAAAGAATGGAGTTATCGATATCTACACTAGAAACATACTCAGACAGTGCAGACCTTTGCCAAGCAGCTCATTTCCACCCATCCACACATGCTAAAAACTGCCAAATTTCCCATATAAAAGCCTTTTGCTTTTAAATGCCATCAACTTCCAGCTGTGTGGTAGTGCATTATACCTTGAGCACATGCCTTTACCTTTAGTGCGCATGTATGCAAACCTCAAATTCATGCAGCTTGAACTCCCAATTCCATTGATCTCATCTGCCATAAGATAAAAATCATAAAAATTTCATAAAGATTCCCGGATCACTACCAAAATTTATATTTATCATCTGTTTTTATAATGTAATTGTGTTATTATCATCTTTTCATATAAGTTTCATCCAAATGTGTTCTCAACCTTTCAAGTTGTTTTGCATACAAACAATAATGCAGACAATACTTTATATAAGTAACATAAAACCTCAAGTGGCAGAAATAATCGCAACTGTATCCAACATCCTACAGTTCAACTGTGTTACCATGCATGTGGGGCAAGCTCATGTACAACAGTACAAGAAACTGTATACCTGTGATACAAAATTGTACATGCAGTGGGTGCATAGGCCATAGTGTGGTTAATTGCATGCATATATTTGTATGTTGTATACATTTTACTTGTTGCATGCAATTATACATTTCGAAGATCGGCAACACGTGTATCATCCGTCTGCAAACAATAAAAAGGCGGTGTTTTCCTGACCTAAAGTGAACTGGGCTTTCCTATTGTAGGTACTATACTGGTAGGCCCCTATGACAGCAGTACATGTATTTCATCACTGGATGACAATTGGTGTCAGTAACAGAGCAAACAAAGAAAGGTCAAGAGTCTAGATCTTGGACTAGATCTAAGTCTCAAATATGCTATGATATGGCTAGATATCTAACGTTAGACCTATATTTCCTATACATGCTATAGCTTGTAGAGTACCTAGTACTATTTGGCGAAACCAAATGAACTGGAACAGGGGATGGATTATCAGCGAGATGTAGTGTATTATGAGTCATAACTGAAAAACCAATAAATAGAACATCAATGTTCTCAGCCTATATAGGTTTAAGTGTCAAAGGTGTGCATTGCTTTAAATTTGCATAGAACACTTAAACCCTGAATTTGTTAAAGTCACTGCACTTCCTATCATTCATAGCTAGAGTCAAAAAGGCAGAATTATACTACATTTCAATTTCTCTATCTAATAGACAACTTTGACTTTAGAATTAGAAATAGCCTTATTAATAGCTATATGTATCATAAGTGTTGAAGATGCAGATGTTCCAGTGAATGAATACTTGCAGAATTGGGTATGAAGATTAGGCAAATAATCTGAAACTCTCTTTAAATATAGCAAAAGAAATAACAAACAGCCTGATTAAAGTTGCAAATATTGTGATACCAATGTCTTAACAAGCTACAGTACATGCAGCATGTCTACCATGCCAGAAACATGGACAGAGAGCCTTAAGATTGAAGAGCTGTGACCAAATGAAGCCTCAAATTGCTTAAATTACAAGTCAAAACCATTGGTAGTAAGATAATATTTTAAATACCTGCAAAAATGTAGGAATCTGTACCAAAGGTCATTCACTTACACCTCTGTTAGAGCCAAAGCTATAATTGTGCATTGCTACAGTATCATGCTCAACTCTGAGTTTGTTTACACTGATGTATGAGGCGAAAGTACACATAAGCTTGTTTTCACTTCAGTTGTTTGTTTTCCATACCTTGTGCAGCTCTCATAGTTTACAGGTACAAACCTTTGTTGGTTGTCAATGAGTCTGCACTCTACTACATGCACCACACTGGCACTGCAGCCTCTCCTGGGAGAGGCTACAACACAGGGACAGTTTGTTATTTCTTTTGCTATATTTAAAGAGAGTTTCAGATTATTTGCCTAATCTTCATACCCAATTCTGCAAGTATTCATTCACTGGAACATCTGCATCTTCAACACTTATGATACATATAGCTATTAATAAGGCTATTTCTAATCCTAAAGTCAAAGTTGTCTATTAGATAGAGAAATTGAAATGTAGTATAATTCTGCCTTTTTGACTCTAGCTATGAATGATAGGAAGTGCAGTGACTTTAACAAATTCAGGGTTTAAGTGTTCTATGCAAATTTAAAGCAATGCACACCTTTGACACTTAAACCTATATAGGCTGAGAACATTGATGTTCTATTTATTGGTTTTTCAGTTATGACTCATAATACACTACATCTCGCTGATAATCCATCCCCTGTTCCAGTTCATTTGGTTTCACCAAATAGTATAGGTACTCTACAAGCTATAGCATGTATAGGAAATATAGGTCTAACGTTAGATATCTAGCCATATCATAGCATATTTGAGACTTAGATCTAGTCCAAGATCTAGACTCTTGACCTTTCTTTGTTTGCTCTGTTACTGACACCAATTGTCATCCAGTGATGAAATACATGTACTACTGTCATAGGGGCCTACCAGTATAGTACCTACAATAGGAAAGCCCAGTTCATTTACCAAGGTCAGGAAAACACCGCCTTTTTATTGTTTGCAGACTGATGATACACGTGTTGCATATCTTCGAAATGTATAATTGCACGCAACAAGTAAAATGTATACAACATACAAATATATGCATGCAATTAACCACACTATGGCCTATGCACCCACTGCATGTACAATTTTGTATCACAGGTATACAGTTTCTTGTACTGTTGTACATGAGCTTGCTCCACATGCATGGTAACACAGTTGAACTGTAGGATGTTGGATACAGTTGTGATTATTTCTGCCACTTGAGGTTTTATGTTACTTATATAATATATATAGTATTGTCTGCATTATTGTTTGTATGCAAAACAACTTGAAAGGTTGAGAACACATTTGGATGAAACTTGTATGAAAAGATGATAATAACACAATTACATTTTAAAAACAGATGATAAATATAAATTTGGTAGTGATCCGGGAATCTTAATGAAATTTTTATGATTTTTATCTTATGGCAGATGAGATCAATGGAATTGGGAGTTCAAGCTGCATGAATTTGAGGTTTGCATACATGCGCACTAAAGGTAAAGGCATGTGCTCAAGGTATAATGCACTACCACACAGCTGGAAGTTGATGGCATTTAAAAGCAAAAGGCTTTTATGTGGGAAATTTGGCAGTTTTTAGCATGTGTGGATGGGTGGAAATGAGCTGCTTGGCAAAGGTCTGCACTGTCTGAGTATGTTTCTAGTGTAGATATCGATAACTCCATTCTTTTGGGGGAGGGAGTGGGATGGGGCATGTGGATATATATGTACACACACAATGCTTCTGTTCCATTTATTGCTTTTTTATGACACGCTCATTCATACCTCTCCAAACCGTATAGGCCCTTCACACTAAAAAATGGGGGGGGGGGGGTAGCAAAGGTAGGGGATATGTTTGATTGCTCTTTGTAAGTGAGATATTTTGTCAGCTTTTATCTTTATTTTTTGCACACCCATAGTGGGGCCTACTTTCCCCCAGCCAAATTTGATCCATGGGTGCTGTTGGCTAAATTAAACCCACAAAGGGGCATAATGGGCGGTTGGGGGGGGGGGGGGTTGAGGGGATCTGGCAACCCCTTTCCCAACCAGATATCGTGTCAGTTTTTATATTTTCATTATGTACACCCATAGTACTTTCATTGGACCAAGTTTGGTGCATGGGCTGCATGGGGTAAATTACACCCGCCGGGGGCCATTTTGGGGGGGGGGGGGTCCCTGGGGGACGACCCCGCCCTCAGGTATCAGGCTGACGCCCAGTTTTGTAATGAGGGGGGTGGCCCCAGTAACTTTGAGGGGTCAAACCTTTTGGGCTTGATGGGGTAAATTGACCAGCAGCCAGCTCCTGGTCTATGATGGAAATGAGCTGCATACTTGGCGGAGGTGTGCGCTCTCAGAGTGCTTCTCTAGTTCTGTAATGTTTAATGAAAATATTGCAATCAAACTATTTCTTCTCGTCCAGGGTAGACGCTGAGTATTCCTACCACGGTCTTGTGTTTTCATTGACGTGTGCGCTCCCAAAATTGTACAGCATCCCGCTTGTAGAGCTATTCTTTCAAGGCTGATATAGGTTTCGTGACACTTAGAGAGGTATGTTGCAATAATGTTTCAAAGGTTGGCTCCAAACCGTGATGTAAACTTACGGTGCTAGAAGAAGAAATGTTTGTTTTCAATTTTATATGGTCCGTGCTCTTTTTGACTGTCAAGTCACCAAATCCAAATTCAAAATCAAAGTCAAATGTAGATAGAAACTATAATTATGTACTGTATATGATCTGGCAGTCTGTGACGAGTTATCAGACTGCCCGAATTCCGTGTTGCTGAAATAACGGTGCAGGTAAATAAATAGGATATCAGCATCCAATGTGGTTTTCTAGAATTGTCAACGACTACATTATACATTTCATTTCAGTTACCACCTTGCAGCATTTATTACCCCTCACAAACAAGCAAATATACAAGCAAACAGACAATGAAAGACGACATGAATAAATTCTGAGCTTATCAATAAAACGTTGCGATGTTTATCAAGACTGCGTCACACCAAATCTGGTTACGCGAATGTCATGTTCGAATAGGACGATACCTGATCAAATATTGCTCTCAGATTTACTGCAGAAAAGCGTTTTTTTTTTTTTTTTTTTTTTTTTTTTTTTTTTTTTTTTTTTTTTTTTAATGTGAACAGTCATATTGGACTAGCACATTATATAGATGATGACTGGCGGGGGAGGAAACTATAATGTTCCACCCGAAGGGTTTGAAAAGCAATCGAGGGAGGTTATAAGTCCCGAGACGAAGGCGAGGGACTTATAGCCTCCCGAAATAGCATTTCAAAACCTGAGGGTGGAACGTTTTGTACATGTTTCCGACAACAAAAGTCATCATCTGTTATACTATATGGGTTAGTCAAATACGTCAACATCAACCACCAGCACAACGCCCTCGATCGCTCGCTCGCGCAGAGCCAAATTTACTGTTCACGCGCGGCGGTCCTATGCCTTCTGTCATTTGTTGCGTGAAAATGTCTTCCCACGGGAGAAAATTACATGAACGTTCGCCCATGGGCGAACATAACGAATGTTCCTCCATCACGTGACTGTGTTTAGCCAATCACTAAACGATATTTGACTAACCCATTTAATACAACCGATTGACAACAACCGAAATGTTGGTCCAGACCGGACCCGTTATGTTGCACGCGTACCGGATTTGGTTGTGACGGACCTAGATACACAACATTATGATATTCATTCAACTCAGTATATTGCAGAAAAGCTCAGTACATTATAGCATAGGCTTACAGCCATGGTTCAGCAACTGTACAGTAAACTTAAACAGGACATAGAAGTTACAGCAATACAGTTATGTTAAACTATGAACTATAAAAATAAGACAACGTTCAAATCAGAGCATTATTGATTATGCGGTTACAATCCATTCATCCGATTCGTAATACAAACCAAAGTAACGGTCCTTGCAATATGCTACGGAAGAACGAGAAAGATCAAATACAAAATGAAGTAAGTGAAACTTCCAAAACAGGTAAATGATAAGCTTACCACCATAAAAAAGCTGAAAATTTATCAAACAAAAATATTGTACTCGGGTAGGATTTGAACCTACGACCTTCTGATCAGGAGGTCCTAGGTTCGAATCCTTCCCATGTATGCATGCCTATGTTTTTTTTTTTCTTTTTTTTCTTTTTTTTTTGTTGCTTCTACTATATACACATGTAAATTAGGTTCTTATCCACGTCAATGTGGGGTAATTTGTCAATCAGATTTAATGAAAACAGCTGGAAGCAAGAATTTCATAAATTCAGATAAGAACATCGTACTTTTGCAGGCTTAGAAAAAGTACAAGTAAATAAATCTTTATACTCTCCATCTACTATGTGGTTTGTTTGAATTTTTTCACTGCAGAATATTGTCTTGAATGTGATTTTACAGCGGCCATTCGTGTGTTTAGTCGGGGAAGGGGTTTTCACAAAGCTGTAACATAATTGAATTTAATCGAACTTAGGAACGATTTGGGATCAATCAGCAATAAGAATTATGCAACTGTTCACAAATCCACTTTACAGTAACAATATCGAGACTAATATTATTGCGAAACTTAGGATCTATTCAGATCAAATTTAGACTGTATAGAATACATTCAGACAAGTAGTTAAGCCGCTGTCGTATGCATGCAATCTGCAGTGGTGGATGATAATTATAGTTGTTTGTGATAGTCCCGCCACTTCCATACAAATATTTTGTTTCTTGCAAAAAAAAAAATAAAAAAATGACACTTGCTGCTCTTGACATATTACAACACTTCACTTTTGTGAAAGGGCTTCAAAATCCTTTCTCAGAGCAATGACGGTACCGACAATGATTGCAAATCAAATGCTCAAATTACATTCGTGTGACAGCAGGCTGGTACACGGGTTCGTTAAAAAAAGGAAAAGAAAAGGAGATGTCTGAATGAGGTGTGAAATTTCCTGTGTAATCATATCGAATTTCTAATATTGAAATTTGATTATTATAATGATAATGAATAACACATATATAGCATTTAATACTGAAGTTTCTAAGCGCATTAATCCAGACAAAAAAATATTGAGGTTAGATACAGTATTACGTACATATGATATATCAACAACAACAACAACAAAATTAGGATTGAGTAACAGATAAATTTTCAACAATAATACACCTTAAATTTCAACATGAACCTACTACACATGGACGTCCGTCGCTCGTTTATCAATGTATGCACCTGTTTCTGTCAAAAATGACACAAAAGCATTTTAAACGTGCTTTCCTGCTTTGATCTTACTATTTTCGCCTACAGCCAGCCTGGATATTTAAAACAAGACAAAGCTTTGAGAAATCTAAAAACTACTTTCAATTTCAATTTCAATTCAATTTAATTTAATTTAATTCAATTCAATTCAATTCAATTTGTTTATTTCATTCCCATTTTTCTTTCAACAACACAGAACACAAGGTAAATCATTAAGTCCATCATAAGCATTATATATGTGACCGTGTACCACAAAACGAACAAAAAGTCGCACACACTGATTTTGTGTGAGGACTGGAAATAGGTGAAATGAGTCACCCCAGCCGATCTTGACTTTTTCGTATTTTCTGAAAGAGCAAGCTTTCTTCTACATTATGCTTAAATTTAGGATCATAAAACGAGCAGGAAAGTGTGTGTTTTTTAACAGTTTATCTCGAACATCTTTTGGTAGAATGGTGTGATTAGGTGTGTCTTTAGAGTTCCGTTTTCATTTCTTAAAAACCTTGTACACACTCCTCACTTTCAACTCTAATAACTTTTGAAGGGTTAATGCTACTGTTTTGAAAGTTGGCATTAACTATGGACAGAATGTATTAATAAGGCATGCACAATTTTGCTTAAATCTGAGAATCCCTTCATTCTTGTTACTCCGGTGGTTTATATCCTGTTTTTTGTCCTATTCATCTCACAGCCAGCACGGCTTGTTACAGATTTAGCGCTATAATAGACATTGCACTTCAGAGCCTCTGTTCTCAATTCACACTTTTTCTGAGTGTGTACTTTCTTTCCAATATTTAGATAGGTTAGGAGAGTCCATATGATTTGAGTAATACATCATTTTAAAGCGTAAATTCTGCTCTTTCAGAATATACTCTTAACTAAAATTTCATCTCTGGCGACTTTTTGTTTGTTTTGTGATGCAGGGTCACATAATTATATTACAAAGTGCGAAGGACAGAAATAGGTTATGTATACATACGGTTAAATACAAAATTATGTTTTGAGAAGGAAAAAAAAGAAAATGGGAAGTCCACTAAAAAGCAGTGCTTGTAGATTGTGGACCACTCAAGAATTTCTTCAAAAAATAGTTACTACAATTACAAATACATTACACAAAAATAATTCAGATAAAATGGAACAAAACAACAGAGACACAAGAACATGACATGATTAAACTACATGCGCAGAACGTAAGTTACTCTCTAAAATCAAGAAAAATGCATGTGCAGTTGTATTGTACATTGGAAAATTATCGCTCAGGTAATTTGATTTGCGAAATGCGCGTACTTTACATGAAAAAGCAATTATATGGCAGGTTGGTTGTGATTTGTGATCCAATTTTCCCAATTTTTTGCACATTGTTCCAAAGTTAACATTGACATTAACCGTAGATGACATTATGTCATGATAATCAATAAGCCATGTGACATGCTCGTCCACAAGTGTCCACTTCAGTAATTTCTTTTTTTTTTCAATTTTGTGATAGGAAAACTGTCATGCTTTTAGATTTGCTGCTCCCTTTCATCGGTGTTTATTCAAAGGGAGCTGAATCTGAATTGGCACCTCGGCAAATAAGGGCGCAATGAGGGAAATGGTCCTTTCGTCAGTGTCGATGCACGATGTCACAATCGTCATTTTTGAAGCACGTGAATATTATACTAATTAAGATGCACATAATTAGGTGGAGGCGGTGATGATGAGATCAAAGAAAAACCTTCGTTACTAGTCCGTGTGTGTAGTAGGTCCATGATTTCAACAATCATGCAAAGACAGGTTTACGGCTGCATTTTTTGTTTCAACATTTGGAAACCCCACACTTTATATTTACTTGAACGCATTGAATATTGCCAGTCACAACATAAATTAAAAATTAGCTTTAAAAATTAACTTTGATACCAGATTTTTTTTCCAAGTACATTGTTAGAAATGCTACAAAGAATAATGCCATCAAAAATTAGAATGCCATCCAGCATATTTTCTGAATTAGAGCAAAATCTATAATTTAACGCATATTAAGCAATATGAAAAATGAAAAAATACATTTTTTTTAAACTTTTATAATTTGTTAGAGTACGCAGCAAGTACGGCTGAGATCTCGGGGGGGGGGGGGGGTTGAACCAATCCTTACCCGGCCACATGACAGGCCGAAAAGCCTGGCCTGATTAGGTTTAAAATTAAAAAAATATATATAATTGTTTCCGACACTTTGCAATAAGCCAGTATTCATAGAGATAATTATTTTGTACCTTTAGTGAGTACTTTCGCCTCCAAATGGTTGCTTCTTCAGACTGCGTCGTAGATGGCGGTATGACGCTGGACGTGAGAGAATGGTACACCATAAACACTTGACAGAATCACAATATTGGCCTGTTCATTGTTATTTTCATCAAATCACCAATCAGATGAACCTCATTCAAAAAACCGATATGTACTAGAACAAAGATAAATAGACAAGGCAGTAAATATTGTAGTTTCGAAAATTACATTTACATACTCGACCAAGGGCCCTGTTTTATTAAGAGTTAGAATTGATTATATAGTTGATTTCAACTGTAAGTCTATGGTAGCCTGTGTGGTAAGGAAATTTAAAATCAACTTTATGTTTTGATAAAACGGGGCCCAGGACAAACTCTGCTCGCATTAACGAACCATGAATGCCAAAGAAACCAAATAACCACAAACTGAGGAGTGTTGCAGCCACCAAGCCAGGTTATTTTTTACTTCAAACAAGACTGAGATGACTGAAATGAAAAATAGTAATCTAAACAAAAAACAAACAAACAAACAAACAAAACAAAACAAAACAAAAATCGATATCTCCACGAAGTAAGTTACAAGAATTCCCCGGAGGTTAAATACGTAAGATGGGGACGGAGGGTAGTACAGTACCATAGTAATACTATAGGTTTTCCCGCCCAATTTCATCAGATTTGCATTCGATTTAATGATGCGAGCATTCATTTTCGAGCGAATTTGAATGATTACCGAGATCAACATTCAAAAAGCTAAATAGTTTATTCAATTCAATTTCATCAGCATTCGAATTTCTGATTTTGTCACATGAACGTGCAAACAGCGCGTTCAAATTAAAAAATGCACGTGAAACGCATTCAAATTCGCACCAGCACATCTGCGATGAACATTAAGGAATTCAAATTAACGAATATGCAAACATTTACAGCATCTGGGCAGTGTTTTTCGTTGCTGCTCATGTTTTTTGTATATTCTCCATCTGTTTGAATAATGAGACTGAGAGACTGAACATCGAAATTATGATTAATTACGTAACAGAAAGAATATCCTAATGCAATGTATCTCACACATATTTCAAACCTCAAACATGACTGAAAACAAAATCTGTAATACGACTATAATCACATTTGACATATCGATGTTCTCATGTGAGCTCTCATAATAGCAAAGTCGGAGTTTAACCATTCTGTGAACTAATGTGATAATCCGTTTTGATTTGGAAATAAAGTGAAACTAACCGAATTGAAAAAAAAAAAACGTGAAAAAGAGATGCTGAAATCGGAATGGTAACACCGAACGTTGATGAATTTGCCATTAATCAACGTAAGGATTGCATAGAATTACAGGACTTGGTTATTATGCTAACTGAATTTGAACGTTTGAAGGTCAACGTTGTGTGCCTATAAATGAAATTGAAACTGGTATTCGGTGCGAATTTCACCGTCTATCCAGCTGGCGCGAAATTGAATGCCAACATCGAGGCGTTAACTTGAATGAATTTCTCTCTAAAATTGAATGTAATAAAATGTACAAGAAATGACATGAAATGAAATTAAATACTCAAAGAATGAAAATAAACCGTTAGAGCAGAGGAGTGACGAAAATCCCTTGAATTTGAACGCCTTGTCATTAACTTGAATGCAAATATGATGAAATTGGGCGGGAAAACATATATTACCATAATCACTGATCCTCTAGCAGCCTATTTTGCTGAGTCTTCTGGTGCACTCTGCTCGATATTGGCATTGACGGCCTGATTCTGAGATATTGCTGAGTCTACTGCTGCACTCTGCTCGACATTGTCATTGACGACCTGATTCTGAGATATTGCTGAGTCTACTGCTGCACTCTGCTCGACATTGACATTGACGGCCTGATCTTGACCAGGATTATCATAGCCAGTCAGAGAACTACTTTGCTGCGATGCTGATGGGTATTTTCCTTTAAATAGAACCAAAGAAAACCAAAAAAGCACAGATTAGAAACAATACAACAGTATAGCTTGCGAAAGAATATGCTTCATTAATGGTTATATAAGTAGGTTTTATTTGCAATGGTGCAATACTGTGACCTACTTTTGACGTCTAATTGTTATTGTTTTATAATGTCGTAGTTTTGATTCACGGTAGATAATGGAGATTGTTTTCAAAAGGTTTCTTTCTGAGGGAGTTGATATGGCACACACACACACACACACACACACACACACAAATGCAACAACAACCTGAGAGATCCAAGGGTCTCGCTCACACTCGTGTAACACCAGATCATTTCCTTCACATTCTTGACTATCATTACCCAAGAGGTACATAAATTTACGAAATTTAGAAGAATATCAGGAGAGAATTGAGTATCTGAATATAAGAACGACCCAAGTCCATGGAAGACCATTTCGAGTAAACTTAAAAAAAAACCTTCATATCTTTTTTATTTGTCCAATGATATTCTATTTAACTGTGATGGAAAGCCAACATTGTATATACAAATTAGAACATATATTATTATGACAATTAACATTTACATTTATTGTGGAGAGGCCATTTTGTATGATGGACTTGGGTCGTTCTTTGAATCATCTATTATACATAATATTCTGCTATAGAGATGAGAGACGGATGAGAGAGGGCGCTATAATATGAATGTAAGAATGACCCAAGGCCTTCATTCTAACATTCATATAAGAATTAAGTCTTTCATTTCAGGCACTTCCGGGGGTAATAGGATTTAACATTTATACACAAGATGAGTCCATGCATACTAAACTACAATTTCCCATGTCAAACTGACTTTGGCCGAAAATTGGACTTGGGTCGTTCTTATATTCAGGTCTTCAATTGTGTCCATGCATGATGTACAGTAGGTGTCACTGGCAACAATACGTTGTACCTATCTATTTTGTTTAGAAAAAAAAATGTAACCTTGCGTTTTCGGGAAGAAGATAAAACTTTCAAAATGGTTAGAAAGGACGATTACGTAATAATCCTCGGATTTGAGGGTTCTGGGTCCCCTGGAGAACCCGAAATGGAACATGTTGCCAATTTTCACAAGTTAGAAAAATAAATAAATAACAAAGAAAAACAAAATAATTACAAAATTAAAAAAGAACGAAAAAGATGCCTCTGCCACGAAGTGTCGCTAGAGCCATTATGTTTTCGGATTGACTGTCCGTCTGTCCTATTATCTGGGGATTTTTAGGGTCAAAGGTCAAGGGTCAAGGATCAGGTTAAGATGTTAGTATTTCACTATTTAATACTGAAATTGCACGTTCTCTCCATACCTAGCAAATTACTGAATGCATAGCCTTGTAAAAGGGTCAAAAGGAAAGAAAATATCATCAAATCCCCAAATACCTGCACTCTTAGACAATATAGCCATTCATCCAATAATACCTATAGTTCAAGGAAAGTGAACACTCAACATATTTGTGCCAAACCTGTCATGTTTACATTTTGTGAAACTGTCATTGCCATCTTATTGTCAAGACATCGTACTATAGACCTAGTGTATTAGGAGAACCATGAATAACGACGGAGGCATACCAGTGGCCACAGCTACATTTCTAGTTCTGTTTTTTTTTATCACATGTTTGAAAGTATTAAAGGTTGGTGTTGCAGAAGTGTCCAGTCAGTCTGCTACATGGTTATTGTCACATCAGTCCGATGTATCTCAAATAAGTGTTGTGCGGCTCCCATGTGTATCCAGCCGACGTCCACTGCCAGTCTTTAGAGTCCAATGATTAATGACCATCAGACATATTAAGTCTAGTCCATGTTCTGATGCTCTAGTGACATTGGTTACGCCCTTTTTGAACTTTTGAACGTGTCTGTGGAGCTTTTCGGCTTAGATTTTTAATCGAAACCTTTCGGAACGGTCTTTTTTTTTTTAATTTTGAATTCATCTAGTAATATTTATCAGTAGTCGTAGTACAGCTTGTCGTAGTATTAGCAGTATAGTGGTAGCGGCAGTCGTGGTAATAGAAGTAGTGGTAGTGTGTGTGTGTGTGTGTGTGTGTCAACTGTGTGTGTGGCAGTTTGGTTATCAACTAAGCCTCTATGATAGTCAGTAAAAGGAAAATCTTTATGCCCCTTCCACTGACCTTCCACAACACAGATCCTTGCTAGATTCCATAAACAAAGGATAAAGAGCTTAGCATGTTTTTATTTTTCTTCAATGACCTGAAATGATTTATTGTTGTTGTGGTTTTTAAGTGGAATTGTTTGATCCAATGATTGGAGACACGATGGAAAGGGGGGGGGGGGACTAAGAAGTGGATGTTATACACATTTAAATAGTCAAGAATAAGAGACATCGTGGGAGGGAACGAGCATTGTGGATATTTTAGATTACATGTAATGAACCCACCTGTGTCTGCATATTTGCGTAACTTCTCCTCGAGGGCGACCTGTCTTGCTTCAGATAGATTGCGCTCTTTGTTCTTAGACGAACAAGCGTTACGGGGTAGTTTTTTGGCTTCAAACAGTAACAAAGGGATCACAGTAAGAGCGTACTCTCCGACAAACCAAATATTTGTTTCTTGGTCAATGATATACGTAAAGGCTCCCAAGACAATGATGAACCCGAGAGACAATAACAGCCTCAGGAAGTCCTTCAATGCGTATATTGCGAAAGGGAGCTCATCATTGATTATGTTTCTCAGAAGTTCACAGGAAATCTCACATTTTGGTTGCTCTGGAATCTGTCCCTCCGCGTCGCTTTGACATGAATTCCTGAACACCTTCCAAGAATGTCTTTCCTTGTCTATTCGGTTGCCGACCGTGTAGATGCTTTTACAAATGAGCTGATAGCGATCTAAGAAAGCATTTATAGAGCTAATCACGTCAAAAATAGCAACAACTACATTCACCCAAAATGTAGGCACGGTTCGAATGTGAATGGCTATGCCGGCCACTGTAAACAATATGCCTTCTATCATCAACATGAAAAAAGCAACTATTCTGAGGAAGAAGAATGGGAACACGAAAATCGTAATAATAATACCAGCACGTCCAGGCATCTTTCCAATACACCGCCATTGTCGAATCTTTTCCCATTGACACAATGCCACGAGCCCGGCAATGTATACAACGTTTATGATTATGATATCAAGTATGATCATTCTTATTCTGAAGCCGATACCAAACAAATTCCACCGAAGTCTAAATTGATATATAGCAACATGGCAGACTTCAGCAATGAAGTAAACGATTAATGGCACAGCGAGAAGGCAAACGCGACGGTATCTCTGTCGCTTCTTCTTGCCATCTACCCACATAAAAAAAGGGAGGAGAGGAATTTTCAGAATATTGACGTACTCTTTGGGCGATCTCTGGTTCACAGATTGTTCATTATTGGGTTCTACTATGTGCTGCTGTTGATGAATTGTTCCTCCCTGACTTGGTTCTTCAACGATGCTAGCACAGACTTCTGAGGAGTCACGTCCTTTGTGATAATGATATAATACATAAACAATCATAATCGAAGTAATTCCAAGAGCTAAGATAAAACTGATGACTGACCAACAATAGCAAGAGTATATTCCTTGAGGGAAGCAGTCATAATGAAATCTTGTCTGTGTTTCTAAGAGACTGAAACCAGGAATGAGTGTCAGACTTAAAACCGGTGTGTCTCGAATCTTCTGTCTGCAGAGAATGTCCTTCTCGTCTTTTGGAAATAGTTCCCCACTAGTCTTATTGAGCGCTAGTCTATTCCTTACTTTTTGAATTACATCAAACAGCACCTCTGCCATGCAACAGTCTGTAAAAAGGTTGTCGTTCATGCTGAGATCATCAGCGTTTAAAGCGAGATTATGCTCGAGTTTACCTAAGGACAGGGTGGTAATAGAGAGGATATGGTCGTTATAGGGGAAGGAGAGAAACGACTTCCCCCTGTCACCAATCGCCCAAACCCACTGATTTCCGTTAACAAGATTTTTCTCCGTATAATTTCCAAGTCCATCGAAACTTTCGCTGAGGATGACGTTGAATATGAAGTGTCTGGTTCTTTGTATGTGGATAGCTTTGACAAACTTCGTGAGTTGATCGTCAAGTGCGTTGGAGTTGAGGGCGCACGATGACGTATTTTGATTGAAGTTTTCACAATTTGATGATCGCAACTCTACTCTGTCTCTCAGGCAAGATCTTGAACTTAATATGACGGCAAGTATAATCGAGATCACAATAAGGACGACCACTATTGTGGATACACGTCTGATATTCACGTTGACACGGCAGCATTTCGACATCTCGACGCTTTGATACCTATATAAAAACAAAAGAATACATTCACAGTGCATATTGTTTGAACCGTTATACATAGAAAACAACTTCCACATGAGTTCCATGGCAATGTAGGGGAATAATTTCATAGAACGACCTTCTATTTTTGGGTTGTACAACTCAACCTCGGAATATCGCGACCGTAGACAACTCGCTTCAATTCCTGGACAGTTCTCACGGGTTGAGTTGTTCCGAGTTGGGTCTACGATTGTAATTCTCGACAGTTTTGAACTTCTTAGCAGACCTCCTGGGGACACTGAATGTGTTTTTATTCGATTTGAAGCATTTAATTTATTAGTGGAAAAATGAGCAATAAAAATGGGATTTCATCGGGATTCGAAACCGAGATCTCGGGATTGCTGGACCGAATGGATGCTCTATCAGACTGAGCTATACAAAGACCTAGTTCAACAAGAAACCCTAAATTCTAAATGTTCGGATGGTCAGAAGCTATAGCAGTGTGTTGTGTGTGTCACACACGCGCACATTTAAACCTGGCATAAATCGAAAGGATAATAACAACTAAGAGATAAATGCGAGGGATCACCGAAGTGATACAGCTTTTTGAGTATGAAACAAACGCAAACAGAATAAAATTGACCAGAAAAGAATATATTATCAGTGCAAAAATTCCACAAAATCTTCTTCACTTATAAATTTAATTCGCTTTTTTTACTCGCCATGGAGGTAGAGGGGAGGGTCATGGGTCAATGAACACCCTCCTCTCCTTTGAAAAAAAAAAAATCTCTTGGCAGAACTGCAGAATAAGGAGACATTGGTTTGTGTTTGTTTTTGTTTGTTTGATTATAATTGTCTGATTACTTCCTCTTTGTTTAAGAGCATGAACTATTACCCCGTCCTGTTTCCGTGGCTCCTGTTTTACTGATATTTTTTTTTTCATACAATGTCGTGAAAATACAGTAAATCCAGATTACAGTGTGTAATTACAGAGAGTGTATGCAATCGCTCCCCTCCTACCGTCTTTATTCTCTATTTAAATATTGCGAAGTGATAGGGCAAGGCATTATTTTCCCCGAGACCGAGCCTTTTCTTTTTTTTTTTTCTTGTGACACAACTGAGATGATACTATGGTGCAATTTCTTTGAAACCATCTGTCAAATTATGAAAGCAGAATGCGAAAAAAAAATAATTCTGGTTACAGATATTGTATCTCAGAACTGTCTCATAAACATAGGAATTGTGTAGAAGACAAATTTCTCTTTCAGATAGCATAAAAACTAAAGATGAACTCACTTGATGTTTATGTTATTTTTGCAAAGTCACCCTCCTTTGTGCATTTTATGACAGGTGTGTGTACGTACACTTTCATACTCGTATATTAGATTATTGTTTGATATTTACTTAATGTACGCATTGTATCTACCTAATTATATTCAATCATTATAGCATTTCACCTGCTGGTACAAATCGCCATTGTTATTTTGTTATAAGATTGCATTACTTGAATAAGAAAATGGAAAAAGAAATACAATAATATGCAATAAATAAAACACTCGGAAGACTTTGAAATCTCTTAAATCATAACGAAGATTTCACTGAATACGTTAAGTATAATTATTCAGAAGATAAACTTATACCTTGATAGGTATGTTTCAATCTCCAATTGGATTTCATTTCAATTATCAATTTTCCACGAAAAACATACAGTGTTATATTAATTAAGCAACATCTACCCCTGACAATGTAAAGTAACACATAAATCATAAGTTCAGTATGTTATAAAGATTATAACATTTTCACGACACAAAATCAATAGAAATCAATCTCAAGTACCATGCATCATTCACGACGGAACAACGAAGTAGATGCTTGTCAAACACAGACTGTTACACACACACACACACACACACACACACTCTCTCTCTCTCTCTCTCTCTCTCTCTCTCTTTCTCTGCACGGCATGCAAACGCATCAGTTCTGGACAAGCGAGCGTGCACACACACTCACCCACAATAAAGAGAATGAGAAAGAGAAAACGGAGAAAGGATAAAACTCCCAAAATACCGACATATAGGGATAGTATCAATAACAGGGACTGCAGCTGCAAGAGAAAAGAAATAGGAAAGAAAAGACTTGGAAATGAAACCATGTTGACCTATTCTGCAATCATGCCGAAGAATCTTTATCAATACTAGCAATTCTTAATTATCTGCTCGATTATATTAATTCATATTTTCACCAGAGTATTGAATAAAAATAAGTTTGTTTTAAGCTTAAGTTTGAATGGGAGTCTATTGTATTTCACTGTCAAGTGATTCCAAAGTTTGGGTCCATTGTAGATAAAAGTATTCTGCAGTATTCGTAATTAACTTTAATAATCTGATTTAATGTATAAGTAACTCCTGCATTTCATGAAATCAGTATATTCAAATATACTAGATGGGTGCTCCAATATTATTCAAACAATCATCAATAAAAAGCCCCAAGAATTGTGTTAAATAAACAAGACATAATAGTGTCTGATTGAATAGCTGTATCATTGAAGCTCACCTCTCCTTTTCGTGTGCTTCTGTTTGTCGAGTACGGCCTACTTAGTTTATGGGTGTGAATCGAAAGGGGTGGGGGTGTTTGTTCTTCCAACAAGAGTGAACCTTTTGCATTCCCAGAAGTACAAGTTCGTAACATCACTCACTACAATGACAAAATTACTGCTCAGTAAATGCATGGGGTGTTGAGAGGTATCGTGGCAATGCTATGTGTATTCTCAAACTTGGCTAACGAGAAATGTAACCAACCCTTTAGCAACTAAAGATTCAATACATAATGACTTATTGTTTCCTGGTAGGTACGTAAATATCACCCTCATCTCCACACCTTCCTAAAGTATGCAAGAAAGAAATGAATTATTATTTTTGTTTATTAGAAGTTAGTTAATTTGACGACTAAAACTACCAAGAGACTTATGTGTGACAGAAAAAAAAAATCGGACATACGTTTTGTTTAACTCTGACCTCATTCTAATCACGTAATTTTATATGAAAGTAATACAATAGTAAAGCAAAAAACTATAAAAAAGCGGACGGGTGGTGTGGAGAATAAGCTGACGGGCAGTTTATGGCGGTTTAATAAATGGGTTAACGGGCCGTTAACGATTGCCCAGTCACTGTACAGCTGTACAGGCATGATAACCTGGAAGCATTAAACTGCACATTACTTAAATATGAGATCATTCTGAAGCAAATAATTTTCACACAACAATAGATACACAATGTACTCTTAAATGAATCCCACATGGATTGGAACACTCATCCCCCAGCATTCCCACTGATTTCCACTGATCAGTTACTAGCCTAGTCCAGATTCTGGACGTTTTTTTATCATTACGCATCCACGCGCGCTCCACAGCTTATCGCGCTATCCCCTGTAACCGCTCGATATCGATGAGGGCGCCAACAAACCTGTCCGAAAAAAAAGTCCAGAATGGTTTGACAGTGCGTAGGGTCAAAAGTTCATATTAGGTATGCTGACGTAATGCCCTATCTCTCGCAAGCTCATTGCGTATGCATGAAAACTAAGGGATCGATCACAGAAAAGAGTTCTGTGGGATCGATCGATCTGCAGCCAGCTGTGTGCATTTCACTGTGAATACAGTGCGATCTGCAACAATTACTAATTATGTGCACAGAGATGCCTGCATTTTTGCACAACACACATTATCACAATCAAACAGCCAACTCTTTGATCACAGTGCAATGCGAAACTCAGTACTTCAGTGATCCGTACCATGCATTGTTGCACAGCTGATTCGTGCAACGTTTTTGACTGGCTGAAAGTTATGGTTGCAGTCATCTAGGACCTACTTTCACGTTGTGTTTTGGACTTTGTTGTGCCCAGATTCGATGATGACTTGAATATTATTCTTGAGATTGGAAATGGCTAGCTACAAATCGCCAGCTCGCCGATGTATGATTTGTGATGTGCCACTTCTAATGTCCAAACACTACATAAAACTGCAAAGAACTCTGTGAAGGTCGTGAGATGTGGACCTCAAGAAAAGTTGGAAGATTTGTTTGGCGATGTTATTGTTGGTAAAGGGATCAATGTGTTTTTTGTTTGTTTTTTGGGGGGATTGTGCCAATCATGTTCATTAAAGGAAATAATTTTGTCATTAATTATTCTTCATTAATAATATTTTATGATGAAATATTCAGAAATTAAAGAAATTCTTTAATTGACATAGGCACTTGTATGCACCTGTTTTCAATATTGGCCCACTAAGTAACAATGTAATTTTGGAATATAAGCTCAGGGCTGTGAGATGTGGGTTCTATGAACCATACTTAGCTATATTGGTATACAAGATATCAAGCATATTCAGGGGTGGAGAAGGTGAAGGGGATACATTACACAATTTGTAGTGCAAAGTTTTGAAGTACATGTAAGGAACCAGAAAATGCCTTTTTTGTTTGTTCTTTTCCCCAAATGTTAGTAGAGAGCAGTCTAAATTTAAAGAATTGCGCTAAGTTTGTAAAACTTTTATCATTTTATTACCACTTCATGTAGGGCCTACTGGGCAGTTAGACCGAAACTATTTGCTTTGATAATTTCTGTAACAGAGACAATCAGACCAATATCCCTGTTGTAAGAATACCCCGTCATTCAGTCTTTTGTCTGTTAGTCTGCATGATAATAAAGCTAAATTTAGTAAAGCAAGATGAAGACGCTTAAGGGCATTTTGGCTACAGAGATATTGGTAGATTGGTCTCTGCAATTACAGAAGTGAACAGTTTTGGTTGAACTGCCCTTCTGCATATGCATATATATATATATATATATATATATATATATATATGTATATATCCAATCATATCTTCCTTTTTTTTTTGCAAACCATACTTGTACTTGCTCAAAATAGTAGCTCCATGTATATATATACATTATTAGATAAGTAGGCCTATTCATATCAAAAGACTGTATGACAGAGCAACTTGTTTGTTTCTAATTCACAAACATTTAAGGGGGATATCAGCATGAAATTATGCTTGGGAAATGTGTGGGCCATGCACACAACACACACAAACGCATACACGCATGTGCACACACACACACACACACACACAAACGCATACACGCATGTGCACACACACACACATACACACACTCACGTGTTAGCAATTTGATTAAACCCCCCTATTACAATTCACATCCAAATTAAAACATTGTACATATACTTTGCACATACAGCTGTAATTACAATGTAGTAGACTTTACTTTTTTTTCCACGTTTATGGCGGCTGATTATTGGTAAATAAGTTAAGATTTTTTTTTTCAGTGTTGAGGTGTGGTCAGGAAATACGTCAATTTATCACTGTTGTACTTTGAAATGTACAATGTACAGTGTACATGTACATTGTACATGTGCAATATATGTTCTGTTAAATACACTGTGTAGTCTTCATCATTTCATGTCCAGTAAGAGCAGACAGCAAAGTGAAAACATATGGACTACAAGTAGTGTAATTTGAACATATAATTTGTACATTTTTTTTAATCACATTACTTCTTAAGCCTTCATTATAAAAATTTGGCCATGATGGTAAAACTGTTAATGTTGTACCAACTACAAAGGAAGTTTCAAAGCTAGCATCCCACTCCCAACTGCCAATAATGAGTTCCAAAAGTTGTCACTCTGGGAAGGACGTTCAAAATAATTCCTCAGGTGTATAAGTGCCTTCAAAGTTGGATACTCTGTGCCGCCAAGTACTCATAAGGAACTGAAATTAAATGTTCTATAGTTTCTTCATGCTCTTGAAATTCCTTCATTATACACTTTCATTTGTATATGTACATGTACAAGTACTGTAATATCCAATACATTTACTGTATATTCATGATAGTTCATGATCATTGTTCAATAACAGTGCATTATTTCAAACAAAATACATTGTAAACTGTTTGACTCTGAATTTTGATGTCAGAGAAATAATATGATATGTCACATTTCAGTCTGATTACCATGTGTAGTAGACTCTCATTACACATCAAAAACACAGGATTAACACAAACTGGTTACAAGTTATGACAAAGAAATCTTCCTGGTCCCACTGTAGATTTTGTTTTTTCATTTGTTGTGTTTTACAACAATTCTTGTTAAAAAAAAAATTGCTTCGAAGTTCAAAAAAAAAAGATAATAAATTCATTGCTACACAGTTCAAACTACAGGTATAAATGTTCATGTGCATTAACAGAACTAGTTTTATTTTTATCAAAATGGGCCAAAGAACATACTGTACATCTCATGAATGATTTTGTATGTAAAGAAAGTATATGTAAACAAGTTCTTGGTAGTTGTACAACTCAAAAACATACCGTACACATGTGTACACTTGTATGTACATGTATGCATAGATGAATATGCGATGTACAATTACATGTGCAGACAAACGGAATAACAGTTCAATTTTCAAACACCCACCCAAACACCCAAAACACACAGCCCATCCCCACTTGGCATGGTCTGTATGTACATACGTACATGTAATCCACTACATCACAAAAACACAACCTTGAACTAAAATATTTCAACTTTTCCATAATCTTATCACTTGTAATTACGATATGTACCCATCAACATGTCCAATGAAATGAAAATATTAATGCCTAAAAAACAAAGTATAGTATGAAAAGTAGGTGTGTACAAATGTACATTGCATTTGCTTCTTTGAATAAGAGCAAGGTACAGTCATTGCAGTGATAAAAAGAAAATTATTGTATATGTAGCGTGGAATTGCAAAAATTTAGGTGCACCAGAAACCAATGTACCAACCACTCACCATTACAAACCTTAAGGAGGAAAAACACCCACAGTGGATTCTTGTTTTAAAACAATCATATGAATTCTCTAAAAAACAATTTTCAAAGCCCAAAGGTACAAGCTACATGTACACGTGTATACGTAACATTTTTCAGTTTAAGAAACAAAAAAAAATCTTAGCTACGATGTACAACTGTACAGCATGCAGCTGTACATGATTCTTCATGTTACCAGTATATCTGATAAGGCCTGAAAATTGAGAGCTTTTAAAAAGTGGATATAATCGTCTATATCACATGGGCATCCACACAAAACCGTACTGTGTACGCTGCTTACGTCAACACCCAGGCCAGACGCAATGCTAGCTATCAGAACTCTGATTTCACCATCTGTTGCCAACATGCTGTCAACCATTTCCTTTTGGATATCAGTTTCCGTGTTCCAGTGGTACATAAACTTATTAACATACCTGTGGCAACCTTCTGGAAGCAGTGCCATAAAAGGTCGCGTACACATTACTGCACAGTTTTCTTATCATCCTTTCACAACATGCACCATGAGTCTTCAAGTCATCTGCCAGCCACTTGAACATTGTATCTAAATCTCTTGCAGCAGACTTGACAACATGGTTTATATTTTGCTTGTCCGGCAACTGATTTACCCACACATAATTGCGAAGACCAAAGTTTTCGATGATACCGCTACGCACATCTCTGGTTGCAGTGGCTGTCAGGGCAACAGCGGGACTGACTGACGACTTGAGTTTCGATCGTAATTCACCCAATTTTCCATACGCTGCTCGAAATGCTTTGGTGTCTCCAGATGCGGTCCCCCTATTTGAAAAATAAGAAGAAAAAAAACAGTAAGATTAAAAAGAAGAACATTTTCTACATTGCACATAAGTGATTTAATAATGCCTGCAGTCTCTACGATGCATATCACATAGCCATAAGACTGCATAATTTATTCTATAGATGAACAAGTATGGGTACATTTGCATACTGAAGCATGTTCCCATTTGAGTTTTTTTCTCAATGTACATGCACATGAAGAATTAGTCTGTGGGCCACAGCGTGTGTCTCGATTGCTCCTCTGTGTAGAGGAGCAAAGCCGACGAGGCACAGGCTGTAGCTCACAGACTAAAGCTATGAAAAGGCAGTAGGCCTATGTGTAATTGCATTTGTATGCGAGAAAGTTACAGTAGTTACTGTACTGTACAAAACAATTAAACCAGTGCAGTTACGGTGTTAACAATTTATCACAATTACACAGGATGTAACTCAGTACACCTAGTAGGAACACTCACAAGATATAGTACTGTAGTAGAAGCCTGCCATGTGTTTACCCTACCCGGCCCAGAGACCAGACATAAATAGTTTTACAATCATTTTTTGTTGTTCAACTAGGGGCCTACAGTTACAGTTTGTAATTCAAGACAAGAGACACGTAATGAAAGTTGCCTTGACGAATCATTTTTAGAAACTGGATAGATCTAAATTGATTAGCTTACCGCTAGGCTTCTTGAGTCTTTGACTTTGTCACGCAGGCCAATCAAGATCCATTGCCCTGCTCATCTGGTCCGAAATTAAAGACTTCAAAGGCATGACAGCAGGAGCCACGGCTTTCGGAGAGTCTGGTCCATCATGTAGATCTAGTTTGCGAAGAATATCAACGCATAACGGTGCAGCTTGGAAGTTGGAACACCGCACTATTGCCGAAATAACCAGTCGGCAGGGAGATAAACAAATATAAAATCATGACCACGCACGGAGAAACGAAACGAGTACGTGTAGTAGGGACTTCTGAGTTCTGGTTCTGCTGCTGCTCCCCGAAACCGTCAACGAATCCAAGCTTCTCAGTAGCACATTGCATTGAATGCTCTTCTCATTATCAATGTCAGAAAAGCGACGTCGAGACGCTGATGTTGACATCCATTGATCATGTAAACAAGATTTGGAGGAAATACTTGAAATGCTGCACAGATTTTGGTCGGAAAACGCAAGACTCGGAATCAATACGAAAAGCACATTGCACAAGTTGTATGCTGTACACGCGATCCGGGGGATCCCCGATTGAGAAGTAAAAGCCACCTCGAAATTGACATGTACGATAGGTCACGATTCTCTAAATGGGCGAATATTTTTTCTATACGTATTTATCAATTTTCAATTTTTAATTTTTAAATTATTATTTTTTTGTCGAAAAATAGATCCAAATTGTTGATAATTATGATATTTATAATTTAATTTATAACAATTATGGGAACGAGTAGAAGTTAGTCTTAATCTTACGCACGGTTTATGTACGTTCTAATTTCATTCTCCTCTTATGATCTCTAAGATATACTATTTGAGCAATTTTTAATAAAAAGAAAATTAATTTTGAAACGCCAGTAATATATGTTGAGATTGATACCAATATTGGCGTAAAATACGTATGTTATATTGCTAAATGCAATGTACCTGTTTGCAATAAGACTACAAGATTAGAGATCGATCGACTTTTTTCGATCCCGCAAATTGCCTGCTGGATGCGATCTCATCGACCAATCAGGATGCTCAAAATGAATGAGCGGGTGGGGGTGGGGCCAATTTTTTCCGAAATATTTCGGGGAGACTTGGCAAACCAGACTGGACTGTTTTGGAGGTCGAGATGCGTGCGTGCGTGGCAAATAATACACGAGCGTACGGTGGGGCATACGCGTGCTGTAGCGGTGTGTGCGCGCGGTAAATGATCACACAAAACAGTCCAGGCAGTGGACTATTACTAGCCATCCCCTTCAATGTAGGCCTAGTCGAAATTGCTTGTCTTTTCCGAAGGTGTCAACCAACCTTCCGTATTATGCTCGTCTGTAGGCGTATACAGTGCCTAATGCTTGTTTGTCTATTTGTTTGTTTCATTTCCATCTAAGAAGATGTCTGAAATAGCTGGTCTTCCATGGGATCCAGTTGGATATAAGGTGGGACCACTTTACCGGATTAAACACTCTGCTCTTTGCGACAAATAAATGAAGTGAGCACATGGAACCTCCATTACGTCCTATCAGAGGAATATGTTGTTTTTATATTCCTTTTCGTGAAGCCCGAGTTCATATTTGTCAATCAACAGGTGGTGGACCTCTAGTGCAAAATGAATAATATTCATCACAAATTCCAATATATTCAAAGCTAAGTAAAAAAGACACACATACACGGCCCTAACCTAACCTATTTTTAAATTGAATGCAGTTATTTGGAAAATGGTTGCCTATTCACGAATTTGAATGATCGACGAGATTCTGTCGCCAGCATGACACGAATTTGGAAGCTCATTGCTGAAATGCGTGCTCCTGTCTTAAAGGGACATTCCGGACGATTTTCATAATTTCACATCATGTCGTCGGCGTTTTCACGAACTGACGCTATTTCGATTTTGGTCAAAATTTTCAAAATCGAGATATTGGTAGCAAATGAAAGTGCTTTCAAAACTCTACCAAATCCCAAAATTTTAGATCACAAAATTAATTATTCTTAATTTTATCAAAGAAAGAAAAAAACGACGGTACTCGAAATATCGAGAAATTGAGAAAAAGGGGTTTCACGAACCGACGCAGTAAAGATACGCCGGTTCGTGAAACCCGAATTGCTAGGGTGAAGAGCAATGCGGGTTTTACGAACCGTCGCAGTTGCATTATTTTGAGCTTTGTTCAACTTACTGGCCTAGAATTAGGTTTTGGCCCTAATCCAGATCTCAGAGTGAGAACCAAACCATCTGAAAGATGAATGACGACCTAAGCCAGCCCACTGTCCACGAGTGAAGTGAATGGTAAGCTATAATCCTATTAAAATCATGCTCAAAATAACAGTTTCAGTTGGACTACCATAACCATTAATTGCGGTAGAGTGTAGTCCCATGTATTCAATCGCGTGATGCTTATGAAGCCTAGTCTGTAAACGCCATCCAATTTCAAATTAGATCCCAAATCATATTATTTATAGTTTCTTTTCAACTTATGTCGTTACTTCTGAGACTACTGAGTACTGTAGTCGTAACGTCTGTGTGCAAGACATGCAAGATGTCAAAGTCTCGAAGACACTCATGGCTATGCCTTGACTTGAGTTGAAAATGAAATCATGAGATTGACAAAGTAGGCCTACTAAACGAAAAAAAAGTAAAAAGTCTAAAAGTAAAACTCAAAGGAAGAGTAAAGAATAAAGTTAGACATGTTAGACTTTAACTTTCAAGTTTAACTATTAAGTCTAAGTTAAGACTTTACTTGTAATGCCAGTTACTAAAACTAAGATCAGCTGAAGTCTAAGACCAAGTCAAATTAACACAGAGTCTATAGTCTAGCTCTAGATCTACATCTAGACTAGTGGTAATAGTAGGTAGAGTCCACCCATTTTTCCCCCAATTTTTACTTGTCCATTCCTGAAAAAGTTACTGGTCAGTGTCCAACAGTGATTTTTCCTGGTCAGGGACCGTCGGACCAGTGCCAGTGTGCAGCGTTGGTGTAGATGTCATCTATGACAGTATGTGGTCTAGTGATACTACCTAAACACTACGAGTAGTACTCTACAGGTTAGGTGGCTTTCCTGTACAGTGCAGTGTTATAGTATACTTGTGAATTCAGCCCTAGTACCGTACTGTGTGTAGATATGTGACATTATGTCTAACGTTAGTTCGAGTGGAGTACCTTTGAAGCACAGCGGTGGGGCTTTTTTTCCCTAAAACTTGTGAATGCGGCCCAACCAAATGGCGTTTACATATTCATGCGTGATTGATAGTGATACAGTAGCGCTGTCGATTTCCACAGCATCCATACATAATCTTTTGTCCTTTCTTCTTTCCTTTTTTCCCTTTGTTCTTTCACCCTTTTTATTCTTGGAATCGAAGGACTTCTAAGAAATGTCCCTCGACTGATTTAACCAGGACTCTTGAGTCCTGGTAAACCTAACCTAACCGAGTAACCGTTAACATTTGTTAGGCCTAACATAACAGTAACACTGACTTAGCCCTGTATTGACTTTGTCTTTGGCCGACTTACTGAGATGGCGAGTCTAACTCTTTAACGTTAGTCTAAACGCAGTCGTTAGATCTGTCAGTGTCAGTGTCACCGGTTATTGTATATGGTGCCATCTCTAACGTACGTTAATAAGTTGATGTTAGTTATCTATGTCAACTTACTGAGTCAGTAATAGTGGTACTGTCATCCTGTTGGATATCATCCGTGACGTGTTAATTTCGTGTCACAAAGACAAAAGTTGCCAAGATCTAATAGTATTAGATGTCTAGATCTAGATGTAGTCTAGATCTATGATATAAATTTTGTGAACCACTGGTAACTTAAAAGTGAAAGGTCTAGACTTCACTTAGTCTATAATTAGACCAGACATTCATGAGGCAAAGGCCTATTTAGTAGATCTATTCTTATTCTATTTTAACGTCAATTCCTACTAACTCGCCACGTGTTATTCCTAAGGCCAAGGACTTCCGGGTTAGTGATTTTTTTTCTCATAAATACCAAACAGCAGACGTGTTTCATTGGCATTCTTGTGCAGACTTCATGAAAATATGTGCAGTATCAAAGAAATATGATGCACATGACAATGCCAGTGTTTTATAGGTGAATGGTTAATACCTTTAAAAGCTGAATGATAATGTAGAGTCTAGGTCTAATTAAGATGTTACAGTCTCTGATAAGAAACAGGTTTGATTGTCATAGTCTGTTTCCCAAATGCAGGTACATGTAGTAATATTCAGCTATTTCAATGCAATGCCTTGTTTACAAATACATGTAGATTTATATTCATGTGAATGATAATTCAATTTCTACATAAGACATACCAAGTGCTAAACATAATATCTTGCATCAGTAAAATGTGTAAATGAAGAGACAATTTGAATATGCATCAAATACGAACAGCAGCATTTTTTTGACATTCTTTGATCCTGCATAGGCCTACCATTTTGTTTTATGTTTAATATAAATAGAGCAAAATAATTTCAACTTCAGTTTTGTTGGCTGATTTTTTTTTCTTCTCAAAATTAAAGTTGTATCTTGTGCCATGATGTTTGATTTTAATCAAAAGTTCTTAATTTCTTTCTTTTCTTTCAGATGACTGGTGCCTTGTAGTAGCGAAGAACTGGACTGTCTCAGAAAAGAAAAGGAAAAGTACAGGGTCGTGTACATCACCAACGGATGTGAATACAATGGTAATGTAGAGTCTAGGTCTAATTAAGATGTTAAAGTCTCTGATAATAAACAAGTTTGATTGTCGTAGACTCTTTCCCAAATGCAATTAGTAATATTCAGCTTTTTCAAAGCAATGCCTTGTTTACAAGGACATGCAGATTTATTCATGTGAATGATAATTTAAATTCTACATGAGACTTACTAAGTGCTAGACATAAGATCTTGCATCATTAAAATATGTAAAAGGCGAGACAATTTGAATATGCATCAAAAACAGCAGTATTTTTTTGACATTCTTTGATCCTGTATACCGTTTTGTTTTATGTTTAATATAAATAGAGCAAAATAATTTCAACTACAGTTTAGTTGGCTGATTTCTTTTTCTCAAAATGAAAGTTGTATCTTGTATCATGATGTTTGATTTTAATTGAAAGTTCTTAATTTCTGTCTTTTCTTTCAGATGACTGATGCCATGCAGTAGCGAAGAGCTGGACTGTTTCAGAGAAGAAGAAAAAAGTACAGCATCGTGCTGATCATCAAGGAATGTGAATACAATGGCTTAGGAAAGAAGACAATCTACAGATAGGATAGAAGGGAGAAATTGGGATGAAGGGCGACAACATAAGGACGGTATATCTACAGTGAAATGTGATTGTAAAGTGGAAACATGAAAGGAGATCCTAAGATTGAATGTGAAAACAAGGCATTCCATTCTGTGATGTCGTAATTACAATTTTGCTACACTTTAATAACACTACAGAGAGACATTTATATCAAGGAAAGCTTCATGTGGATATGGAATGTTAGATTTTTTTAAGTGTTCATTGGTATGTATTTCATGATAATAAATCTTGAAGGTTTTGTGTGGTAATCATAACCTTGTGATAAATCTTGATAGATTTCTAAGTGCACATTGGCAATATTTAGATGATGCTGTAATCAGATTAAGTTCTATTCTCCTTTATTCTTTTATTTATTATTTTGTTGTCTTCAACCCACTTTGAATGTGTCACGTATGATTCTTATAAACATGGGAACATGCACTCCATGTAAATGATAGGACTTATAACAAATTGACATAATTATTCAACCATCACTAGACAGTTCTGTTATAAGATGTTCTTTATCTAAATAAAATTGTAAATTATGATACGTGTATGTTCCCATGCAAACTCACAACAAAATACAGAAATTTGATTTCTTTTAATAATAATTCATTATGTCTCTAAATTTACAATTAAAGAAAGTGATTGCAATAAGGATGTCAAACATCGTATATTAAAATAATAGATTATTCATTTGTCTCCATCCGTAGTAACGCACGCAACTGCAGTGTGCAGTTTGTAGGCTGCTGTGAAAAAAAAAATCACAGGCAGCCCAAGCAGGATTCGAACCACGACCTCTGGATTACTAGACCAGCGTCATAACCACTAGACCACCGGAGTGCCCTGGCGCTACCTTTACACATGAATAATTAAGTATAGAAGGGCTTGGGGGCGCTTCGAAGTTTACTGCTCTTATTAAATATGTACATGTCATTTGCAACTCAACTAAAGATGATTAAACACACTGAAATTCTTACTTTAAATGATATTCATAATCTGTTTTTTTTTTTCTTTAATAGCTTGGGATGTACACTTTATACACTGTATCGGTCTACATTTCGCCTACAATATGGAATTCTTTACTTCGAGACGTTTGTTTTTAACAAACAAAAAATTAAGAGTCCTTTAAAGGTGCTGTAAAACAGTGGTGTTTGTTTGTTTGTTTGTTTGTTTTTTTTGGGGGGGGGGGGAGGGGAGTCAAATTAGCCTTGGCCCCTCTCCGCCGTCTTTTTTTTTTCCTTTAGCTGCATATTTTTTAGTCATCACATGAAAATTCGTCTGCATCCACCCCGTAGTTTTGCTGATGACCTTTCTTTTTAATTATTTTAGCCACACACAATTTTGGCTGAATTTCCCCAACCCTCTTGTGAATTTGCTAGTACATGTACTAAAACACATTCTCAGAATGTGTTTATAGTACTGGTGGATTAAGGATTCACAGGGAGGGGGGGGGGGAGGTCGGCCAAAATTTCTCTTTTCTCATATGTAACAAGCCTTTGGGGCGAAAGGCTGATATTATGGGCTTTCTACACACATTTTTAGATGCTAATTATTGGTTAACATGAGCATGATCATTTATGTTGTGATTAATTTGTTTCCTTATATATGTATGACTTCTATTAGAGACTTAATTGGCTTGGCACTCCTTACATCGACCTATTTTAGACACCCATTTCCCTCTCTCTCTCGTGCTTTTTCTCTACTGTCCTGTGAATAGTGTAACTACATGTACATGCAGTACCTCTTCTCTTTTGTATGATATACATCAAGTTTTTATCTGAGCATATGGGTGTTGCAGCACTCTCAAGCTTCATGCACATGCAGCAACATCTTTGTGTGGTCATATACATACATGTAGTTATGCTTGATATATTAATTTGAGAATGTTATTCTTTCTCTTGTATATGTTCCGTCCGCACTCTATAGATATAAATGTACGATGTAAGATTTGGTGTGCATGTTCGAACTGTGTTCCTCTTTTTGTGAACACACAAGAACTGATATAATAATGAACTTGAATTACACATATTCTTGAATCTTGATTCCATCTCCATTTGCCATTAGATATGTATTGATTTATGGAGCTCTTCCACAATTGTTATCCTTCCCATTGTCATTACTCATCTCTGAATAATTCAAATTTGATATTCTATTGAGGACCTATGTTTCTTCGATTACATAATGTACCTCTTCAATATATTGCTGCAAAAGGCATAATAAAACATGACCATTATTATATATTTAAAATGAAGCTTGAAATTCTGATAGTGTCGATATTCATGTATTTTTAGGAGTTTATCAGTTTCGAAGAGTGCATGCAGGATGAGTTTATGTTTTTATATGATCAGGTGCAGCTATCATAGAATCTGTTGAGCAGGAAAGAGAAAGATGGAAAATGAGGAATTATGAGTGAATTTGCATGCGAGCCAAATGACAATAATGACACTGATAAAAATTGTGACAAAGTAAATGTCACAAATATGTGGAATAATAAGAAATAAAGAAATTAATATATTATTTCAGAGAAAGAAATAACAGAGTGCATGCATGAGTATGAAAGATGAGTAAATACAAGTAATTCTTATTGACTGGCACGTCTTTTTCCCAAGATTTAGCGGTATCCTTCATCTTAGAACAAACATTCATAATTATTATGAAAGAAGTGAACTGAATTTGAATTAAAAATAATGTGAAAAAATGAAAAAGTAAGTTAATTAAGTAAAAAAAAAAAACAGTAAAAAGTAAAAAAATATGAAACACAGTATACCGAATACATGTATTACCAAATGATAGATGTCCAAATGCAAAAGTGTTAAATAATAATATATCCACAAAAAAAGGGGGGGGGCAAAGAAATCTTTGGAACGATCAACCACAGCTATAATAACAATACATGCGTGTACTAAATGAAGATGAAAACAATGACAACACTCTTTTTAGAACAATTAAGAGAAACTGGCTTGTATTATCATCTTAATTATCACTAAATGTATTGTAATCATCACAACAATCATTACATGACAATTAATTTCAATTAATAAGGTTATTGTTGATAAGCAGGTATAGCCCTAATAGTATTTGTATGTAAACACATACGAAAATGAAATAGCGACGGTTCGTAAATACACGCGTATTGCACGTTACCTATTGTACAGGCCCTACAGCGCGGGTCTCACGAACCGGCGTAATACAACTTACGTCGGTTCGTGAGACCCGCGCTTAAGTACATAACCTATGGTGCGCGCAAGAAACGATGGATTTACGAACCGACGCAGTGAGTTTGAAGACAGAAATATCGTAATTTTTTTGAATTCACACTAAAATTACACTATGGATAGGAAGAACAACTTCCACTCTCATCACCCTGTCAAAATTTTCACACACAAGACAGGAAAAGTCATTGAAAACGTTGTCTAAAACTTGTGAGATCTGTAAACGCGATTTTCTCAGAACTGCATTTTCGCTCAAAAACGAAATAGCGTCGGTTCGTGAAAACGCCGACGATGTAGTACATAAATCAACAGCTCCATGTATAGATTCGTGGAATTTATTGTGATCCTTGAGCAGAGAAACCAATAAATTGAAAATCTTCAACAAATTACACTGAACAGTGTTGATGACATCAGAGCCTCATATATTTCAGAAATGTAGCAGTGTAATTCCATTACAATACCGCTTGCTCAACAAGTTCACCTGTGAAAAATCTACGCATGCCTTCTTCTTTTGTTCTGCTTCCTTGAGCCCCAACTCATGCATTCTTATGGTGAGGCTGTCATGTCATCATCCTTGTTCATTGTAATTTGTTATAGATTTTGAAAACATTCTCATTCCTTATCCCAATCACTATAAATTCAGAAACTCTGTACTCAGTTTGACTAATTTATAGTTGTTCAAATGCAAAAGTCTGAAAATCATCCGGAAGTCCCCTTTATATTTGAATGCTCCGACATTGATTGTGACTGCTCCGATAGTGAATTCGAATGACCGAATTTTGAATTTGATTGCTGATTCAGTGCTGCGAGCGTGGAATGCGTGAAATTGAATGCTCGGAATAGGAACTTGAATGACAAAAAGTATGTAATTCACCGGGTAAACCTATATCAAACATCCAAATGATATTAAACAAAAGAAGTGTGTATATTTACCATCTTCATTGCCCATTAGAAATATATGTCCCATGAGATTCCAAGTGGCTGCATGCTGGATGGCATATTATACACATGCTTTGGCCATGTTGGTGGTGTTGGCTTATGCGCAGTGTCATTTTCAAGTCAAAACTGTGCATATAGCATTAAGTATACTGAATAAAAGAAGTATGAGACCAGATTAGGTAATCAAATAGGGCAATTTAAGCATTCCCAAAGGCAAAGTGTCCAATATTCATCAATGAACTAACTTAGTCCTGTTTACGCTTTGGACAAGGAAACTAAAATTTATATCATGGAGCACGATACGATAAGTAAATTAGAGTTTTGTAACAAATTTGAATGTACGTATTGAAAAATCAAATGTAAAAGAGAGAGAGAGAAAAAAAAATCAAAGTCGACTACGGGATACTGCGTTAGTTTAAGTGATGTAGGGAGGAAATTAGTCAGAATCTTTGAAAAAAAATAAAGCTTGAGAATCATGTTTATTTAAGACTAATAACGTAGAGTTGAGTGTCTTCGTTAATAACCTCATATTTCACATAATGAAAATAACAGTAATCGGGTCTTTATAACCCTGGCTAGCCTCTTTAGTGTGGCCACTGCCCTACTAGAGGGCCCTGCCATTAGAGACTAGTTCGTAATTCCAATTTGCGCATGAGCAGAAAAAGTTCATTTGTACGAACAGGCATTTTGGTTTGTAAATTCATTGAGATAAGCATCTGTGATGCAATGATTTTTCATGTGATCCTTATCTAAATGGTGCTTGCCAGCACATCCACCTGACAGCAAGAATGGTATTTCGTAATATAAAAGGAAATAGGCTGTTATTGCATTTAATACAAAACAATGAAATGGATGCCTGCTAAATTGACAACTGATAGAGTATTCTGCTCACCTGCTCTCAACGCAAGTTCATTCTTTGTTTGAACAATGTACTCGTCGACTTCATGGAGAATTCATGGAAAATTGTCATGGAGAATTTTCCTATGAGAGGCCTAAATTCAGCAAGGATTGTCTTAAGTATTTCCTCTACACTCGCACTATTCCAGAGTGGAATCTACTACCAGATAGTGTGAAAACGGCCCACAACCTTGACAAGTTTAAAGCAGATCTATTAAATATAGATGTGTTTAGCATAACCCAAAAAGCACACTTCAAGATTTAATTGTTGCTGCTGCAAATGACCTCGACCACTGTACCGTGATAGCCCACCAGGGCGTTGTGTGCAGTATACAACCAGAACCAGAACCAGAACCAGAACCAGAACCAGAACCAGAACCAGAACCAGAACATGAATTCCATAAATTGTCACGTCGGGCAAGCTTATGCATTATGCCGCTTTGAAAACAAGTGAAGTGCCTAACCAACTGAGAAAAAAGAAAGGTAATTTGTACCAATTTGTACATGAGCTAATTACGAACTGGCTTATAACCCTAGTGTTGCCAGGTACCCATTTATACAACTGGGTCGAGAGGGACATGGTGGGTGAAAACATCTTGACCAAGGTCTGAGCGGGAATCGAGGTCCTCCCATTGAAGTTGAGAGTCTTATCCACTATGCCATAGCGTGTGCCCCCATCTCCTACATCAGGTCAGAAATGCCATACATGTACACACTATCTTTAATAACCAAACCCTCCTTACTTCAACTCCTTACCCCCCCCCCCCCCCCCCCAAAAAAAAAAAAAAAAATGATAATGTAGTTACAAGAGGCATACATGAACTATGGCTAAATCCATTCACATTATCAAGCACCATCTACCGAAACATACAATATACACAATCCGTACTGTAATATGTACAATCCTCATAAGCTTGCTCTCAAACAAACATACACACATACATTCAAAATCCACACCCGATGTGCATTTATCTGAACTCATGAAGAACATATTTAAAAACTTCAATTCTGAGGTGTTGAGCTTACCGCAAGGGCTGGGTTGAATCTCGAGAAATTCGTCGTTATTTCGAATTATAGAAGGGTAGGATCTAATAAGGAATATAGGTGACGTTTACTGATGCCAATTTGTAAATAATGTGAATGAGGAGCACACAAAAGTGGTATAATTGTGGCGCCCGTTGTAATCGAGTTGAATCAATTATCGAGCTTTTAATTGGCGACGCAGTGAAGCTGTGAAGCAGGAAGCAACCATCCTGGCATCTACACGTCCGTCAGGGCCTCACGAATGTTCTTTCAAAAGTGCGACGCTGTTGCAGCCCTCGAGTTAGCCGAGTTGCCACTCCCAAATGTGACAATTTGCGTATAACATCAAAACAGTATTATTCCTTCAACTGCATGGATGATTCTTTTCAGATACTCTTTCCCTCCCCACCCCCGTCCCTCCCTCCCTCCCTCTCTCTCCCTCTCTCTCTCTCTCTCTCTCTCTCTGTATTTTCCCCGCCTTTTTTCTTTTTGCCACAATGATGCCGAGGAGTTGCCAGCCTCTGTTAAAAAAACAACAAAACAAAACAACCAAAATATTAATCTATTGAAATCAGAATGTAGAAATGGAACCGAGCTGAACTTACCTCTGTGGCTATGACTTTATGTAGGCATGTAATCATTTCCTTATTTACCCACGAATTGCGAGTTGTCTCCCAGTAGGTATACCGGATACCGGGTGCTGTTCGTTATTCCGAAGGTTCGACATTCCGAAGGTTCGTTATTCCGAAGGTTCGTTAATCCGAAACACACAAATTCCCTATTCCTAGAGGTTCATTAATCCGAAAATGAAAAAGTGTTCGTTAATTCGAATTGTTGTGGCGTTATTCCGAAGGTTTGTTATTCCGAAGATCTGTTAATCCGAAAAATGAAGCTAGGAAAAAAACGGACCTTTGAAATAACGAAACTTCGGACTGAAGAGCCTTCGGAATAACGAACCTTCGGAATAACGAGCTGTAACCGGTATAGCTACCCATAGAAGTCTGCAGATCTGATCAATGGGTTTGTCACCGGCCACCAACGGAACTGTGCAGTGGATAGGCCTACGTTTGATAATATAATTTCGCCTACACATCTGGTATCTTTTACATGAATCATAAAATGAAGGATTAGTCAGAAAATCAAGCATTAATGTATTTCCTTGTTCATTCAGTTTATTTTCATAGGATGTTAGCCCTTTTAGTTAAGAACGAATTTATAAAGGCATCTCATAAGAACAGCACAAAAGACATAAAAGTCAAATACAACAGTGTATTAACTGCCCTACTCTAAAAAAAAAAAATCAGAAACTGTAGTAGAAAAATAAAAGTTAATATAAGACGGGGAAAATATAAGCTTTTGAATACTCTTATATTCTATTAGTGTATTGTTTAATAGCCGACTCTATACGTACATGACTTTAACACCGGGTGTATTGAATATTAGATTCTGAATTAGGCTTACAGTATACAAGCCGAATTTTCAATAAACAGACATGCTTAGAATACATTACCAACAATTACTGCATAATGGACACACGTATTGTTTATGTAAGACAAATTCATGACTTTACAAAAGAACTTTTGCGACTCATAATCGTGGATGATTGACCTCTATAGCCAATGTTCCGCTGCTGAGGCATGGACAAAATGTCGGCACTACACTTAGTACATTTTGCAAACCAAAACCGCCTCTGGATAGAAATAACGAGTGACTAAAATAGCATGCTGTCCAGTGCGTGCAGATTTAAGAAAGGATATTGTAGGTTTGACATTTGATAAATACCTAGAAAGCAGACAACATCTCTCATTATTTCTGACTTTGGTGCGTATACAATCTAATGGTGCCACATTTATTTGTATTACAATTATTGATGCAAATTTAGTTCCTTTCGCTCAATATTTCATGGCGCCATTTCATTTTTCGGATGAAATCAATTGAACGATCGGTATTAAAGTAAAGCTTATAGAGTGGTTTGAACTCCCAGTGCCCTTATTCAAGTTTGCTGTTCTTCTCTCTCTCTCTCTCTCTCTCTCTCTCTCTCTTCTACGATTCTAGGGATTCATTGTACCTTTGATATCAAGTATTCACGCGTAAAACCCAATACGCTTCACATTTCAGTGGAAACCATATTGTTCGTGGGTTTTCCCCACTATACTACTAGGTCCCTACATTGCGTGTATGGTGTCTTGTGTGGGAGGTGTGACTTATCAATCTATGCCCATGGGGGCCTGTTCTTGTTCATTTTATCTTCATTAGTGCCTGCGTGTGTTTGTGTGTGTTCGTGAAATACATGCAAGTGAAGATGGCATTTAGGGACCAGATATTTCGACAAGCAATTTGACTCCAGTGAATTATTTTTCTGGTTTTTTTTTCCTTGTCTGTATTATGATAGCAACAGTGGTAGTAGTAGTCGTAGTCTGTAGCAGGCGTAACAATAGTGATGATAATGATGATAGGGTTTAATAGTAGTAACATGATAATGATAATAAGAAAGAAGGGAAGAGGCCGGAGAATAGATAGATAGAAAGTAATACCACTCTGTATTTAGATAAATTTTGCATTGGTTTGGAAGTACTGCAATTAAAACATGATGCAAATCATGGCAAAAAAGGGGCACACTTATGGGTGCCCTTAAAAGATCAGACAAACAAGCAAGTATACAATACAATATCTAAGAGCTATACTTGACATCCACTTTTTAGATACAATTTCAGAGGGGGTGAGGCTTTGTGAAAACAAAAAGGCCAAGGCACCATTGGTGCCCTAACAGCATGTGTGTGTGCGTGTGTGTGTGTGTGTGTGTGTGTGTGTGCGCGTGTGTGTGTGTGTGTGTTTTCGATATTCATTTTTTCAGTAGAATAAAGGCAGTCATGAGAGTGCGTTAAAGGTAGGGAATCCCATTTGCATGCCTTAAATGAAGAGTTGTGTAAATACAGTGGTATGTTGAAGAGAGTATCATTTTAGAAACTCCCATAAAGTATTGAAAGTGGAAGGTAACATTTAGTACATTTTTATTGACCGTTAGATTTTGAATTGAATTTTTTTCGGGGCTCACCGTAAATTCCAGTACATTACTAGGCTAGCTTTGCAGACCCATGCACTGCATGTGTGTCCATCATGTATATTTTGTAAAGAAAATTCATCAAAAATTACAAACATTTCTATATACATTCTTGCCACGCACTCTATATGTTATTACATCAGCTTTTATACTTTTAGATTTGTGTTTATAGATAAAAAATACAGAAGACTACAACAAAAAGGCTAGTGTGGCTGATACACAGAACTACTGAGTAGTTGAGTTTTGTGCATTATTCAAATTGTAGATAACTGTTGACTTCCAAATTTCTCAGCAGTGACCTAAACAAGTCCCCTGAGGTTCATATTTAATGTTTTGCTGCATTTTGGGAGGTCTGTAAGAGGTATCTCCTACCTTTAAACTAAGGAATATTTCATGCGTGTCGTTGGGTTGATGCCAGTTGCGTAGCAATGATACGTCGCTCTTCAACATTCTGTGTAGTGTGTTTTCCCCACTATGCGTTGTCTGTCGCGTTGTAGTAGGTATAGACTGCCTAATCAACACTTAATGTACAGTACTGTGCAAAGTCTATATTCCTTCGCAGCTTTATGCTTCTTACGTCCATGTACATTAGGCATCGAGACACTGACAGGTGCACAGATGCGAAATTCCACTTTTGATCTTTAATAGTTCAAAAACTACAGACAACACTGACATTGATATGGGCAACAGCTGAATAGTGTACAATTTTGTTGGAGGTAATTTAAAATGAAAGCATAATTCAGTTTCATTAAATCATGAATTTTTCAGTAAGGTTTCAGATTTGGCTCTGTTTTCACCCCTCTGCACAAAACTTTCAATTTGCACAGATGTCAATTGGTGTGTATGGGAGTGTGTAGTTGATACCCAGATAATGGTCCTGTACAATGGCCAGGATTGGAATGTTCGATTATTAAATTATTCACGAGGACTTCCACTATCACAGCTAGTCTTTTTTTTCCATTCTGAAATGTGGTGTACGCAAGCACATGAAAACATGTGCTTAATTTTTTTTTCCTTTGCATGCATTTTACCCTTTGCTATGAATTCAGACTAGCAGTGCCCTTGGCAAACCATCATGAATAAATAATAAAGTATTCATGTGCCTTGGAGCAGAGCTCTGAACAGGTGATATACATCTCCATTGGTCAGGGTCATTTTAAAGAACACACTCACATAAACATCATTAATTCAATTCAATTCAATTCAAATTTATTCCGTTTTTCAACAATAAAAAAATAACATGACATACATCACTCTTTCTTCAATGATAGGAATCATATAAAAGAACAAAGAAAGAGAATTTAACAAAGTAAAGCAGTTCTTATTATACTTACAGTAAAGATACATTGCAATGCCTGAAGTAAATTGAAATAAAGTGGAATATACAACGTACACAAGGCGAAAAACGGAGGGACCCACTGAAAAGACGGAGCTTGTAGAGTGTGGGCCCCTCGGGAGAGAGAGAATCAGTGGATAATATTGGTAGCAATCGGCATCAGAACAGAACAAGAATGACTGAAGCAACAACAGCAGAAAATAATTGTAACAGCAAAAAAAGAAAAAATAAAGAAAGAAGAAAAGAGAAAAAATGAAATGTTTAAAACAATTGACAAAGTAAAAATAGAAATAGACAAAATAAAAATAGAAATGGAAGCCCACACAGTCAGATAGAAAAGGAAAAAAACACATAATGACAGCACTAACATATAAACAGACATGAAGCGACAAAGGGACATCGACGAGGCTAGTTAAGCGCAAAAGACAGGCTATATACGACAGGAAGCAAGACTAGCACAACGGAGATAACGATACATGGGGTTGGACGATGGCAAACAAAATTTTGACAAAAACGGGACAAGACGGAAAGAACTCCCTCTTTATATAAGCGTATAGAGAGCAGATCTCGAAGAGAATCCTAACTTATTTAACCCGAAACTTTATTCACGAACTTGGTGATGGTCAGCCAGTACGAGCGACAATGTAAAGCAACTATGCGGATTATACAAAGGGGGTATCAGCATGAAGAACTTATAAAGCTAATCCGATTCATTACAGATGTTATTGTAAAATTGCAAAAGAAAAGATTTTAATTTCCGTTTAAATGAATACAAAGAGGGAGCTGTTTTTATATCGTGGTTTAGAGAATTCCAATAGTTTGGACCAGTGTAGGTAAAAGAATTTTTCCCTAAAATTGTTCGGAAAAGAGGTAAGTCAAATTCATTTGAACGTCGAGTGGGGTAGGAGTGAAATGATTGGTTTTTTAGGAACATTGAATCAAAAATAGACGGAAGTAAACCGTTGTTAAACATGTACATAAATTGACCTAAGTTGAATAAAAACAACTCATTTATTTTTAATAACTTGTTAGACGCAAACAGTAAATTTGTATGTGAACGTGTAGGAGAATGACAAATGATACGGAGGGCCTTTTTCTGCAGTAACAACACTCTATTCAAAAGGGTCTAGTGAGTATTTCCCCAAGCTAAAATTCCATAATTCAAATAAGGCAATATCAAAGTGAAGTATAACATAAGTAATGACTTTTGAGGAATATAAAATTTCAATCTGTTTAAAATACCTATATTACGTGAAATGATTTTGCAAATATAATCAATACGTGTTTTCCAAGAGAGTTTATTGTCAACAATTATGCCAAGAAATTTATAGTCTGAAACACTTTCTAAGTTAAAATCATCTAAAACTATATTAGAATTCAATACCTCGACAGTGTTACTGAAAAGCATATATTTTGTTTTTTTGAAGATTCAATGATAATTTGTTAGCCCTGACCCAATTAGTAAATTTTAACAGTTCAGTGTTAACTCTTTGGACTAAAATATCAGCATCTTTGTGAGCAAAGATAACAGTGGTATCATCTGCAAATGAATAAAAGAAAGTACTTCAGAAACAGAAGAAAAATCATTGATATAAACTATGAATAACAACGGCCCTAAAAGACTACCCAGTGGAACACCGCACTTGACATCTCTTATAACTGAATTATTATCTTTAATTGTAGCAAATTGTTTCCTATTACCTAAATAACTCTTAAACCACTCCAAGGCCTTGCCACGTATTCCACAATGAGATAACTTATAAAGTAAAATGTTATGATTAATTGTATCGAAGGCCTTGGAGAAGTCCAAAAAAAATACTAATTAAATGAGAGTGGTTGTCAATTGCGTTAACCACGCTATCAAGGAAATGAAGGATTGCGTGAATAGTGCTATGTTTTTCTCGAAATCCAAACTGAGACTTTGTGAAAATTTTATGCAAATCAAAAAATGTAACAATTCTAATATAAATTATTTTTTTCTAAAACTTTAGACAATGAAGATAATAAAGAAATTGGGCGTTAATTACTGACATCCAGTTTATCCCCCTTCTTATATATTGGTATTACCTTCGCCAATTTCATTTTGTCAGGAAATATACCATGAGTAATTGATAAATTAAAGATATGAGTCAAGGGGTCTGCAATTGCAGATATAACTCCTTTAAGAATACAATTATCAATATCATCATAACCGGAACTGCGCTTGTTTTTAACAGAAGAAACAATATCGATAATTTCATACCTATTCGTTGGAATAAAAAAAAAAAATAGAATTAGAATTCCATTGACCTAAAAAATCAGTTAAATTTTGTTCTGTTTCCGAGATATCTTGAGCAAGCGTTTCACCTATTTGAGAGAAATAAGAGTTAAAGTCGTTAGCAATATCAAAAGAATTATTGATCAAATTATCATCAGATTTGATTTGATCAATCTCAACTTTTTTATTCTTTATATTCATCGCCTGATTTAAAATTTTCCAGGTATTTTTAATATCAAAGTGAAATTTTGACAATTGTCGTGAATAATATTTTTTTCTTCTCTAAACGTAAAATTCTGGTTAATGTATTTTTATAAGATGTATATTTCCTTTTTGATTGTTCAGTATTTTCCATTTTGTATTTATAATATAAACGATTTTTTTCTGTTGATTGAACGAAGAATTGATTTAGTTATCCACGGTAACCTAGAAGTCTTCTTATAATCCATTTTTTTCTTTTGTTTAGAAATTATATCATCCAAAAAACCATTGAAAGTATTCATGAAGTTATCAAAAGACAAATTAACATCGTCACTTTCATATACTCGTGACCAATCTGCGTTATCAAGAGCGGCATCAAGACTGGTCAACTTTTCGGGGGAGACTCTACGTTTAAATAAAGGGAATGAAAGTTTTGAATCATTAACAAAGGTTTTCAAAGTGAAGTATATAAGTCATTATTGGAAAATGATCCGTTATATCTGAAAGAATTATAAAAGAGTCAGGGAGGGGTAAAACATTACAAAACATATTATCAATGAGAGTAGCCGAATGGTCTGTAACCCGAATCGGTTTGGAAATGAGGGGCAGGAAGGATGAAAACAAAAGCGTTTCGAGAAACTCACTTGAGGAATGATCATATCCTGATTTCAGCAAATCAATATTGTAATCGCCAAGTAAAAAACAATCCTTGTTTCGAAATACAGGATTTTTTGCCAAATCTGAAATATAAGTTAAAAAGTCTACAACATTTGAATTGGGAGGTCTATACATAACTCCAACTACCATATTCTTACATCTTGGGATACTAAGTTCAATGAAAAGAGATTCAACGGTGCTATCCATTCTGCAGATATCACTGTGAACAACACATTTGAAAGAACTTGAGACATAAAATGCAACACCACCTCCACTCCTGTCAGATCTATTATCAACATACAAATTATTATATCCGTCGATCGCAAAAGAGTTTTTAGACGACGCGGTTAACCAAGTTTCACTCAGACCGATGACAGAGCACGATTGAGTTTGATCAGATTCTAATAAAAACTGTAGCTCATCAAAATGCTTATTTAAACTCCTAATGTTTAAATGCAGCAAAGAAAACGTGTCTTTAGAGAAACTATGATACACCTCTTTACATTCATTAACGGTTATATAATTACATAGCGGTTTCTGAATTGAATCATCACCGAAATCATAAGTAAATTCATCAGCTGATGAGTTAAAATTATCGGCGGTGAATTTATCATAGGGAGTTGCATGTATAACTGGTACTCCATCAGCTAAATCAGATTCAGGTGTGTGTCTAAATAATTCAAAAAAATCATCATTCGACATAGAATGAAAGGGTATATTTAAGAATTCAGCCACAATGAATAATGATAATATGGTTTGAAATAGAATTCTGGATTAGCAGCAAATGTGTGAAGAGGGAGCGTATTACGATAGAAAAGGAAAACGACCAGCAGGCAGTGTGTGACAAAGCATGTGAAAATTTCGATACAAGTAACACTGTATAATGCTGGCGTAGGAGTCTTGAGGTAGCGAAGATCGCTTCGAAGAAGGGGGAGTGGGAATAAGAAAAAGCAGAATGGGTTACACGAAAGGGGCCAATAATGGCGAGGGAGACAAACACGGAACACACGGAACAAGTAAACGATGATACATGTACAACGGCTGTCTGGGTGTGCATCCAAACTGAAAGCAAAAGACATACATGTGCAGAAAATGTTGGGCGGAGAATAATGAAAGAAAAAAGAAACAAATAAGAAAATTCAACTCTGGGAATGAAACAAAGGATCCGCCACGACATCATTATTAGGTATTAAATCTACAAAACAACTGCAGAGGCGAGGTAAACTGTTGCTGGCACCGAGCCGTGCATCTCTTGCGGGTAACGAATTTGCTTACGTGAATTGAGTACGTTGCTCAAAGATATTATGAACGGTATACATGTATATGCATAAATTATCCTTGTAAAGCGAAATCACCAGTGATTGTGAAACAAAGCCTGACATCACCCAGCAGATTTAAAAATGAAGGAACAAAACAGAAGGAAAAGGAGAGTAGGGAAGAGGACGAAGTAGAAAACGTGACTTAGGAGGAAAAGAAACCAACAAGGAAAAGAGAAAGGTTGGGAAACTTCTCAGAAGACATACATGCATAACTCGTGTGAAAAACACATACCACAGCGAGTGGCTGTGCGAACTGGCATTGCACCAGGTGGTGCAGCCTACATATTACTATTATTGTGCGGTGGCCACGAGAAATAGACACAATATTGGGGCATCTAACTATTTATACATTCAAAACGTGAAAATAACATGGATAAAGTGGCCTGCATCGACGTAAGTAACGACGAAAGAATTGCATGAATCCGATCAACATGGATAGAGGTTGAAACCGTGTTACGCACGGAAAGAAGGAAGAAAAATCAGCGAAACTCACATGTGGATACTTAACAGAATAAAACCTTCGGCGACATGGACAGTCAATCTAAGTCAATTCCATGTACTAGTATTACGGTAAAAGTCATTATTGCCTATATAAAGAAAACAAACCAGATAAAATTAATTGGGCATTACTACACTTTGAGACGTAGAACAGCAACTTTTTCTATTTACTTTACATAAGGCAGACCGTTTCTTCAAGATGTATTGACAATCTGACGACCACGTCAGATCTGAAACCAGCGGAAACCAGCTGAAACAATCTGAAACCAGCGGATTCAATAAAATGATCCAAGACGCTGTCGACAAGTTCCTTGGGAAGTTGAGCGATCTTGAGGCTAACATTGAAGCTTCTATCCAATTTGAGAGTAAACGGGTCGATGATCTCGAAGTCAAACAAAAGGAAATGGAAGGTAGAATGAAAAGAATGGAAAAAGAAATTGCCGAACTCCGCTCCGAAGTATTGAAGAACAAACCGGAAACAAACAAAACCGAAAGAATATCTAGGAGGAATAACATCCGCATCGTGGGAATCCGTGAAACACCAAATGACCAGAGGGAAGACTGCGCCCACATCGTCGAAGACATCCTGCGGTCCAAATTCAAGGTGACCACAAAGGTGGAGCGAGCTCATCGTGATGGTCGCAAGGTGGAAGGTCGTCCCAGGCACATCTTGATAAAGTTTCTCTCATACAGAGAAAAAGTAGATGTCATCCGTCGTGCCAGGGAAATCCTAAAGGACGAGTGATATTTCATTATCGACGACTTGACGCAGACTGACCTGGAAGAAAAACAGAAATGGAAGAAACAAGTCCAAGAAATGTACAGCAAAGGTACCAAGTTGAGATTCTATGCCGGAAAATGGCGCCAAACCGGAGGCGCTCCCTTTAATTTCGAGTGAGTAGTCATCTCCTATATACATTTCTTATAACTTCAACTGAAGTTTCGTGTACCCTACAGAGAAGATCAGTAACATTGGCCCAGTAGTACATGATTATGATATGATAGATACTTATTGTCCAGCATGAGTAACCCAGAAATCATAGTTTTAGGTATACCTATTGCACTAAAAAGATTCTTACAACCTCAACTGAAGTTTTGTGTACTCTACAGAGAAGATCAGTAACATTGGCCCAGTTGTACATGATTATGATATGATAGATACCTATTGTCCTGCATGAGCAACTCAGAAATCATATTTTAGGTATATCTATTGCACTCAAAAATTCAATGATGTTGGTTTAATTAAAATGTGCGCATTGGTTTTTCATTAGGTATACCTATTGCGCTCAAAAATTCAATGACGTTGGTTTAGTTAAAATATGCGCACTGGTTTCCTTATAAAAACACACCGGTTTTTGCATGATTACAAATATTCCAGTTTTTCATTACACTAAATTGAAATGGTAGAAGTAAATGAATCCAAAGTTTACTAGAATTGCTGTCAACGTACAGTGCCAAATGTATATTAAGATACTAAAGTGAAATGGTAGAAGACAATGAATCCAAAATTTACTGGAACTGCTGTCAACTTGCAGTGCCAAATGTATATCAAGATACTGTATTTTTCATTTTTTTTTTCTCCTTTTGTTCAGGATGGCATCTGCAAATTGGTACCATCCGAACTGAATATAATATCAGCCGAGTATTATATTTTTCTCTACTTATGCAATGAACCGGCTGCACAGTGTATTACAGCAGGTGTGACTTGCTCAAATTTGGTTTGTGTCTTGAACCAGCTGCACAGTGTATTACAACCCTTTAGCAGTTAACGTACGCAAGCTACATTTCACTATCATTAATGCAACACGCTTAAGCATTCTATTCAGTTTGTATAGTTGCCCAGGGTGAATTATACAGTCGGATCTTTTTGTTCAGTATGGCATCTGCAAATGGGTGCCATCTGAACTGAATTCAGTATCAGCCGAGTATTACATTTTTCTCCACTCACGCAGTGAACCGGCTGCACAGTGTATTACAGCAGGTGTAACTTGCTCAAATTTGGTGTGTGTCTTGGTTACTAGTGTTGCCCCTGGCAACCTTGTTCTTATCCTAAATTATGTAAAGAGTCCCTCAGTGTTGGTCTTGTTGGCGCATAGGGAGTGGGTGATGTTTTGCTCTCCAACTGTGGGAGAGGAGAAATCCGTATTGAATGAATGATAAAAAAAAAACCCGGTTTACTTATAGATGTTCCTGATAAACAAGTCCATTACTGGTTTCCTCCAAATGGATTCCTCAAATATAGGTTTCCTTAGGCTGTAGGAGTTTTACCTGGCTGACATGACGGTTGTCAAGTCACTTCATTGTGATTAGAGTCTGCACGATGTCATGATCCATCCCAACCAAATCTAAATGTATGATGTGATAAATACATATGTATACATAAATATATTTCAATCAATTAGTAGCTCAATTCAGAACCTTAACAGCCGATGTTTTGAAAATAGAGCTATTAGTATGCTCCCAAATTACCCAACCTTTTAGCAGTCAACGTACGCAAGCTATACACACTTCATTATCATTAATGCAAAACGCTTAAGCATTTTATGCAGATTGTTTAGTCAACTAGGGTGAATTGTCCAGTCTGTTTTTTTTTTCCTATTCAGAATGGCATCTACAAAGGGTGCCATCTGAACTGAATACAGTATCAGCCGAGTGTTATATTCTTCTCCACTCATGCAGTGGACCGGCTCCCTGTACAGTCAGGCACAGGCGCAGAAAACTGCGCCTCCCGCCAGGCGCAGAAAACTGCTACTTTGGGGTTATCCGCCCGAGCGCCGAGCAAGTGTGCCCGCTACAATCGATTCTCGTAGTTTCCGCGAACAGTCGGTTCCATTGATATCGTCTGTGTACCAGGCGCCCGTTACTGCTTTTTACTGATTTGCAGTGCACTAAGTACTGTATGCAAGACAAATTGCCAAAACACGATAGTATGTATGTGTATACTGCACTGTATCACCATAATTATATCGAAATACAGCATGCATCAGGCACATCCAGAGCCACACGCTCTCACCAACAAACACCATGCGCTATATAGGTCTCTCCACACTGACCATAGCTCATTTATAAATCAAGAAATAGGCTAGTGAGATTGAGAATGAAGTAGGAGTCATTGGGATTACCTTGCTGTTACGATGTTACGCTGTTCTGCTTCCTTTGCAGAATCATCTGCAATTAACTCTGATAACTCATGTTTAACTATATGTGCTCTCTTGTATAACTCTGTCTCTCTGGAATCTAATCTAAAACTGCAATACCTATCGCATAGCCCCTGCCTCTGTGCTTTGCCCATGGTCAGTTCAAGACCAGGGAGGTACGAGGTAGGCCCCACAGAGAGCCTGGCCGCACTTTCACAACACTTTCCTTGTTTTAAACTGCTGCCCTATGTTTACTCAACAGAGATAAGAACCCAACCTGCCGGGGAGAGTACCACAGAGAAGAGAGAGGGGGAAAGAGATGATGCGTTGAGAGATCGAAGGGGGCTGTGCTGGGGGAGAGAAAGGGAAAGAAGCGACGAGAGGAGATGAGAGAGGAGAAGGGAGAGAGGAAGGTCTGATAGGAAGGAGTACATTTCTGTTACACTAGCCAACACCTGTTGCACAAGGCTAAAAAGAGGGCAAACCGGTGGTCATTCAAAAAACATTTACCTAATTATGTATTCCGACCAGAATTACGCCAGATGTCAAGGTTTTATTCCCCTAGAAATGATGATTATGCAAGATTAGGTATTTGGCTTACTACAGAGGAAATATCAGAAAAGTGTCAAGGTTAGAATTTTCGTACGAAATTAATATCGATTAGGTGTCTTCATCACCTAAATTTTCTCCATGCCTTTTACACTACGAGCATCGCGTGGCATGATGGGTATTGTCATTATAATATTCATGATAGCAGAAATCGGCGCTTTTCGACAGGCGCAGTTTTCTGCGCCTGTGCCTGACTGCTGTACAATGTATTTATAATATGTTAACCTGTATTTTGTTCGAATTTGGTGTGTGCTTTGTTCGCTATAGAGTTTTCCTTGGCAACCGTGTACTTGCACCATATAGTGACGGTTGGCGGTCCCAGGGTGTTGGTCTTCTTGGGGCATAGGGATGGGGTGATCTTTTGCTCCGTAGTTATGGAACAGGAGAAATCCGTATAAATGATAAAAACGGTTTATTCATAGGATGTTCCTTGTGAACAAGCCCGTTGCTGGTTCTTTCCAAATTGATTCCTCGGGCAAGGATTCCCTTACGCTGTAGCTGCCTGAGATCTGTACCCTGCAGGCATGATGGTTGTCAGATCAATTTATTGTAATCTAGAGCCTGCACGGGATTAGGATTCATTGTAGTTAAATTTATGGTTATATCATAATGTATGTGATAAATATATTGACATGATTGCAGGAATTTTATTGCGATTAGATCCAGCACGGGATATGGTCCGTGACAACCAAATCCACGCCTATATAGCATTATCCATGTGAGAGATATTTGTTATGATTCTCAATATTTATCAAACCCACCTGCAATTAAAGTTTTGTTGTTGTTGTTGTTGTTGTTGATAAATACCCTTATGATATAATGATAGTAAGTTATATCCTTTTGTTGAGATATAGTTTTTTTCTGATTAATTGACATCAGCCGAATGCTATATTTTTCTCCACTCACGCAGTGGACAGGCTGCACAGTGTATCACAATACAATTAGCGTGACAATAGGCCCTACATATGTTAACCTGCATTTCGTTCGAATTTGGCGTGTGCCTTGCGCTTTAGAGTTGCCCTTGGCAACCGTGTACTTGCCCTATGTAGTAACTGTTGGCGGTCCCAGCGTGTGGATCTTGTTGGGGCATACTAGGGACTGGGTGATCTTTTGCTCTGCAGCTATGGGAGAAGAGAAATCCTTGAAATAATAAATGATAAAAATGGTTTATTTATAGATATCCCTTGTGTTCAAGCCCATTGCTGGTTCTCTCCGAATTGATTCCTCGGGCATGGGCTCCCTTAGACTGTAGCTGTTTGAGTTCTGTACCCGGCAGGCATGATGATTGTCAGGTCACTTTTTGTGATCAAGAGCCTACAAGGGTAATAGTTCATTGTAATCAAAATATGTTTATACTATAATTTATGTGATAAATACGCTGTTATGATTTTCGGTATTTTATTGTGATTTGAGTCTGCAAGGGGTTATGGTCCATGCAACCAAATCCACGTTCACATCACAATACATGCGAGTTGTTATGATTCCAAATATTTACTAAACCTACCTGTAATTAATGTCTTGTTGTTGTTGTTGATAAATACCTTCATGATGTAATGATAACAAATAAAAAATGAGTTTTGGGATTTTTTTTCCCTCTCTCTCTTTTGGTCGATATATTTTTCTGATTAATTGGCATTCTCAGTCAGAACTCCAACAACTGATGTTTTTTTTTTTTGTTTTAAATGAGACGTATGCTCCCAAATTACTCAACTTTATTTAGTAGTAAACGTATGCAAGTTACATTTCATTATCATTAATGCAACACGCTTTGTAAGCATTTGATACAGGTTGTGTATGGTTACCCAGGGTGAATTGTACAGTCTGTTCCTTTTTTTTCTTTTTTTTTGTTTGCTCAGGATGGCATCTACAAAGGGGTGCCATCCGAACTGCATACAGTATCAGCCGAATGTTATACTCTTCTCCACTCACGCAGTGGACCGGCTGTACAGTGTATTACAGTACAATGATTATGTTAACCTGTCTCTTGTTCGAATTCGATGTGTGCCTAGCGCTTTGCAACTGTTACTTGCCCTATATAATATAATAGTTGTTGGCGGTCCCAGCGTGTGGATCTTGTTTCGGCATAGGGATGAGGAGATCTATTGCATTGCAGCTGTGGGAGAGGAGAAATCTGTATAAGAATGAATGATAAATACGGTTTATTCGTAGACATTCCTTGTTTTCAAGCCCATTGCTGGTTCTCTCCCCTGTTCTCTCCAAATGGATTCCTCGGGCATGGGCTCCTTTATAGATTGTAGCTGTTTGAGATCTGTACCCGGCAGGAATGATGGTTGTCAGGTCACTTTATTGTAATCTAGAGCCTGCACGGGGTAAGGGTTCATTGTAACCAATCTATGTTTGTATCATAATCCATGTGATAAATATGTTGTTATGATTTTCGGCATTTTATTGCGTTTAGAGCCTGCACGGGGTTATGATCCGTCGCAACTAAATCCACGTCTATGCTATAACCTATGCAAGAAATATGCAAGATATATACCCTTCATGATAACGACAATCAGTTAAGAAATGTGTTTGGGTGTTTTTTTTTTTGTTTTTTTTTTTGTTTTTGTTTTCTCTCACTCTCTCTTGGTCGAAATATTTTTCTGATTAATTGGCATACCAATTCAGACTTCCATCAGCTGATGTTTTAAATATCTAGGTATGCTCCCAAATTACTCAACCTTTTAGCAGTCAACGTACACAAGCTAAATTTCATTATCATTATTGAAACACGCTTAAGCATCTTACACAGGTTGTATAGTTATCCAGGGTGAATTGTTCAGTTTGTTCTTCTTGTTCAGGATGGCATCTGCCAACGGGTGCTATCTGAACTGACAGTATCAGCCGAGTATTGTATTCTTCTCCACTCACGCGGTGGACCGGCTGCACAGTTTAATACAATTTATTACAACATACTATGTCAATTTGTAACTTGTTCGAATTTGGTGTGTGCCTTGTTCACTATAGAGTTGCCCTTGGCAACCGTGTACTTGCCCTACATGTTCTTTTTGTCCAGGATAGCATCTGTCAACGGGTGCCATCAGAACTGACAGTATCAGCCGAGTATTGTATTCTTCTCCACTCACGCAGTGGACCGGCTGCACAGTTTAATACAGTTTATTACAATATATTATGTCAACTTGTAACTTGCTCGAATTTGGTGTGTGCCTTGTTCGCTACAGAGTTGCCCTTGGCAACCATGTATTTACCCTATATAATATACTGGCCGTCGGCGGTCCCAGCGTGTTGGTCTTTTTGGGGCATAGGGATGGGTGATCTTTTGCGCTGCAGTTATGAGAGAGGAGGAATCCGCATAGAATTAATGATAAAAACGGTTATTTTTTTTTTCATTTCTTGTGAAATTGATTCTTCGGGTAAGGATTTCCTTCCTAGAGTTGCCCTTGGCAACCTAGTATTTGCCCTATATACTGGCGGTTGGCGGTCCCTATGAGACTTGAGATGTCTTCTCTTCTGTCATAACAAAATACGTATTACATACATGTGTTCCTTCTATTGAATGGATAAAGAACAATTACCGGAGTTTTATTATAATTTATTTTGTATATTAGTATACATGCTTATGACAAACTGTTCTCTTTATGTTTGTGCCTACTTAGATCGTATTAATGTTATGTATAGGACGATCCTATTTTCCTTTGTAGACAACGTTATATTAAGAGACAACGATAAAATGTGTAACTGCAATATTGCAACAATCTCCACAGTCAAATTGTTTTCTACTGCCCTCTACAGGTGCCCTCGTGGACTCGAGCAACGGACAACACGCTCACCCTTCAATACGCAATTCAATAGACACAGCATTCAATTCAATTAATGATGATGAATTTTTTGATTCGGCAGGACCTTCTTTTGAACAAAACGAATCAAATATCAATCAAAATGACAATTTTTGTGATAATTACATTTCTGACAGTTTTAATTCATCGCCGCAAGAATTAGATTATGATTTTGACACAGAGAACCAATTGCAAAGTCCGTCTTCTGAATATCTTACTCAAACCCAATTTACCAATGTTGTCAAGGAATATGATAGTACTACTTTTTCTCTTTTACATTTTAATATTAGAAGTATTAATAAGCATTTTGAAGAATTGAGGTTATTTCTAAATAGTCCCATCATGCATAATATCTCGGCGGTAGGTTTAACCGAAACCTGGCTCTCTCATGACTCCAGTCTTCCCTTCGCTCTCGACGGGTACGATTTAGTGGTTAATAACAGACAAAATAGGGTAGGTGGAGGCGTTGCCATATATGTTAAACAAAATTATGATTATGTAGTCCGCGATGAGTTCACCAGTATAACTGATTTTTTTGAGTCTTTATTTATTGAAATCACAGTTCCAGGCAGCAAAAATATAATCATAGGTGTAGTATATAGACCACCAAACGCGAATACTAAATTATTTTTAGATTATTTTTCGGATCTGGTTAAAAACCCACTTTTTATCAATAAAAATTGTTTTATAATGGGTGATTTCAATATAGATTTACTAAAACAGAATAATATGTCGCAAGATTTTTTGGAAATATTTTTTGTCTGCCTCTTTTTTACCCTTAATATCTAAACCCACACGTATAGTTAATGAATCTGTTTCTTTAATTGATAACATTTTTTGTAACATTCTTCCTCCTCCTGATTCTTTTGTAGTACTCTCAGATATCACCGATCATTTCCCCATCTCGACTGGTTTTTCTTTAAACGAGACAGTTCATAATAAAAAGAACAATATATTTAAACGAAGAATTACTCATGAAAGTATACCTAGGCTAGGTGCTAGCTTAGACACCGCAGACTGGTCCTGTATCTTTGATACAGATGATGTTAATTTGTCTTATGAATATTTTATGAAGATTTTTATCCAACATTTGGACATTTGTATTCCAAAACGTAGAGTAAAATCAGCTAATTACAAAAAGATACCCAGGCTCCCATGGATTTCAAAATCGCTCCTGCGTTCAATAAATAGAAAGAATAATTTATATTACAGATTTAAAATGAAACGTACTGAGCAATCAAAGTTGAAATACACTAGTTACAAAAATACTTTGACGAAAATTATACGAATAGAAAAGAAAAAATATTATACTAAACAGTAACAATTTTACAGGCATGATATGCAAAATACATGGAAAGTTTTAAAGCAAGCCATGAATATATCAAATGTTAAGTCAAATATTACAAAAATTAGATTTGATGGTGAAATTTTTGAAGATTCTCAACAAATTTGTGATATTTTGAATAACCATTTTTCTTCAATTGGGGAAAGCCTGGCAAGTAATATTCCTCCCTCCACAAAACATTTTTCCGAATTTTTGGGTCCCCCAAATTCTAGTTCAATATTTTTTAATCCAACATACACTCAGGAGATAATTAATATTGTCTCTGATTTTAGTTCCAAAAAAAGTGCTGGACACGATGACATCAGCAATTTTCTTTTAAAGGGGGTAATATCGTCAATTGCGGATCCTTTAGCTCATATATTTAATCTGTCCCTTTTTAATGGCACCTTCCCCGAAAGTATGAAAACAGCAAAAGTCATCCCCTTGTTTAAAAAAGGTGACAATTTAGATGTAAATAATTACCGACCAATTTCTTTGTTAAGTGCATTGTCAAAAATTCTTGAAAAAATTATTTATAAAAGAACTATCAATTTCTTTAAATTTGATAATATATTTACGAATTCTCAGTTTGGATTTAGGGAGAAACATAGCACCACACATGCATTATTGAGTTTTATAGAAAAAGTGGCACATGCTATCGATAAATCTTCTCATTTGATAGGTTTGTTCCTGGACTTCTCCAAGGCCTTCGACACCATCAATCATGATATTTTACTTAACAAATTACATCATTATGGAGTGCGTGGGAAGGCCTTGGAGTGGTTCAGGAGCTACCTCATGAACAGGAAACAATATGTCTCTTTAAATGGTTGTAATTCACAAATATTAAATATTAAATGTGGGGTCGTTCTTATATTCATATACTCAATTGAGTATCTGAATATAAGAACGGCCCAAGTCCATTGAAGACCATTTCGAGTAAACTTAAAAAACTTCATTTTTTTTTTATTTGTCCAATAATATTCTATTTAACTGTGATGGGAAGGCAACATTGTATATACAAATTACAACATTATTATATTATTATGGCAATTAACATTTACATTATTTGTGGAGAGGCCATTTTATGTGATGGACTTGGGTCGTACTTTGAATCATATACATCATATTCTGCTATAGAGATGAGAGAAGGATGAGAGAGGGCGCTATGATATGAATGTAAGAATGACCCAAGTCCTTCATTCTGACATTCATATAAGATTTAACTCATTCATTTCAGGCACTTCCGGGGGTAATTAGGATTTATCATTTATACACAAGATGAGTCCATGCATAAGAACTGTAGGAATTTTATATCGACTGAAAAACTTCATTTCTCAAAATTCCCTGACTATTCTATACAATGCATTGATCTTACCACATATCACATACTGCAATATCGTTTGGGGACACTGTGGCTCAACTAAAATTAATCCAATTCTTACCCTCCAAAAACGTGCTGTACGTTTGATTACCAATTCCCGTTACTTATCCCCATCCAATCCCCTATTTCGTCAACTAAAAACATTGAAAACTGAGGATCTTCACACCTTTCAAACTGCTGTTTTTATGTATAAATATACATTTAATTGTCTTCCAAAAATTTTTGATGGCTTCTTCACTCCAAATTCCACCGTTCATTCATATCCAACACGTCAGTCGTCCGATTACCATCTCGAAAACCCCAGAATCATTTTAGCTCAAAAATCATTAAAACATAATGGACCAGATATTTGGAATTCTTTACCCCCTAATTTAAAGCAATGTACGTCGTTGAACATTTTCAAACGAGAACTAAAAAACACCCTCATAATCCAGTATACTTCTGACACATAAATATTCATACCACCTGGTCAACAAACACCCTACACAATGAGTTCACGGCCATAACTGAAGTAACATTCACCTCATCACACTGATACACAAAATAACACTCAACGTACAAACCAAGATTCATCCCAACACAATGCACACCGCACTGCACCGCACGTCCTTCGCACAATTACTTCCCACTCAGTGAGTGGCAAGATTTTCTTTGTGTATCTCTTTATTGTGCCCTTCGCACAATTACCCCCCACTCAGTGAGTGGCAAGATTTTTTTATGTATCTCTTTACCTGGGGCCATCTTCCTCGTCAAGCCTAGCTTATGATGATGGTCCCCTGCATTTCATTTTTATCATTTCCTATTGCTTCCTTTCATATATGATATTCGTTCTTGAAAAAAAGAAAATAATGATAATAATAGTCAGTTCTTAGAAACGCATAATACCATACAAATAGTCTCTATGCGTGTACAAAATAATGAAACAAAATCTATCACATATTTCTCTAATTCAAACATGTAATCAACAATTGTCAAAAAGGTGAGTTTTTAACACAGATTTGAATTTATCAAAATCTGTAATGCATCTAACACTGAGAGGGAGATTATTCCATAATGAGGGTACCATTTTTCCAAAAGACCTATCACCATATGTCTTAGATTTGACACTTATTTCAGAGAGGAGATTTTTTGATTTTGAGCGCAGATTACGACCAGGATGATATGGCTTGATGAGTTCACTGAGATATGCAGGGGCATTTCCATGAAAACATTTGAATACAAGGGTCAAAATCTTAAACCTGATAGGAGCTCTTATGGGCAACCAATGAAGACTACGAAGAATGGGAGTTATATGATCAAATTTCCTTTTGCGTGTCACAAGCCTTGCGGCTGAATTTTGTATCCGTTGGAGTCCTTTCAGGTGAGAGTCTGGAACTCCAATGAGCAAACCATTATTATTATCCAAATGATTAAAAAAATGTATGTAAGATCTAAACGTTACGAATATTAGCTGTGTAAATGACTATGTAAGTATTTTGTTGATTTGTTGATTTGTATTGATTTTGAAATGCAGAAATAAAAACTGAACTGAACTGAACTGAACTGAAATAAGGCACAATTTCCCAAGTCAAACTAAATTTGGCCAAAAACTGGACTTGGGTCGTTCTTATATTCAGGTCTCCAATTCTCATGAAAATATTTTTAAGTACCATATCCTTGCAGAGTATTTTGTCATGTTTTTTTGTCCCAGACATGCCTTATCTTTTAATGGCTGGCATTACTTTAAACTGTCTGGTATTTGCCATGATTTCGAATTGGGGTTTAATAGCTAGTCTCATAATCGAGTATGAGTCCATGTCTTTAGCTACACAGAACTGCATATACAAGTATGTCACTGTCATCCATGGGTAGATGAACGGAATGCAGGTGAATTTCTGCTGATCGAAGCAAAAGTTGTACAATCAAAAGGTATTTGCACAGTTACCTTTTTTGTTTTATTACTCCTCACAAAGCACGCTAGAAAACTTGCAGACAAAGAATGTGTTCTGAATGAATCTCCTATAATACACACCAATAGACCGAAATAATAAATGTAGGATTGGAGGAGTTTTTAACGCAGCCGTTAGAATTAACAACTTAGATATAGATATATTTTATATACAAGTTTTCTTATTGGGCTCTGGATATGTCAACTTGAGCTTACAGTTAAATGCAGCAACTGTACAGTAAGGGGATAAAAACTGCGCCTATTACAATGCACCAATTATGAAATAAAAACTTATTCAAACAATTAAAGATAATAAAAAGTTTTGGTACCTCAAAAGCTTCCCTGAATTTCCTTGTCTTGGTTTGTGTTTCGGGTTAAAGTACGTTGTCTGTGAGAATTACTCGCCCCAAAGTGCTCTCATGTCTTAGTAATCATGCAATAATGGTTTCGTACCAGAGCCGACGCTGACCAGCGTCGATAAATATTGTACGAAACCACTGACTGCGACCAGCAGCGTGCAGCCCATTGTACGCATAGCTAACTGCGACCAGCAGCCCCATACGCAGAGCGTAATGGGGCTTCGCATTGTAGCATTCAGTATCATGACAGATTTAGTATCGCGGGTAAATGTCAACTTAAAATCCAAAAATTTCTTCGATTTGAAGACTTACCAATTAAGTTGAAGTATTGAAAACAGGCTTCGAACGACGTTTGGTTCTGCCAATAGTCCCTTTCTGTTCGAATTGATGACTGAATGTGACTCGGTCGAGAGGACCTTGGGAGAGCTACATACACTAGATACTATGGCCAGCGCATGCGCACACAAACATCTTATCCGTTGATATGAGATTTGAAATTTGTGTGCGGACTGCATACATGATGTGTTCGCAGGCACTGGCTGTAGTATTCAGTGTACTGTATGTAGCTCTCCTAAGGTCCTGTCGACCGAGTCACATTCAGTCATCAATTCGAACAGAAAGGGACTATAGGCAGAACCAAACGTTGCCCGAAGCCTGTTTTCAATACTTCAACTTAATTGGTAAATTGAAGAATATATGGGATTTGAAGTTGACATTTACCCTGCGATACTAAATCTGTCATGATCCTGAATGCTACAATGCGAAGCCCGATTACGCTATGCGTATGGGACTGCTGGTCGCTATGCGTATGGGGCTGCTGGTCGCAGTTAATTGCATGATTACTAAGACATGAGAGCACTTTGGGGCGAGTAAGTCTCACAGTGTTAGTTATATGAAAGGTACTTTAACCTGAAACACAAACTAAGGCAAGGAAATTCAAGGACACTTTTGAGGTACCAAAACTTTTTATTATCTTTAAATTTTTAGTAGGACTTTAAAGGTTTACGTGCTGCTATCAAGGATATTACTTGCAATACGGGACACTTAAATTTCTAAGCATAGTAGTACCACCTTTTACCTTTCAGGCATATGCAATGCACCGCTACATCTACAATGTATGTTATAATACTTGAGAAACACATATAAATACACAAAAGGATTTCCATATTCAAGATGAAGTTTACATCAATCAGTTAAGTGATGTCAAGCGCAAAACAATTATTACAGACTAGCTCAATACCATTATACGTGTTGCATAATTTATTATCATGCGGTACCACAAATCTGAATCAGATACATGTACACGATAAGGGAGTGCCAATATGTGACGAAAAGTCTGTCATAAGGGATAAAAGAATCTGTACATCAACAAACTAAATCGTTTGCCTTTTGGAGAAATCTCGACATGAGATATATGATTATAGAAATGATATTCAGAGTGTCATATAATATATGTTTATTAGTCGCGTAACTGTCTACCAGATAGTAACGATTTCATTAGGTTTGATGACTGCTTATAATTTGTCCTCTAAGAGCATTACATAATAATAGCAAAGCAAATACAAACTTAACAAAAATGCGATGTAGATCACGAAAACTCAATTAATAGAACATTCATGAATATTACAAATGCAGCAAGAGGACTATGCTCTTTATGATGCAAACATATAATAAGAAAATACCAGCATAACATTAGAAATGCAAATGGATGTAAACAAATTGTCATTTTGGCCGGTGGCTCTTCAAAATAGTGTATAAAACGATACGATACAATAAAAATAAAATACGATACGATAAAACGATAAATACCGTAATATGTATATCTGTATTTTTAACGAAATATCACAACGTTGAAGAAGGAGACAAGAAACGAGAGAGTCGGTAATTCAAGCCTTGACCACTTGACCTTAAAGCTTTACAAATTTCAAAAGCAATTTTCGTATTTTTTTTTCAGGGGGGAGGGGGAGGAGGTGACATTTTATCTTCTGTTGTTATAAATACGTCGAAAGTGTCATCAATCAGCCACATATTTCTACCTGCGTTCTTTGTTTTTCTTTTCTTTTTTTTGGTTTTGGTTTTGGTTTCGTTCCGGCAAAGAGATGATTATTCTAAACAAAAACTAGAAATGTCGCTAAGGCGACTGGTATGCCTCCGCCATTATGCATGATTCTCCTAATAGGTCTATAGTACATGTTGACAATGTGTAATTACATTTTCACAAAATTGGCAAAATACAAGTTTGTCACAAATGTGCTAAATGTTCACCTTCCTTGACCTAGGTTTAATTGGATGAATAGGAGAGCATGTATTTGAGGATTAAAGGACTTTAGCTTGACTTTGACCCATTCATAAGTTTATGCATTGAGTAATTTTCACGGTATGGAGAAAAAGTGCAATTTCTGTATTGAAAAGTTCATTGTTACCATTTTCATCTGGCCAATGACCCTAACATTCATAGGATAATCACTGTCAACCCTTGATGAGGATTATAAAGACTTCCTTGCCTGATGTTATTGAAGACACCAAAACAAAAACAACAAATAAAACGACGCAAACAACACCACACCATATCAAAATAAACTGAATGCTCAAAAATGGATATGAATAGTATTTCACATATGCAGACGAATAGTTGACCAAAATAGCTGACTCGCAGTGTCGTTGTTTTTGTCTGTCTAAACAGCTTACGCCTCCATAAGTATTTTTTTTTAATGAACACATTTCTTTACCCAACAATTAAAAAAAAAACATGCTGGATGGCGGTGTATATAAACATTCTGAAGGCACCATTGGGTCGTCATCATTCGCTGCATAATACAAACAGTTCATCTTTTTGAAATGGGATTTATATTTCGAATACACGATCAGTTGTCACAACATCAGTCCTTATTTTTCTTGAATCGCCCTTTAAAAAAATACATAATCATGTATTGATTCCTATGGGTGGCGAATATCTCTCCTATCTGTTGAGAAGATACAAGAAAGTGACATGACCTTTCATATTTACTTATAGGTTTTTTTTTTTCTTTTTAGAGTATGAGACACAGACACGCCACTCCCATCCTCAAAAAAAAAAATATTGCTGTTGCAAAGAACTAACTTATTTGAATTTAAGTTATGTTAATGCTCAATCCTATGAAATCATAGTGAAACAGAAGTAAGTATGTTACAAAGCAATTATCGAAATCGAATTTTAGATTTGATTTTTGGGAACGAAATAGTTTTTTAAAAAATGGACAAAAAAAGGAAAATAGAGACTGATGTCGTGACGACTTATCGTGTGTTCGGAACAAAGTTATATTTTTACCAATATTCCTGATGGCCTTTATACAGCCTCAATAGCCATTTTAATAAACTTATTGAAGTTTTTGATTACTCTTATTCTTTTTTTTTTTTGGGGGGGGGGGTTCTTTTCATCACACGATCCCTATTTTCATGCTCATTATTTAGGAGTACTTTTATCCTGTTCGTAAATTCATTCTGTACGTTTCAAAAGAAAATCTTCAACATAGACATTTATTCGACTGCATGACAAAAGCAACAAAAAATCGCACCCTTGATTTTACGTGAGGGCTCAGAAAAAAAAGGAGAGACGGATCAACGAAGACAATTTTTAGTTTTCTATTCTTTCTGAAAGGGCTACTCTTCATCTACATTATTCTTGAGTTTGGAATCATAAAACCACACTCTTTTGGTAGAGTAATCTGATCAGGTATGTCTCAGAGGCCCCTTTTCCTTTCATTAAAATCCTTTGCACACTCTTTACTTTCAACTTTAATAGCCTTTGAACAGTGTTGAAAGGATGACGCTACTGCTTTGAAAGTTCACGTCGATAAAGGACAGAATAAGTTAACAAAGTGTGTTTAAATTTCATCCTGATTTGATAATCCATTCATTGTTCTCGCTACAGTGGTATACATCATGTTCTTATTTTTTTTTTCATTTTTGTCCTATTCTTCGCACAGCTAACATGTTTTATAATAATAAAAGTTTACACGCTTGAATAGACCCTGTACTTCGGAGCCTCTTTTCGTATATAGTTCACACCTTATGAGAGTTGGTGTTTTTTCCAATATTTAGGTAAGTTAATAGAGTCCACTTGAGTTGAGTTGTATATCATATCAAAGCTTAGAGTCTGCTGTATCAGCATCTGCCATGTCTGATGATTTGCCTACGAAACGGTTTATAGAAGAAGCCTGTCATTCCGTTGTAATTATCAGCGCTTGAGAGTACTCAAATAATTGCTATGAAGAAAACTGGTATGCACGCTACGGTAACACGATATGAAGTTAACAAATGGAAGCCAATTCATTTCTCATAGATCAAACTAATGTCTGGCAAAATGGGCGCAGAATACTAGCATGAGTTTAACAAACACGCTTTTGAGAAATCGTAACTTTAAATGTCATCGACTTGTCTGGAATACGAATTTAACGAACCATCGAAAACCAAAACGAAATCAAACTAGAAATGCCGCTTTGTCGACTGGTATGACTCCGCCATAATGCATGATTCTCCTAATACCTCTATATTACAATGTCTTGGCAATGTGTGCTGATTGTTTCACATAATTGACAAAATATCAAAACGATAGTTTTGTCACAAATGTGTTGAATGTTCACTTTCCTTGAGCTTGGTTTAATTTGATGAATGGCTATACTGCTTAAGAGTGCAGGTGTTTCGGGATTTGAGGATTTGAACCAGACTTTTGACCCTTTTATAAGTTTAAAGAAGAAAAGACATTAAGCACTTTCTCCTGACTTTTTCACCTTTGATTTTTTGGCAAGAAACTTCCAAGAGAATTTCTATTGGGTACTATGCATGCATATACTAAAGTTTCGAGGACAAAAATATCCTGCAGGTATTGCATAGACAAGAGGGAAATAGTGACATTTTGAGGAGTTGACCTTGACTTTTGACACCCTAAATTTTGACCCATGATCCCTAAATTTCCTAGATGATCACTGCCAGTTAGAATAATACATACGTAATGTTTCCAGGTATCTTCATGGAACTTTGTACATACTAAGTTCCATGAAGACACATCAAAATATTTGTGAGATTAAAGAAATGTTAATATTTTCACCTGACCTACGTTGACATTTGACCTTTGACCTCATGACCAAAAACTCTCTGTGGTGAATCTTTATTTAGCATACCATGAATTTACTAAATTTCAAGAAAATACCTTCAGGCATTGCATAGATATGGTGAAAATAGTGAGATTTTGAGCATTTGGCATTGACCTTTCGACCTTTGACCTTAACTCTTAATGTGCCAGGCCCAAAACCCCTAACGTGCCAGAGGTTTTTACCTAAAGCCAGAACGTTTCGAAATTGGACCGACAATGAAATTTAAAACCGCCATATCTCTGAAACTATTGACTGTTTTGAAGTGAGTTCTACACAATATATATCAAAAAATGTTTGTTCTTTCATGTCATGTAGTCAGTTTGCCATAATTTCTATCTGAACCTGAAATATTGCAGAAATAATTGATACATCAAAAAAATTATTAGAAATTTTTGTGTAGCATGGAAAAAAAGAGTCAGTCGCGGTTTTTCTTCAATAGAACGCTCCCTTGACTCTGTGAGAAAGTTTTAGAGCAACATCTCCTCTTTCAAATGATAACAAAATTGCCTTCTAGAATTGTATGATTCCAAAGATACTAGCAGTTTATTTTGTCTTAGCAATTTCTCTTTCTGCCTCAGTAATTCATTCCCAAATGTGACTTCTTTAGTCCCAGATCCTGTATTTGCAACTGAAGTAATGTCCCTGGCCCTGGAAGAGTGTCTTTTGTCCACTTGAGAAGGAAGAACCTACTAATCCTCCTTTTGTCTAAGCGGACCGGGGGCGGGCGTATTCTCTTGAAATCGGCTAGCCTTTGTCCGCGCGTAATTCCTATGCTAGCGTGGGGGACGATTAGTGACGTTTACCAAAACAAAAGGATAAAAGACTTGACCGATGAACGAAAGCTGACCCTCTTTCAGGGACAAAATCAAAGCAGCTTCCCGCAGGACAGCATCCAAGTGGAACAATGCGAGTGGAACCGCATAGACAATACATGCTGATTCAATAGCATACACACGCGTGGTTTACCAATGAGACTTTTGGTCCATACACATCTTGCGGAGGGTGCGCTCACTGCGGATTTTCCCGACGCGAAAAAAGTACATCTAGCTGAAAAATCATGTATTTACTCAAAAATTTCCAATGTAAACATGGTCATATTTTCAGTGGAAACGATGGTTATACTAATCAGCTACCAGTACATATCATTGGCAGTTTCTTGGTGTAACACATTACGGTACCACAATATACTTAAATGATCAATGCTTTTCTCGCTCTTCTTAGTCGCCGATCGGCGACCATGGCACGTTAAGAGTTACATGTGCACCCACTCATATATACACATACACTGGTACATTAGGATACCTCAAACATTTTTTTGTTGTTGTTGTCACGCTGTCTAAAAAAGTTGATTACAGACGATCCGAAGGACGGACGGACGGGCGGAAGTACAACCCGAAAACATAATGTTTCCGGCGACACTTCGTGGCGGAGGCATAAGAAAAAAAGAAAAACAGACCGTTAAGGGGAGTTGCAGTGATCAAGATACAATAACTTTGACTTAGTCGATACAATTGACTAAAATAATAAGCATCTGAATGGGAAAAAAACGCAAATTGATACTGCTTCAAATTAAGCTTCAAGAACTCACTAGAAATGATTCCAAAAAGGCACCGTACAGGGACTTGGAAAAATAGAAAAAGTATCAGGATTTCAAATTCCAGGTGAGAATGGGTTATGAAGCGCCATTGCGCTCACTTCCCAATGATTTTGTATTATTTGGATATGACAATGAAAAATGAAAATGAAAATGAAATGATTATACGACGGGCTGTTTACACAGATTGACACTCCCGCAACCTTAGTGGTGATGAGACCATTACCGCACACTCTTGAGTAGGGTCATTAGAGGAAGTTGGAGGATGACCTTGCTGTAGTGTCGATGGGGTACTCTCCTTTGTGAAATAGAACCAAAGAAAAAAATCAAATAATCACATTAAAAAAACATGATACTCAGACCTCGTGAGAGTAGGTTCTATCAAAGTCTGCACTGTTGCAATGCTCGTATCAATGTAGCGATTACACTCATAATGCCTTTGCAACATGGTATTAGTATACATGATAGTATTGATGATTGGGACATATTATGGAACAATTACATGACCTATATAACCTTACACAGAAGCATGTTAATACCGAAACTACACGCACAGGTAATCGTATGCTTGACATTTATTACACTATTCATTACTACACAGTTGCACTTTTTTTGGAACGTCAATGCGAATCGAGGTACATTATGATATCATGAATATATTTCAGTTGACTCTCGTTACCACGAAGAAGTCGGTACCGGCAGTTTTCTTTTGTTACATTGAAATTTCGTTAGAAGTGAGTAAATGAACGATCAAAAAAAAAATATAGCGCTGATAGTTTGGGGCCTGAATTTGTACTTCGTTGTAACCACGGTAACCGGAAAGTCGTCATAACCGTGTTCACTTGTTACAACGGGAGCACTGTATGAACACACGAATATGCAGACGTATACCACACACCTTTACTACTGATCACCACGGCATCCAAACGCCTTTTTCATTTAAATTATTATAACTTTTGAATCAGTGTGGTCTATTCACGTCTGGTCTATTCACTCTAATGCAATTACTGTATTATTGAGACTATTGAGACTGTTTGTAGCCCTTCATCACAAAACAAACAAAAAAAAGGTGGGAATTTTAGTTATAGCAATCTGATTCTGAACGTGCAGTCTTTAAGATTTTAAATGATGTATTACTCGACTGAAATTGACTCCCCTAACCTCTCTAAATAAGGGAAAAAGCACACGCTCATTGAAAAGTCTTGTACTGAGAAAAGACCCTCTGAGGTACAGGTTCTATTCAAGCGCTTAATCTTTACCAAGCCGTGCTACATGTGCAATAAATGGGACAACAAAACATGATGTAAAACAACGCCCAATAAACAATAAAGAAATTAATAAATTAAACTTTACTTGATCATGCTCTATCAACTCATTCTATCCATTACTTACACCAATTTTCAAAGCAGAAGCTTTTTTTTTCAAAGTTATCAGCATGTTGGTTATTAGAGTTAAAAGTGAAGAGTGTGTAAAGGGTTTTCTTAGGAAATGAAAAGAAAACTCTGAGACACGCCTTATCAAACTATACACAAAAGTGCTCTAAACAAAACGTCTAAATATACAACCATTAATTTAACGATCTAAAGTTTTGTCATAATGTAGACGAAGATTTGCTCTTTCAGAATATATCAAAGATTCAAGATTGCCTAGGAAGAACCACCTCTCCTGTTTTGAGCCCTGACACAAAATTAGTATAATAGGGCGTCTATGCGACTTTGTGTTGGTCTTGTAATGCACGGTCACATGTATGTCTTTCAATCGTATTGCTTGTGGCTTCTTCTATCGTTTCATAGTCGCGATCAAGACCGGAAACTTGGGGAAGTAAAGAGTTGGTAATACATGTTTAATTATAAAAAGTGCATGTGAAAGCCACGTCATCAGATTTTTCGCCCTTTATTCGCTCACAATATAGCAACCAACTTATGACGAAGCGGGAAACATGAGTATGAATCATACATACCTAATGTACACACACATAGTGTACCTGTGGCCATTGCTTTAGAATGTGTTTATGATTTTGTTTTGCTTTTTTTTTGTTTCTTTGTTTGTTTTTGCTGCGGTAGATGTTAATATACATTGGTCTCAAACGAAAAGAACAATTAAAGGAAAATTATTGCACCACGACTGAGTCCTTTTAAGAACCATTTTTTTTTTTTTTTTTTGCTTCAGTTCAAAATCCGAAGGATACATTCCAAAGTACTGTTTCGTAATGGGCAAGTCCAAGCTATTTTGCACCAGTAACGTGTGGGACATCACAAGAAGATTTAGCCCTATATTGCACTGTTAAGATTGAAACTTCATATGTTGGGCTGCTTTTGATATCTTTGTTCAAAACAATATAAATAATGAGAATCACGCGTTCAGTATTTAATTTATGCAAATTTATTCTCCAGTAACGCGTGGGACCACAAAGATTCTTTTACTTTTTATCTCAATTATTGTGAAAATACTTGGTATACTATAACATCATTACATACATCTTTTTCTACAACAATAACTGTACCTGAAACAAAATATTTCAGAAAAAGATCATGAAACTGTTTTCTCTCAAGGTTATTATAGAAAAATAGGTATAGTAAAGCGTGAGACAAGTAACGCGTGGGACATTTTTGTCACTATGAATATTGGGATGTGAATTGCACATTTGCTCAGAGAAACTTTAGTATGTAGTACTGATTGTCTAAATGGATGTATTTCTAATAAATTCTTGGAAATTTCAATGATTTAGACCCACTAAAACAATAGATATAATAAAAAAATATGAAATGCCTGTGTATTCCTTTATTTTTTGACATTTGACTTTAATGTGACCTTGAAAACAGCATGTAGTGATCTTTTGTGAATTATTTATCCAAAGTGGAACTTTTTACCAAATTTCAAGTCAGAATTCAGAAAATTACAAAAAATCCCTCAATAATGTACACATTTCCCATAGAAGACTAAGATTTAGTACACTTCCATTGACTTGTACACAAATCGTCCCACGCGTTACCTGATTTAATTAGAAATTGCAAGTGTGAGATTTATCAGACTAACTTTTTATCTCTTGGATACTAGTATGATTAGGTCCATTTTGAATTTGTGACCGTGCACCTCAAAACGAACATAAAATCGCACACATTGATTTTGCGTGAGGACTGAAAATAAATGAAATGGGTCAACCTAGCCGAACCTGACTTTGTCATATTTTCTGAAAGAGCGGGTCTTCTTTTACATTATGCTAAAATTTGGTATCATAAAACGGGCAGGAAAGTGTGTTTTTATAGCAGTTTATCTCGAACATTTTTGGTAGAATAGTGTGATTAGGTGTGTCTTTAGAATCCCTTTTTCATTTCTGAAAAACCTTGTCCACACTCTTCACTTTCAACTCTAATAACTTTTGAAAGGATAGTGTTACTGCTTTGAAAGTTGGCATTAATTATGGACAGAATGTGTTAATGAGGCATGCCTAATTTCAATTTAATATGGTAATCCCTTCATTGTTGTTAATCTGGTGGGTTACTTCCTGTGTTTTGTCCCATTCATCGCACAGCCAGCACGGTTTGGTAAAGATTAAGCGCTTGAATTGACACTGTACTTCAGAGCCTCTTTTCTCAGTTCACACTTTTCCTGAGTTTGTGCTTTCTTTCCAATATTTAGATATGATAGGAGAGTCCATTTGATTTGAGTTATACATCATTTTAAAGCTTAAAGTCTGTTCTTTCAGAATATGGTCTTAACTAAAAATTCATGTCTGGCGACTTTTTGTTTGTTTTGAGGTGCAGAGTCACATTTGTGACCGTGCACCTCAATTTCCCCTTCCTCCTTTGTATGACATAATTTAAATGGGGGGATATTACGCTCTAAGAACACACATACACACGCACACACACACACACACACACACACACACACACACACAATGTTTCAGCTATACACACAAACATACACGATACACATACTTATTGATAAACTGGAATACCATCGCCATTTGCAGTGCTTTACTGATGAAAAAGAACCATTTCCCCTTCCTCTTTCGTATGACATAATTTACCTCCTCCACTTTCAGGGGATGGTACTAGTACAGTCTTGGTGGGGATGAGAATTGGGCTTCTAACTTTTTGCGAGATACCAAGAAAACAACTATGAAATAGTACAGAGCATACCATTTTAAGAGGAAATCAAAATTTATTTGATGAAAATCGGGTTTTGAATGACTGAGACATCCAAAAACAAAGTAAAACAAAGCCATTGTAATAAATTGTGGGTTCCACACTTTATTATATAGAATTGCGCTGTTCGGATATCTCAGCCATTTCAAAAACAAAATTACATCAAATATACGTTGATTTCCTCATTAAATCATATGCTTTTTCATATTTCATAAGAGGTTTCTCATTATGTCACCAAAGAAAAAAAATGTTAAAAACCTAAAATTATGTCACAACCAAAACTATACGATCCATTTAAGGACATCGCAATTCCAAGTGGAATTCAACGTTTATTTATGAAAATTGGTTTTGAAATTGCTTACATACCAAATAACAGAGCAAAAACTTGTAGAAGGTGGGACCCACCTTTTATTTCAACGGCTTTGTTTACTTTGTTTTTGGATTTCTCGGCTATTCCAAAACCGATTTTCCTCAAATTAGTATTGAATTCCTCTAAAAAGATGTTCTGTACAAGCTGTTTCTTAACTCGCCAAAAGTTAAAAGCTCATTCGTCATCTCCATAAATACTGTACCATTCCTTTAACATCGCGTTGGGACACGCATGAATCAATACTTAATATAGGAAGGCCCTCAAAGGGATGGGGCTGAGAGTTATTACTAGTCCATTATTTAGTTTTCAGATTAACAAACAATGACAGACTATGTAAACGAACTATATTTCATTTTTGGATTGAAAACCTTCGAAATAAAGAACATCACCAATTTTATTAATGGAAGTACAGTATAAATGAAGAAGAGCTTAAAACTGTCGGGAATGGATAGTGCTGAAAATTGTATCGACAAACAAAGACACATAAACAGTGTAAAGGAGGAGGGGAAAATACAGATGTTGATATTTTAAAATGGTGTGTGATAAACGTACCTGTGACTGCATATTTGCGTAACTTCTCTTCAAGGATGAGCCTCATGCTTTCGGATAGATTGTTTACTTTGTTTGCAGCCGAACAAGGGTTGCGAGGGATGCTCCTCCTTGCAAGCAATAACAATGGGATCACAGTTATAATGTACTCGCCGATTTTGGTGATTTGTGTTTTTAAATCAATGTAAAATGTGATGATTCCCAAAAGAATGATGATCGTCAGAGATAACACTAATTCAAGCATGCTCTTCAAAACATTTCGTGTGAATGGGAGCTCCTCTTTTATTATCATTCTTAGAAGTCTGAGCGAAATTTCAGAGTTCTTCTGTTCAGGACTTTGCTCCTCCGCGGGGCTCTGACGTGAATTTCTGAAAATCTTCCGTCGATGGTTTTCTTGGTCTATTCTGTTGCCAACGGTGTATATGTTATTGAAGATGCGATGGTAGCGATCCAAGAAAGCATATACAGCAGTAATTACGTATATTCCGGCTACGACGACGTTGATCCAGCCAGGAGTGTCGGTGGAGTGGATGAGATTGGCTACCCCGAGCAGGGTAAGGACGATGACTTCGATGATCAACATGAGAAAAGCAAGTAATCTGAACACGCTGAATGAGCACACCACAGACGTAGTAATGTACAGAAAAATACGTCCAAACTTCGTTCTAACGCCGTTTGTCTGGCTCACTTTATGCACACAATACAAAGCCACAATGTATAAGATATTTGTGAATATTATGTCAAGTATGATGCTTCTTTTTCTGAAGTCTTTATCGGACATCTCCCATCGACGTCTGAATTCATTCGTGCAGACATGGCAAACAAACGCGATGACGTAACCGATCTCAGGCACAGTAAGTAGAACAAAGACATATTTCTGTCGCTTCTTCTCACTATCAATCCATACAATAAAGGGGAAAAGAGGAATTTCGAGGATATTAACGTACTCCTCGAGCGAAGACTCGCCCACAGACTGTCTCTGATATGGTTCTGCCACATTTCCTATGGGAAGTAGGGAATCCCTTACCCCGCTCGCACTAGGCTTTTCAACTCTATGAGCAGGGGCTTCTGAGGGGGTTCGTTTGCAGTTAATGTATAACACACCAACAACAGTAACCGAAGCAATTTCAACAGCTAAGATGAAACAAATTAATGAAATACAGTAGGAGGAGTGTCTCCCGTTTGGGTAGCAGTCAAAATATGAATTGGCCTGCATTTCTAGCAGACTAAATCCAGGTATCTTCATCGCAGGGAAAGTCAGTTCACCTCCAAATTTCTCTCTGCAGAGGAGGTCCTTCTCGGCTGGTGGAAATTGTTCCCCACCAGTCATATCATTTCCAATGTCTTTCCTTACTTCTTGAATGATCTCACACAGCACTTTTGAAATACAGACCTTCTTGGAAACGCTGCCGTCCATGAGGGTATTATTGGTGGTTAAATTGACAGTAGTCTCGTATTTACCAACAGGTAAAGTAGTAAACGAAAGAAGATTGGCATCGTAAGGATACCTGAAGAACCTTTCACCCTCAGGACCAATCCCCCAAACCCACCTTTCGGGGTTTACCAGACCTTTTTTCTCACTAATATTTACGCTTACGTGAAATATAACATTTCTGGTTCTTGTTATGTCACTATCATTGACGATCTCTATGACTTGTTCTTCCAGTGCTTCGGGGCGGAGATTGCACCCAGGTGTCAGTATTTGTTCTTCGCTTTTACAGCTTGATGAAAAGTCTTTACGGGATAGTGTACACTTTTCGGACATTAGAATAGAAGTAAGTGTTGCCAAGAACAAAATCAAAAGGACCATTGATAAGAAATGAAATGAACAGTCCAGTCTGGCACTCATGGTGACTCGTCAGTAGAATTCAAGTACGACGTTTTTTTTTTTTCACCTATGGAAAAGCAAAACAACAACAATGTAGAGTTTTAGTGTGTATACATAATCCCTTAACGAAGACACATAATACATTAGGACACATCTACATGAACACTAGCACTGCTGGAAGTTGCATTATACTCCAAGAAACTGTACAAACATGCGCAACCTATTTTAAAGTACAGTGTATAAGAAAAAAAGATATCTGGCGAACAGATCTGTGAAAACTTTGTTTCGTTTCAAACAACATAGTACCATGTTTGCTATACACTTTGTAAGATACCTACTTTTTTATGTTTATAAATTCAATGTATAGGGTCTAATATAAAGAAGAGCTGCTGAGAACTGTCAGCTATGAGCCAGAAGAATAAAGTAAAGTCAAAAAATGCCCGATGGAATTTTCAGTGTGACTTGTAATTTTCACTGATTTCCACTGATCAGGTACTAGCCATCCCCTTTAAGCTTTTCCATAAAAAAAAGGGGAATGTTTGAGTTGTACATGAGGCTTGTCATAAAATTTCACACTTTAAAGACTTATACTTTCACGGAAAATATCATGATCAATGATCGGGCCAAGCTATTACTCATCACAAGTAGGCTACACTCACCTTGCACAGCCTGCCTGCTTCCCTAGATCTCTCACAATGTATGCTCCACTGGTGCACAATCCGTCATGGGCCTATCCCTATAGGAGTGTAAATAGCTGTTTGACTCGTAGAACAAGAGCTCTCATTTTTAACACTGCTTGCACAAAAACAAGTGTACAGAAAGAGAAAGTTTTGTGATACCCTTGCCTAAAACTTCCGTATCAAAACATCAGGAAATAGGTCCATAATGCACGTGATAGCTGTTTATTGTCTGTCAATCGGGGTGCTTTCTTTGTTGCCCCCCCCCCCCCCATCCTCTCTCACTATCTCCCTCCTTCTCTCTCACTCTATCTCTCTCTCTCTCTCTCTCTCTCTCTCTCTGTTAATGCGCGTGAAAGTACATATGCATGCATGTTAACATGTATTATGTCTGGACGGATAAGATAATGTATGTATGCAGGCATGTACGTGTGTATGTATGTATGTGTGTATGTATGTGTATACGTCTTTTTGTTCGTGTTTTTTCAAGCCCGCCGGACTAGGTGAGGGGAGAGTAAAGGATCACCTGCGACGTCTGTCCGTCCGTCCGTCGTTTGTCCGTAACGCTACAAAAACTTGAATAACTCTGTACCCCGCGGTTCAATTTCAATCAAACTTTGAAGGAAGGGCGGGTATACAAATTAATTTTCACATTATAAACATGGAGGTCACCTCATGCCCAAAAGCCACAAGCAGGGGTCCATGTTAAGTATTTGTTATTATTATTATTATTTTTATTATTATTTTGTTTTGTTTTTATGGCGCGTTTCTATTATGACTCATTTGTAACACCATACACGTTCAGGTTCACACACACACACACACACCCGCCGTAAAACCCACACCCAATCCATCCACTCCTCTCCTCTTCACACTCACCCACACATAAATACGAACACGTACTCACTCACACGTACACACACACACACAAACACACACTCATTTATCTTCCTCCAATGCCTGGTAGGAGGACCTACGAGATATTATACAAATATTGACTGCTCATGAAGATGGTGATGAAAATTATCACCGTAAAGGTGCATTTCATACCGACCCTACCATCAAAGAGTATAGTCGCCCACGCAATGCGCTGAGAGGGAACACTCTCCCGATTTTACTCGTAAACGGGCGTAGTACGCAATGAAGCCCAACGGCGGCCATTTTAGGATGCAAGCCGCTGGATCGTCTGGAGCGTATATCACGTGGCCGTATAGAGTAAATTCTGCGTCCCTTTCATTTTCTTGTTTTTAAGGGGCATACAGTCAAGGTTTCAGATATATTTAGGACCTTGTTATATCATACAGAAGCATCATTTCTACTGAAGTATGATACAAAATTTAAGAAATGCTTTTTGTTCGAAATTGTAGTCCCTCAAAGTTCGAGCTATTTTTGAAAGTATGCAGGCCTAATTATAAGTACTCATAAAGCGTTCCTTTCTCTTAATTCTCCCTCCCTCTATCTCTCTCTCTCTCTCTCCCTCTTGTCTCTCTCCCTCTCTCTCTCCCTCTCTCTATCTCTCTGTGTCTCTCTCTTACCGAGACCTGTTGGATGTAGACCCCTATGTAATATTATTTGAATGATAAATGACTATCCATTACATCATTCATATCTTTAGGGCGTTCGCTTCATTTGATAATGTATACAGGTATCATAGCATACAGTATACCATAATTTTCCCCAGAGAATTTATTTCAGGTATGCAATTTCCTAATATAACAAATTGAATTTTCATTATCATATTTTTCAGGGGTCATAAGAAAGAGTTATGTTCATATTATTTATCCCACATCTCAGAAGGTGTGGATTATTTGGGTGACAGCCTCCCTCCCCAATCCCCCCCCCCCCCACAAAAAAACACGTTTTGGCAGCATTTCAGTACAAAGGCTGATTATAATAAGTATTAGGGTTTCAGGGGTCATCCCACTACCTCTCCCATCCGCATCCCCCCCCCCCCCCCCCCCGTGGAGAGTATTAGGTCCGCTTGAACGCACACACACAAAAAACAAAAAAACTTAAAATTTCTTCCCAAATCTCCAAATGAAGAGTTTGTTCGCAAAAACCGATAAGTCAATATTTGCCAAATGGAGATATTTGCGATTAAAGGTCAAGAAAAATGCAGAGAATAATAAGAAAATTTTTGCTTCTTTTAACCATAACTTCAAAAATGTACCTTTATGTGTAGTGACCAATATATCATTTAAAAGGTATTATTTTGTACTTTATGACAGAGACCTAACTTCAAAATCTTCAGAAATGGACTTATCGGTTTTTGTGAACAAACTCTTCAGATGCAACAGATGTCTTTCTGATCCTTTTTTTTAAAGTAAATGTATAAGAATAATGTAAACCACACACACACACACACACACACACACACACACACACACACACACAAACTCTCTCTCTACAACCGTGACAGGTTGATTCCCAGCCCCCGGTCCCCTTTTTCCGTTTCCTAGTCGGCGTTATACATTTAACCTTGAATCCGAGAAACGGGCGGGGGGGGGGGGGGGGGGGCTCTAGTTTTATGAGAGCGAACTAGTACATTTTATATTAGGCACCATTACCCAAAATCCACCATGGACGTCTCATTCTTTTTTTTTTTTCGGGAGGAAGGGTTTTTTAAATACTCTTTTTCAAGAATCAGATGATGGATTTTCAAATGATTTTGAAAATCGTAGAACAATTACAGATTCTGCCCTTCTCTTTAAATTACTGGTTGCATTTCTCGTGATCTTATAATAATTTGTGAGAATATACCTGTGATATCGTGATATCTGATGTCACCATACTCCATTCAAACTACTGGTTTTTAAATTACAGCCGAGCGCTGTTATACATCCACCCATTTAGATTGTGTGTAGTGAAGACCAGGGGTCCGTTTCATAAAACTTGTCATCAGTGACAAGTTGTCATAGATGTGACAAGCTACTGAAATCATTGCATCTGATTGGGTGACAGAAAATTTGTCATGGTAATGTCGTAGTTGTCACTGATGCCCAGATTTATGAAACGGGCCCCAGGGGTGACAGATATATGATAAACGTCTTAATATTTTGTCAAAATAATGCTTTTTCTTAGTTTTTGATTGAACATATTTGAGCATAGAATATTTCATAGAAAGTGTGTACCCAGATCTGAATGTCATTAAAAAAAAAACCCGCAAATGCTGAAGGGGTAACCCCATTCCACACCTGCCGACCTTCTCGACTCACTGTGTGCATGCTTAGATATCATAGAGTTTAAAATAGTTTGATCTGTATAGATGAGAAAATCACAGAACAATTATTACAGACTGCAGTTTATTTCTGGGCTCTTATCCTTCAAAATACTTTTATTTCATACACGACCGTCACAAAAAATGATGCATAATTATACGTTTTGTTTTTTTCTTATTTCAAAATTTCTTTATATTATTTTACCAAGAGTTCATCCTAAAAAAGACATGACTGACGTATATATTTAGCAACACTAAACCAAGAAGGATGATGCTGAACTTGGTAAACATAACTCAGAACAAGTCAGTCGACTCGATAGGCACGAGGAATATAAAAGGCAATACTTTCGCATGCTGGTGGCTGAAACATACGTCGACCAAAACTACAAAAGTGAAAAAAAAAATTCTGCTCTTGCCAGTTTTGAACCATCTGTAAATATATATATATATTACGGATCCGTTTTATGTTTTCCAAAAAATAACAAATACATACTAGTATATGTGTGGAAAAAAAAAGACAAAATGGATGACTTCAAAACAGTCATGACTGCTGGAACTGAAGTTCTCTTCACGGGCAAAAAAAAAAAGTGAAAGAAAGAGAATTGAAGAAGGAGGAGGAGGTCAGAAGAACAAGAAGAACAAGAAAAGAAAAAGAAAGAGATAGAGAGAGAGAAAGGAGGGGGGATTGGGATGGAAGAAAAAAAAGAGTCTTTGATTATGATAGATCAGCACCCCACGTCATTCTATATACAAGCACTACTTGCTTTAGGACACAAGTATGTCTGCATACGGTCATAAATTAGCCCGGCGACCATTGAAGGACTACAGATTGCAAAGTAAATAAACATAGGCCTATTTCCAATTATATTTCATGATTAGGCAGGAGTGCTACTTCTAAATGTCATAATGTTTGCCTATTGAAATAAAACGGAAGCAGAAATACGTCCTCCATCGATCACCCAGCGGTTTGCATCCTAAAATGACGACCGCACCCGCCCATGAGCGTACTACAAGCTGTACACCTAATCCGGAGAGTGTTCCCTCTTTAATAGCGCACGTGTACGCTTCATACTCTTGTCTTCCATCACCCCGAGGCCCTGGCGGAGGGGTGATAATAAGGGCCACTGTGAAAAGCATCTTGATGAGTGATAATTATAATACGGGAGTGATAAAGACTCTCAGATAGACTCTTTAGACCTGGAGTATGTATTTAGGAGTGATAATTACAGACCTAGAGTCTATAATTACTTCTTTCATACATCATCGTGTTCGACTTGGTCTAGCTAGCTATACCTCTAGCACTAGACTCAGATCTAGTACAAATAGATGCGCGAACGTCATTAATAGCATGGAAATGTCATTGGAAAATTGAAAGCAAATTTGTGCGGGCCGCGGAGATCGCGGTCAAAAATTTATATTTATATCATTTGCAAAAGTCGCACAGTTGTTACGTATTTTAGATATTTGACTTTCTACCAGTGCGTTTTGACCTTTTAGCATTATTTTGACCTTATAGGTCAAGTAATAAAAATTCATGACCCTGAGGCAATGATAGGTGGAATAGTGCCATGTCACGTGATATATTTTTGACCAAACGGTGATAACAATCTTGATCAATGATGTACATTATACTAAATACTGAGAGAATGGACGCAGTTTGCACTTTGTATGTAGACCTATAGGTACGCATTATACAAATTGACTGATTATGAAGAGGGTGGTGAATTTTTTTTTTCATAATTTTTCGAACTTTTTATGCCAGTAATCAGGAACGGAGCAGTGTTTTCAAAGTGTGGGGGCCCACTTCCGGGTTTCATGAGCTAACAAAGTGATGACACCTTATGTATTCCTTTGTATGGTGCACAAAAAGTGTGGGGGCCCGAGCCCCCACGGCCCCCACGGCTGCGCCGGCCCTGCACTACTAACCATCAATCGACACGAACTCATGTTGGTTCATAATGCTCGTGAAAAATATTTCCTCTGCGATTTCTGTGAAGGGTTTTAATTGTCACTTCAATGATCTCATAGACCTGCTTAGAACTGAACGGCTAACCACGGGCATATCGTAGATATGTACATAAAATGAATGTACACGGAATATGTAAATGAAATGAATGAATGAATGAATTCAAGCCTTACATTTCTACATTGATATTCATATAAGCTCTAATGCAGCAACTGCAGTATACTCTACCGAAGTTTAGAACCTAATACACCTTCAAACAATTATGAGCTATTACAATATATGCTAACATCACACTGGTTAGTGAATTACTAGTAAACCTACTATACACTGCGCTTAAATACCATTATGTGTTAAACTCAATACACTATAATACAGGACACAGACAGAACGATATACAAAGAAAGCGCAGCACCACACATCCAAGCAAATATACTTTCGGCTATAATATGCATTAGGTAATATTACAAAGCATTTGGAAAAAAAATGCAAATTAACCTTACAAACACCTTATATATTACACTAAGTTTACATCAGTCAGTAATAAATGGATGCTGTCAATCGCAACGGATTTATCGCACAGCATCTCAATGCATAAGCATGTACCATGGTGTAAACCATCTTTGTGCCAGATTTACCCGAGACCGCAACGTAGGCATGCTTTGCAAATTTATCTAGCTTTTTACATATTATTTTGTTTAGGCTGAGCATGTAAAGGGCAAAGTCATAATAGAAAAAATTCCAAGCCTTGCTTTGATGTAAAATTCGTTTTTCGTTTTTCTCCAAAATGAAGAGTAGCTGTTTTATTGTCATATCATGACTTTTTGCACACAAAATAGTGACAGAGACTTAGAAATTACTGGCAATCAAATAAGTAGCACCGTTTGATACTCAGTCACAACATAAGCCGATTAGCTTCAAGTAACACGAATGGGATCGCAAGTGACGCTTCCATAGCACTGTGGTATTTGGAGAGTCATCGATCGGTTTCGGCGGCTTTGTGCGTTTGACTAGAATATGTGAAGTTGGCACGCTGTCGACTGAGTCGGGTGTGCGAGCGTGGCACATAAAGAGTTACATGTTGGTACATCATAATCTTAAACAGATACATCATAAGGAAGAGACAATATGACATAATAGTCATGCCATAAAGAATTACGATCTGTACATGTAATTACAATCTTCTCGGATATTCTTGAAAAAAAAAAAAACAGAGCGTTTTATTCTTTTGAAAAGAAACATGACATCGTTCCCCACCAAAAAAAAACCAAAAAAACAACCAAACAAACAACAAACAAACATGCCTACAAAATAATTACTTTCTTTTTAATGATTAGATTCTGCCTTCATTTTTGTCCTAATACCGAAAAGGTCCGATAGCTAATTCTCTACAAATTAATTCAACACAATTCGATGTAGCTTACGTTTTCATACATGTTTCTGCATGTATTTACAGCAAGCGACATATTATGCTACATGATACATATTATTTACATTGAGAATGCGAGCATCTAACAATTCATCAAAACGTCGAAGAAAAAGATGAGAATATTATATTGATGTTTTTTTTCATATGTGCGTTGGAAACCCAGCTGTATTTCGCGGCAATCCTCGAAGTGATCATAAAGATGTTCTCGGCACACGTTATCTACAATGACCCCCCCCCCCAAAAAAAAAAAAACAAACAAAAAAAAACAACAACAACAACAACAAACAAACCAAAAAAAACAACAACAACAACAATGTTACCCTGCATCACAAGACCGACAAAAAAAACAAATCATCAGATATGGATTTAAGATTCTGGAGAGCAGACTTTAAGCGTTATTATGTGTAACTCAGTTCAAATGGACTCTTCTAACCTATCTAGATATTGGAAAGAAAGCACATACTCCGGAAAAGTGTGAACTGAGAAGGCTCTGCAGTACATGATCTGTTCTAGCGTGTAATTTTTACCAAAATTATCAAGCATAATAGCTGTGCTAGGAATGGGACAAAGGCAGGATGTAAATGCTCGAAGCAACAACAAGGAAAGGATAATCTGCTTAAGCTGGAATGGAGCATGCTTTGTTAACATATTCTGTTCATGATTAAATGTCAACTTTCAAAGCATTAGCATCATCCTTTCTAAAGTTGTTGGAGTAGAAGAGTGTGTGTGTGGGAGGGGGGGGGATCTCCCCCCTCCCACGGTAGGGAGATGTTGGTCATCGTGCGATTTCATGCATACTTTTGGTAGATTTTTTCATGATTTTGTAACTCTGAATCATTCTGGAAAACGGAATGGAAATATTGTTTTACTCAAGGAATGCGAAATATGACTGCAGTACAATTGTAAACATAGTTTCTGCGCTCATTACATAAATGACTGATTGATTGATTGATTGATTGACGATGATTATTATCATTATTATTATTATTAAAATGTACCTACATAATCCCAATATTGCATTAATTATAAATTATAATTATGATCATGTTCTTCACTACAAAATTAGATTACAATATTATGCGCAAGCGAGGGTAGCAAGCGCTCAGGAATACACGTATTTATAATGTAAGAGAGAGTTATCTTTCTGATAACCCAGGACGTGTAGCTCCAATCTCTTATTGCAGGCTATATAACTGCTGGCATTGCTGATAATTTATTGCGTATACCTTATAACAATACCCGAAAGCGAGCAAGCGCCTGAAGAAACATGCTATTTTCATATGTCTTGAATACATATGTTATCATTTTTCCCACTGAATATCTTCCCGAAAAAAAATAAGTTCCAGGTGCAAAAACTGATATCTTTCTTTGTCGTCGCAATGTGTGTTATATGTTAACAGTTTTCCTTTATTTGATTATGGAATGACGGTATGAAACGACACATTACTGGCAACAACATCAGGAAAAATGCATAACAATTAAATGCGAGCGAGCGGAGCGAGCAAGTTTGAAAATTTTGACATTTTACAGTCCAAAAACTGCCGTTTGTAGCTATATTTTCTCGCTTTTTCAAATTAAAGTGGGGCGACTACCTTATGACAATACCCTCTAAAGTCATTCCATCTAGAATCGTCAATAACTTCTCTTATTGTGTGTGCGAGCTAGCGAAAGTGAGCCAGCGCCTGAAGAAACATGCCTTTGTGAATTAAACAATCTTTGTGCGGTACTAAGCACAAATAAATCATTTCTAAGGAAAATGTTTGTTACATGCTTTTTTGTCGTCGTTGTTGTTGTTGTTAACAGTTTTCCTCACATTGATTATGGAATGGCGGTGTGAAACGACAAACTACTGGCAGCAACTTCAGGAGAATTGCATATCAATTAAATGCGAGGGAGCAGAGCGAGCGAGTTTGAAAATTTTGACATTAAAACATTACAGTCAAAAAACTGTTGTTTGTAGCTATATTTTTTCATGATCAACTTTTTTTTTACCCCCGTAGTTACACCACTGTGTAGAAGGCTTGCGCTTTCAGAAATATTGGCTATTTTGAGCCATTTCATGTATTTTCAGTCCTCACACAAAATAAGTGCGTACGACTCATTGTTGGTTTTGTGATGCAAGGTAAGAAATGATGGAAAATCAACTGTATTTTTCAATATAATATTCAATATAACCTCCTGAAGATCTCATTGCTTTATTTGTCTATAATAGGCACGGTTTTAGTAGTATTGTTTGCAACTTAACACTTCCCTTTACCATTCAACAACAAAAAAGAAGAAGATATGTTGAATGATATTTCATTTATTATGTTAACATTGTGGATACATAACTGACTTACCATCTGTAATTGATGCAAAAATCACAAGGCCAATTTCTTAGAACCCTACTTTATTTGTCCTGGCCTGATTGCTGGAATTATTATTATTGTTTTGTTTGTTTTTTTTTTTTCCTCATAATGAAATATATTCACTACATTACAGACTTCGTTTGCCTAAATTGTCACTAGTTTGTTAAGTTTTTGTATTCATTATTATTCTCCATCATATTCATTGTATTATATGTGTATGTATATGTATATGTATATATATATACATATGAAGGGTTTGTTTGCAAAAACCGATAAGTCCATTTTTGAAGATTTTGAAGTACGATCTCTGTCATAAAGTACAAAATAATACCTTTTAAATGATATATTGGTCACTACATATAAAGTTATATTTTTGAAGATATGGTCAAAGGAAGCAAAATTTTTCTTATTATTCTCTTTATTTCTTATTCTTTAATCGCAAATATCTCCATTTGGCAAATATGGACTTATCGGTTTTTGCAAACAAACTCTTCATATATACATATATTTATATATATATAACATATATATATATATATAAACCCTTCAAAAAAAGTTTGGAAATCTGACTTCTTTTGTAAATTAATCCAGTTTGTAAGCACAATACAATACAAGCTTGACAGAAATGAAAAGAATATTAAATTCTCTTTAAAATGATATCCTACTCATTATGATTATGCTATCAAGTAAAGAACTGTACTCAAAAGTGCCCGATAAGGTCTGCATTGAAAAGTTGCAAAATGAACAAGAACTGTCCTTGTGAATGAGAATGGTCGTGAAGAGTACATAAAATTTAAATAGACATTTTAACTTCACAATCAAGTTGTCAGTGGTGCCATGCCAGGCAATATTGATAGCTCATCAAGTTTTATGGTTGTACATCATGCCACCTGTAAGCAATGTTTGAAAAGCCCGCACCATATAGGGCAAATTGAAGCTGAGATGCTTCAAAAAGATGACAACGCAAAACCACGTAGAGCGAGACATGTGCGCAACTTTCCCGAGAGAGAGAGGGGGCACCATTAGAAATGGACTAGCCTTCATGCATTCCCGACCTCAACCACATAGAACATTTTTGGGATCAACTTGGTCGAGCTGAGGGGAAGAGGGTTACAAATGCAACGACATAGAGTAGGCAGGACTCCGTCAGATACTGGTTGACGCTAATCAACAGCACTGGCGTAGCCAGGGGGGGGGGGCGATGGGGGCGGTCGCCCCCCCCCCCCCCCTAAGATTTGGACCGGGGATTTGGGAGGCGGAAAAAAAATGCGTATTATGCTGTATGCATGCACATGAAGCGGGTCTCCTTTGCAACCTTCAATCAAATAAGATATTTTTTTAGAATATATCACTCAAAGTGTGCACCAGATCGTTGAATTTCAATTCAAAATATGCAAAATCTCTCGTGCTTGGGAGGGGGTATCCCCCTCCCAAACCCTCCCCCTCTCTAGCTAAGTACACTTTTTTAGATTTACAAAAAATTCTGAATAATTCTGAGTGCACAAGACTTATCACTTATATTCCGAAAACTGAAGGTTCCCTCATATATCTTAAGGGGAATTTCCCCTTTTAATCGACCCTTTCCTCCCTCAGGCCCCCCCCCCCCCATCATTTTTTTTTGGTTTTTTTTTTTTTTTTTTTTTTTTTGTTGGTGATTTCCCAAATGTTGATTCCATCAAATATGCGTATACGAGATATCTCAATTTCAACCTTAAAAAGATAAAAGCTCCATTGGAAGGGAAGGGTGGAGATAACACTCGCCCACGCCTTCTCCCTACTCACCCCCCCCCCCCCCGCCATGCAAAGAAGTAGACTGTGGCTATACCCAGATCGCTTTATTTCAATTCTAAAAACGCAAAAGCTCCGCGAGCGGGAGGGGGAATCCCCCTTCCCCTAAGCTCTACCTCACTAGACTTTATATATACGCACAGATGGTGCACATTCGGAATAAGAGCTAAATTCCGTGATTTTAACACTTCGATGAAAAGGTATTGCACCAAAAATTTGCACCAGATCGCTGAATTTGAGGTCTGAAAACGCAAAATCACCTTCGTGTGGGAGGGGATATGCCCCTATCTACACCCTCGTGTGCATGCTTTTTCTGTTTGATTGCTGAACAGACAGCGTTCATGATATTCAGTGTAAGAATTAATACAAGAAGACTAGCGTATTTAAATTATACCATTTTATAGGCAAATTGTTCAATAATAATCTACACTAAAATATACTGCAACCTTAAACAAGTGGGACTGTTTCAACTCGTTAAAACACGCAAAAACATGCATCAAATTGCACCATTTGCAACATCAAAATGCAAAAAGTTCTCACCGTGGGAGGGGGGACACCCCCCTCCCACACCCTCCCCTATACCCCCTCGCTCGCTCCGCTCGCTCGGGTTCAGTCGCGTTCATGATATTCAGTGAAAAGAATTAATACAAGAAGTGTATCTATATTATACCATTTTATAGGCAAATTGTTCAATGATATCTACACTAAAATATACTGCTACCTTAAACAAGTGGGACTGTTTCACGTCGATAAAACGCGCAAAGACATGCATCAAATTGCACCATTTGCAACATCAAAATGCAAAAAGTTCTTACTGTGGTGGGGGGGGGGGGGGACACCCCGTCCCACACACCCCCCTCGCTCGCTCGGGCTCGCTCGGGTTCAGTCGCGTTCATAATATTCAGCGAAAAGAGTTAATACAAGAAGCGTATCTAAATTATACCATTTTATAGGCAAATTGTTCAATAATAATCTACATCAAAATAAACTGCTACCATAAACAAGTTGGACTGTTTCACGTCGATAAAACGCGCAAAAACATGCATCAAATTACACCATTTGCAACATCAAAATGCAAAAAGTTCTTACTGTGGGAGGGGGGACACCCCCCTCCCACACCCTCCCCTACCCCCTCGCTAGCTCCGCTCGCTCGGGTTCAGTCGCGTTCATAATATTCAGTGAAAAAGAATTAATACAAGAAGTGTATCTAAATTATGCCATTTTATAGGCAAATTGTTCAATAATAATCTACATTAAAATAAACTGCTACCATAAACAAGTGGGACTGTTTCACGTCGATAAAAGGCGCAAAAACATGCATCAAATTGCACCATTTGCAACATCAAAATGCAAAAAGTTCTTACTGTGGGAGGGGGGACACCCCCCTCCCAAACCTTCCCCTACCACCTCGCTCGCTCCGCTCGCTCGGGTTCAGTCGCGTTCATAACATTCAGTGAAAAGAATTAATACAAGAAGTGTATCTAAATTATACCATTTTATAGGCAAATTGTTCAATAATAATCTAAATTACATCAAAATAAACTGCTACCTTAAACAAGTGGGACTGTTTCACGTCGATAAAACGCGCAAAAACATGCATCAAATTGCACCATTTGCAACATCAAAATGCAAAAAGTTCTTACTGTGGGAGGGGGGACACCCCCCTCTCACACCCTCCCCTACCCCCCTCGCTCGCTCCGCTCGCTCGGGTTCAGTCGCGTTCATGATATTCAGTGAAAAGAATTAATACAAGAAATGTATCTAAATTATACCATTTTATAGGCAAATTGTTCAATAATAATCTACATCAAAATAAACTGCTACCATAAACAAGTGGGACTGTTTCACGTCGATAAAACGCGCAAAAACATGCATCAAATTGCACCATTTACAACATCCAAATGCAAAAAGTCCTTACCCTGGGACACCCCCCTCCCACACCCTCCCCCCCCCCCCCTCGCTCGCTCCGCTCGCTCGGGCTCGGTCGCTTCGCTCCCTCGCAGACTAACCGCCCCCCCCCCCCCCCTAAGATGAAATCCTGGCTACGCCGTTGATCAACAGCATGAGGACACGGTGGCAGGCGGTGGTGCAAGCACCAATATATAGACAAAGTAAACATAAAATAAACACAAAATAATGACAAAATGAAGAAAAAATAAAGATGAAACTCCAATAAAATCAAGACCATGCCATTTCACCTCTTTATGTCTTTGTTGCGGTTAATGTATCGAGGTATTGTGAGATGAAATGGTTTGAGTCATGATCGTTTGTGTGTGTGTGAGTGTTTATCTGTTTGGTTGAACGCATACATACATGTTTCACTCTATAAAATGCTGACGTTACGGTAAATGAACACCAAAGCAAAAATAGGGAACTCACTCATCACGAGGAAACTGCATTACAGACGTCAAAAATCGGGCCATTTTGCAACTTTTCAATAATATTCTGACTTTACCTCATATTTGTAAGACTGCACCTCCATATTATGATAATCATAATAAGTAAGGTATCATCTCAAAGAGAATTAAACAATCTTTGTGTGCATGGTACTAAGCACAAATAAATCATTTCGAAGAAAAGATGAGAAATTATTGATTAAACCCAGATTTCCAAGCTTTTTTGAAAGGTTTACATATATGTGACCCTGCACCACAAAGCAAACAAAAAGTCGCCAGACATGAAATTTTAGTTAAGACCATATTCTGAAAAAGCAGACTTTAAGCTTTAAAATGATGTATAACTCAAGTCAAATGGACTCTCCTAACCTATCTAAATATTGGATAGAAAGCACAAACTCAGGAAAAGTGTGAACTGAGAAAAGAGGCTCTGAAGTACAGTGTCTATCAGTGGCGTATACGGGGGGGGGGGGGGGGGCAGGGGGACACGTGCCCGCCCCCCCCCCCCCCCCCCTCCCCCATCCACTGGTTAAAAAAAACAAAAAAAAAACAGCAACTCTACCGAAATGGCAATTCAAGGGAGACTTAACCGCTTTTGAAATCAACATGAAAGGGTGATCAAGAAATAAGATATTTTTCTACGATTTCTTTTAGCTATAATTAAAGAGGAATATAGTGTGAAATATTGTTCAAAAAGCCCGGAGCCGACAAAGGAATGTGATTCAGCGTGATTCCTGGTTGGTATTCTGAATATAAGCAGGATGTGCGCAGTGGTTATGATAGATACGTAGGCCCACCATGTTATCATTGCTTGTTTGACTAGTAAGCGTGCAATTGTCAATGTGTAGTTATTCTGTGACTGTATGTAGGGGGACTTGGTGGAAGAATTGTTCTTGTCCACATACAGTGTGTTGTATTTGATGTATATGTCTGTGTTTTGTCAACTTTGATTGTGCAGGGCCCCCAGTAAGAACAGTACCTGCCTACTGATGGGGCTACCCTGTTGAAAAAAGACTGAATAAATAAATAAATAAATCAATCAATCAATCAATCAATCAATAAATCAATAAACAAATAAATAAATAAATAAATAGATAAACATCCGAACGACAATAAAGAGTCGCTGCAATGTTGTGCAATGTGATTTAGAATGTACACCTTTGTACCTTATCGTCATATACGCTTTGTTATATCAAAGCTAGATCATTAATTATGCAGTGTTGCTTTGTACATAGTCTATGGACTATTGAAATGTCTTGCATTGGCAATAATAAGACTCGACCTGGGTTATTTCTTAACTTTTCCATGTATGCAAACACACACACACACACACACACACACACACACAAACGCAAGCAGGGGATGTTCTAAAGTGCAGATTTTGGACTTCCTTCCCCCGCTTGGTCACTTCGACGAACCCTCGCTGGTCATACCTCCCCCAATCATGAAAATAAACAGACACCCTTGACTACCAGTGGCGGATGGGGGGGGGGGGGCGTTCCCCTCTTAATTTCCAAAGCGAAATAATATAGCTACAAATGGCAGTTTAGGGGCTGTAAAATGTCAAAAATTTCAAGCTCGCTCGCTCCGCTCGCTCGCATTTAATCGTTATGCCATTCTCCTGATGTTACTACCAGTAAGTACCAGCAGTTGTGCCCGGGGCGCCTCCCCATTAAATTGCCTAAGGGAAAAAATATTGCTACAAACGATAGTTTTGAGGCTGTCAAATGTCAAAATTTAAAGCTCGCTCGCTTCGCTCGCTCGCATTTAATCGTTATGCCATTCTCGGGTTGCTGCCAGTGATTGCCAGCAGTTGCGGCCGGTGCACCCCCCCCCCCCCTTTGTTTCCAAAGCGAAAAAATATAGCTACAAACGGCAGTTTGGGGACTGTAAAAATAAAACATGTCAAAATTGTCAAGCTCGCTCGCTTCACTCGCTCGCATTTAATCGTTATGCCATTCTCCTGTTGTTGCTGCCAGTAATTGCCAGCAGTTGCGCCCGGTGCGCCCCCCTTTATTTCCAAAGCGAAAAAATATAGCTTCAAACGGCAGTTTGGGGACTGTAAAATGTCAACATTTTCAAGCTCGCTCGCTTCGCTCTCTCGCATTTAATCGTTTTGCCATTCTCCTGATGTTGCTGCCAGTAATTGCCAGCACTTGCGCCCGGTGCGCCCCCTTAATTTCCAAAGCGAAAAAATAGCTACAAACGGTCCTTCTTGGATTGTAAAGTGTCAAAATTTTCGATCTCGCTCGCTTAGCTCGATCGCATTTAAATTTGCAAACTGACAGCGCACGCACACACGCACACCAACACACACACACGTACACACACACACGCACACACGCACACGCGCACAAGCATACACACCCTAAAAATTACTTTTCCACGAGGTGCCCCCCCCCCCCCCTCAATGTCTTGACCCACGGTACGCCACTGATGTCTATTCAAGCGCTTAATCTTTACCAAACTGTGCTGGCTGTGCGATGAATGGGACAAAAAAACCGGAAGTAAACCACCAGAGTAACAACAATGAAGGGATTATCGGATTAAATTGAAATTAAACATGCCTCATTAAAGCATTCTGTCCATAATCAATACCAACTTTCAAAGCAGTAGCGCTATCCTTTTAAAAGTTATTAGAGTTGAAAGTGAAGAGTGTGTACAAGGTTTTTCAGAAATGAAAAAGGGACTCTAAAGACACACCTAATCACACTATTCTACCAAAAACAATGTTCGAGATAAACTCCTAAAAAACACACTTTCCAACCCGTTTTATGATACCAAATTTTAGTGTAATGTAAAAGAAGACCTGCTCTTTCAGAAAATGTGAAAAGGTCAAGATCGGCTAGGTTGACCGATTTCACTTATTTTCAGTCCTCACGCCTGTGTGCGACTTTTAATATGTTCGTTTTGTGGTGCACAGTCACATATCTATATATATATATAATATATATATATATATATATATATATATATATATATATTATATATATAGTGTAAAGACGAATGCAAACGTAGCCTCAGCGAAATTGCTACACTCTCGTCGCTTATGTATAACTGCTGCTTAAGCAAAAATACTCGTTCTTGCCTTTTTCATATTATGTAACTTTCCTTCTGTCCTTGCTTCTGTCCTCCAAATATCCTTGGATAATTAGGCCTTGCTCTGTTCCCGCTCTGTCCTTCCTTTCCACCTTGCGTCTATATCCTTTCTACCGTCCTCGCTCCGTCCTCGCATTCCGACCTCACACTAACCTGGCGGTATCTCTCCTTATACCGCTCCGTCTTCACTTTTTTCTCCAAGCTGCCCCGCTTTTCCGATCAAAATGCTCTGAAAAGGAGCACATGTTTTGCTGCCTTGTTTATGACTTCACTCTCGACTTGTGGTGATCTTCAAATCCCCAAGAGACATTTACCACCAAAGTTTGGTCACAAATTAATAGACATACCAATGCATACATAAATGAAATACAAAGTCAATTCGGTGGATTCCAAATACGGTGCGCCACCTATCGGTTGTAGCGGACATACTGATTTTCAACTTTGGGGTCGCCATCGCGCTATGCACCTAGAGCTACGCTGCAGCGCAGCAGACAGTAGCTGCATGCGCAATGCACTGTTTACTGTACAATAACTGTACTGGCCTAGCGCCTGGCGATCGGTATACGCGGTAAACTAGAGGCAGGGGCCGCGGAAGCGGGGGGGGGGGGGGGCTGGGGGGGGGGGCTGGGGGGGCTGGGGGGGGGGGCTGTAGCACCCCCACACTTTGGGATCGTGAAAAAAAAATCAAAGGAAAAAAAAAGGAAAAAAATCGGGGGAAAATCACATTACCCGAATTTCTCACAAAAAGTGTGCTTCAGATCGCTTTATCTTGATTTCAAAAACGCAAAAGCTCCGTCGATTGGGAGGGGTATCCCCCTCCCACACCTTCCCCCTCGGCCGTAATCTGGCAGAACTCCCTAAGTCGATTTTGGTCGATTTTCAGGTTTTGAGTGTTTTGTGTGTTTTTTCTCATGCTCTTTCAAGTGGGCCAAAAAAAAAGTTGTGAATCGGTACAGAAAGTTACTTTTAGAAAGTAATTTTGGCAAAATTCCTTAGGAGAGAGGGCGATTAATCTGGCAGAACTGCGTAAGTCGAGATTCGAAATGAATTTTCCGATGTTAATCAGGCAGAACTGCGTAAGTCGACTTACGACAACGCTTGGACCAAGGTGTTCCTGCATCCCGCACGGACATGGTATATCTTAACATGCGCATGCGCGACCTTGGTAGTGACGAACGCGCTGCGCGTTCAGGCTAGCAGTGCCTAGCTAGCTAGCTAGACACGTCGTACGGCTACGTGTAATGTACACGACGACAGTCACGCTAAAGCAATAACCCTCGTTACTCTTGGGGGAAATTGCCACTTTCTTTCCCTTCATAGACTGGCAGGCTTCAAAACAGGTCAATATGCGGTATGCCTTACTATCAAGTTTTGCTACAATCTAGTGTTTTTTAAGCCTAGAGTATTTCTAGAACTAACAAACGTTATAGTTTGCATCTTGTCTGACATCATGCTTCAGTCAACTTAAGACCTAGGCCTACTACTGCTGTGCAGCACTTGTCCATTGTTAGTGTACGTGAAATCAATGTACTGTGCGGTAGCGTAGGTCACGTGAACAACAATATCTGTTATCCATTGACCATAGCTTCTTATTTTGTTTTTCATTGTAATAAGCGGTTAATGGGCTTGGATCTATGGGATTGATCCCGAGAAGTTTAATGAATATCTGGGATACCGTCAATAACGATGGCATTTTCGATCCAATCCTACAGATGTCAGAAATTGACCAATACTAACACTTTTACAGTTTACTTTTTAATACCGGTACCGTACCGGTACTCTCAGTAGAGTTGTGCAGTAGGGGCCTACTAGACTACTGGGGCCTACCGTTACTTAACTTACGCTGGATCGCCGGTTACTCTGTCTTTACTCAGTTTTCTATTTTTCTAGATTTGATTCGGCCAGACATTCTTGAAGTCTGTAATATGAAGAATATAGAATCTACAGGTTAAACGCTAAATTATAAACATTTAGCCCTAGAAATAGATCTGAAACTTAGATTTAGATCTGTGTTCTATACATTACTACTACTAGACATTATAGGCTATAGACTCTATAGACTTACCGTTAGTCATTATAGATAGGCAGGTTAGGCTTGACGTTGTTCTTAGATCTACTATAACATTAGTACCTTCCACCCCTAGATCCCAAATAAACAGTCTAGCTGTAGATTTAGCCCCTACCTGGATAAGAGTCTAGATCTAGGGTCTAGACTAGAAAATCTAACGTTAGAAACTAATTTTCATTGATCTACTTGTCTGTTATAATGACGCCCCAAAATAGACGTCTGGATGTTACATAATCTAATAGAAATATCTAGACCTAGACAATCGAGTAGACAGAGTTCGAGAGTTCTCGTACGTTTTTAATAGGCCTGCGTAGATAGTAACGGTTAGAACACTACAGTAGTGACAATAAGGCCTACAGTAGGAGTCGACACAAACGAGAACTAGGCGAGGGTCTATTTTTTTATTTTCTAATAAAGTTGTAAATAAACTTTTAGTCAGGCCTAGCTCCTAGTATTCTTTAGCTTAAATAGAGTTTAGGCCTTCAGCCAAAAGGGTCTAGGCTTACTCTTACTTTGGGCATAGAGTAGGAATACATGGATAATGATGAGATCAGTAGGCCTATCGTATGCAGATTCCTACGTACCGCTCTACTAGTCTCTAGATGTCTAGTGTATCGTTAGGCCTGAATAGACTACGGTCTAGACGGTCTACAGTGTAGTACCTGTAGTCTTGATGAACAATATAGCTTAACATCTAGAACCTAGTCTAATATTATTCTTAATCCAAATGCAATGCTTCATGAGATCGACAATAACCCACGCAGCAGCCAGGCTTTTGATGTAGCAGTACTTCTTGTGCCGCTAAATAATACTGAAACATGAACACAGACTGACAACATTTGGGGAAAGCAAGTTATTTTCCACATACAAATGAATGGATAAAATGAAATTTAATGTGAATCAATAATGATGACTTTATACAATACAAATATTTCAAAAAAATTGTACTCGATCTAAAATATTCATTGTTTTGACACTGCATCCGCTGAATAGTAAGAGGGTGGATAATAAAATACGATAGACAACCCGCAGAAAATAGACCGAGATACGTAGTTCTGGTTGATAAACCACGTGTTTATCAGCCAGAACTGCGTATCTCTAGGAGATACGCAGTTCTAGCTGATAAGCACGTGGTTGACGACGAAAAGAGATACGTAGTTCTGCCTGAAAAAAACCCCGCATGGCCAAAAACTTACGCAGTTCTGGCTGATCAACCCGGGCACGTGACCAGAGATACGCAGTTCTGCCAGATTACGATCGCAAAAATTTGGCGACGATTAATCTGGCAGAACTGCGTAAGTTTTTTAAATTGGTAATTTTTACTACTTAAAAGGTCAAATTGTCATTTTTTGCTGGAAATAAATTCTTTAGACCAATTATGACCGAGAAAAGAGGAAAAATGCAACTCATCGTATCTCAGTTTAGAAAGGTGTAACATTGAATCTTTAACCCGATTTCTGGCGTAATGTGTTAAAGGAGATACGCAGTTCTGCCAGATTACGGCCGCCCTCTACCTCACTAGACTTTGTACATACACACAGATGATGCACACGCGGAATATAAAAGAGCTATATGCCGTGATTTTGCTGTTTAGTATTAACATTTATTTCCATAAATATATATATATTTTTTTTTTTGGGGGGGGGGGTTGGGGGAGCTAGAAAAAATCCAAGTATTGCACCAAAAGTTTGCACCAGATCGCTGAATTTCAGGTCTGAAAATGTAAAATCACCTTCGTGTAGGAGGAGAAATATCC